>NC_092760.1:57326831-57654331 GCF_047496795.1 Chiloscyllium punctatum
GGTAAGTATAGGACAGTGAGCCTTACTTCAGTTGTGGGTAAGGTGTTGGAAAGGGTTATAAGAGATAGGATTTCTGGAAAGGAATAATCTGATTAGGGATAGTCAACACAGTTTTGTGAAAGATAGGTCGCGCCTCACTAAACTTATTGAGTTCTTTGGGAAGGTGACAAAAGAGATGGATGAAGGTAAGGTGGTTGATGTTGTGTTTATGGACTTCAATAAAGCATTTGATAAGGTTCCACATGGTAGGCTATTGCACAAAATAAGGAGTTTTGGGATTGAAGGTGATTTAGTGATTTGGATCAGAAATTGACTAGCTGAAAGAAGACAGAGGATGGTGGTTGATGGGAAATGTTCATCCTGGAGTTCAGTTACCAGTGGTGTGCCACAAGGATCTGTTTTGGGGCCACTGCTGTTTGTTATTTTTATAAATGATCTGGAGGTGGGTGTAGAAGGATGGGTTAGTAAATTTGCAGATGACACTAAGGTAGGCAGAGTTGTAGATAGTGTCAAAGGATGTTGTGGGTTACAGAGAGGCATAGGTAAGATGCAGATCTGGGCTGAGAATTGGCAAATGGAGTTTAATGCAGAAAAGTGTGAGGTAGTTCACTTCGGAAGAAGTAACGGGAATGCAGAGTACTGGGCTAATAGTAAAATTCTTGATTTGGAGATGCCGGTGTTGGACTGGGGTGTACAACATTAAAAATCACACAACACCAGGTTATAGTCCAACAGGTTTGATTAGAAGCACACTAGCTTTCGGAGTGCTGCTTGACAACCACATGATGAAGGAGCGGTGCTCCAGAAGCTAGTGTGCTTCCAATTAAACCTGTTGGACTATAACCTGGTGTTGTGTGATTTTTAACTTGGTAAAATTCTTAGCAGTGTAGATGAACAATGAGATCTTGGTGTCCAGGTGCATAAATCCCTGAAAGTTGCCACCTATGTTGATAGGATTGTTAAGAAAGCAAATGGTGTGTTGGCATTTATTGGAAGGGGGATTTAGTTTTGGAGCCACGAGGTCATGCTTCAGCTGTACAAGACATTGGTAAGGCTGCATCTGGAGTATTGCATGCAGTTCTGGTCACTGAATTATAGGAAGGATGTGGAAGCTTTGTAATGGGTTCAGAGGAGATTTACAAGGATGTTGCCTGATATGGAAGGGAGGTCTTATGAGGAAAGGCTGAGGGAACTGAGGTTCTCTTCATTGGAGAGAGAAAGTTTGAGAGGAGACTTAATCAAGATGTATAAGATAATCAGAGGGTTAGATAGGGTGGACAATGAGAGCCTTTTTCCTCAGATGGTGAAGGTTAACACAAGGGGACAAAGCTTTAAATTGAGAGTTTAGGACAGATACCAGCCACTTTGGGCCCCCCCCCCACCCCCCCCCCCCCCCCCCCCCCCCCCACCTTACCCCATTCCGGATGAAGGGCTTATGCTTGAAACATCAACTCTCCTGCTCCTTGGATGCTGCCTGACTGGCTGTGCGTTTTCAGCATCACACTTTTTGATTCAACTAAATAAGAGCCCATGGGATTCAAGGGAACGTGGCACTTTGTTCCAAAATTAGCTAAATGCATGGCTGACAAGAACATTGATAGGGTGATAAATAGTGAGGATAGCCATAACTGCAGGAAGATCAATGGATTGCTCAGTTGGGTCGAACAGTGGCCAAAGAAAGAGAGGACACTGAAGATTATAAGGGTCTTGGTGTGCATATCCACAGATCACTAAAGGCAGCAGGGCAGGTACTTAAGGAGTTTAAGAAGACATGGGATACTTGTCTTTATTAGCTTATGCAGATAATACAACAGCAATAAAAGCAAATTACTGTGGATGCTGGAATCTGAAACCAAAAGAGAAAATGCTGGAAAATCTCAGCAAGTCTGGCAGCATCTGTAAGGAAAGAAAAGAGCTAACATTTCGAGTCTAACTGACCCTTTGACTGACAAAGGATCAGTTAGACTCGAAATGTCAGCTCTTTTCTCTCCTTACAGATGCTGCCAGACCTGCTGAGATTTTCTAGCATTTTCTCTTTTGGTAATACAACATCAAAATGGTTATTTTAGAACTAAATAAAACTCTGGCTAGGCACAACTGAAGTACTGGATTAGTGGTGCTAGAAGAGCACAGCAGTTCAGGCAGCATCCAAAGACAACTGAAGTACTGCATGCAGTTCTAGTCATCTCATTATTAGATGTATGAGATTGCACTAGAGGGGATTCAGAGAAGATTTACCAAGGTGTTGCCTAGGCTAGCATTTTCTTCCATCAGTACAGAGGCCCTGGATCCCCTCCAAGGCCAGCATATCTTTCCTTAGATATAGGGCCCAAAATTGTTCACATTATTCCAAATGAAGTCTGACCAGAGCCTGACCATTATACCTGATTTATATTCTAGCCCTCTTGAAACAAATGCCTTCCATCCTGCCAACTGAACCTGCATATTAAACTTAAGAGAACCCCTAACTGGGAGTCCAAAGCCACTTTGTAGTTCAGATTTCTGAAGTCTTTCTCCATTTAGAAAGTAGTCTATTCTTCTTACCAAAGTGTATAATATCACACTTTCCCACATTGTGCTCCATCTGCCACTTCTTTGCCCATTTTCTTAGACCGTCTAAGTCCTTCTGCAGCCTCCCCACCTCCTCAACACTAACTGTCCCTCCACCTATCTTTGTGTCATCTGCAAACCTTGCAACTTTGCCCTCAGTTCCTTCATCCAGATCACTAAAATATAATATGGATAGTTGTGGTCCTAACACTGACTCCTGCAGAACTCCACTAGTCACCAGCAGCCCATCCTGAAAAAGACCCCTTATCCACACTCTTTGCTCTTGCCAGTCAGCCTATTCTTTATCAATGCTAGTAAACTGCCCCTAACACCATGGACTCATCTTATTTAGCAGCCTTCTGTGCGGCACTTGGTCAAAGGCCTTCTGAAATCCAAATAGATCACAGCCACTGGCTATCCTTTGTCTAACTTGCTCATTAATTCCTCTAAGAATTCTAACAGATTTGTCAGGCATCACCTACCCTTCATGAAGCCACATTGACTCAGTCTTATTTTACTATGCACTCCCAACTACTCTCAAATCTCATCCTTAATAACGGACTCTAAAACCTTACCTATGACCAAGGTCAATATAACCAGCCGGTAATTTCTTGTCTTATGCCTCCCTCCCTTCTTAAACAGGGGTTTTACAATCACAACTTTCCAGTCCTCTAAGATCCTTCCTGACTCTAGTCATTTCTCAAAGATCACCATCAATCTTCTTAGCTATTACCTTCAGAACCCTGGGTTGTCATCCATCCAGTCTGGGTGATTTGTCCATTTCAGAGCTTTCAGCTGCCCCAGCACCTTCTCCTTAGATTTGGCCATGACACTCACCACTCCCCCTGACTTGCTTGAAATTCTGTTCTGCTACTGATGTAGTTCCTCTGCCATTTCTTTGTTCACCATTACTACTTATCTAGTCATATTTTCTCATGGTCCAGTGTCAGCCTTTGCTTCTATCTCACCTTCCATTTTTCTAAAAAAAAACTCTTTGCAATCTTCTTTTGTGTTACTTGCTAGCCTATCCTCATATTTCAGATTCTTCCCATCTGATGTAGTCAAATACACATTCTGTTTCATCTACAAATTACGCAGTATCTTCTCTTTTCTAAACTAGTTTCCCATTTAAATTCTTGCGATACAGGTATTACTCCATGTTAGTCCTTTGCAATAATGTCTCTTATCTAGAATTGACACTAGTCCAATGAGTCCAATGTATGTTTCCTTTGATATCCTTTTCAAGGGTAGTGTGAGTGAGTGATAATGCTGAAAAGAATGTTTATTGTTGACTAAAAAAAAGTATCCGCCTGAACCCATTTAAAAAGTATTGTCTGAAGATATTTGATTCATGAAAATGGTTGCTTCTCCAGTAGAACACTTTCCACCTCAAAAAGCACATTAGCAATAAATTAGGCGAGGTATGTATCCCATACAAGATAAATTTGTACCTCATAATCGGAAAACAAAAGGACCTTAAAATTAGCCCTACCATAAATTGAACCTGCTCAATGTAATATATTTGATCAGGATTAAAAGTAGTAACTTTATATTCTTTGAGACCATAACAAAAGTAAATTTATAATGACACTGTTTGTGTTTAAAGTAACTACTGTATATTTGTTGATGCTGATCCTGCTGTTCCTCATTAACACCCAAAGCACTCCTTCATGTTAGCAAACATCATTCTATGTATTTCCTTTCTGGTCTCCTTAATGTGATCTGGCCCATTCTGTTAAGTGATTTTAGACCGTTTGATTGATATGTATCTTTTGCCCTCTTGCTGAGATATTTGTATCCTCGATAGTCACAGGTGAGGTGCTGGAAGACTGGAGGTTGGCAAGCGTGGTGCCACTATTTAAGAAGGGTGGTAAGGGCAAGCCAGGGAACTATAGACCAGTGAGCTTGACATCGGTGATGGGCAAGTTTTTGGAGGGAATCCTGAGGGTCAGGATGTACATGTATTTGGAAAGCCAAAGACCGATTAGGGATAATCAACATGGCTTTGTGCATGGGAAATCATGTCTCACAAACTTGATTGAGTTTTTTGAAGACAAAACAAAGAGGATTGATGAGGGCAGAGCAGTAGATGTGATCTTTATGGACTTCAGTAAGGGGTTCGACAAGGTTGCCCACGGGAGACTGATTAGCAACCTTAGATCTCGTGGAATACAGGGAGAACTAGCCATTTGGATACAGAACTGGCTCAAAGGTAGAAAACAGAGGGTGGTGGTGCAGGATTGTTTTTCAGACTGGAGGACTGTGACCAATGGAGTGCCACAAGGATCAATACTGGGTCCACTACTTTTTGTTATTTACATAAATAATTTGGATGCGAGCATGAGAGGTACAGTTAGTAAGTTTGCGGATGACACCAAAATTGGAGGCGTAGTGGACAGTGAAGAGGGTTATCTCAGATTGCAACAGGATCTTGACCAGAAGAGCCAATGGGCTGAGGAGTGGCAGATGGAGTTTAAGTCAGATAAATGCGAGGTGCTACATTTTGGGAAAGCAAATCTTAGCAAGACTTATACACTTAATGGTAGGGTCCTAGGGAGTGTTGCTGAACAAAGAGACCTTGGAGTGCAGGTTCATAGCTCCTTGAAAGTGGAGTCGCAGGTAAACAGGATAGTGAAGAAGGTATTTGGTATGCTTTCCTTTATTTGTCAGAATATTGCGTACAGGAGTCGGGAGGTCATGTTGCGGCTGTACAGGACATTGATTAGGCCACTGTTGGAATATTGGGTGCAATTCTGGTCTCCTTCCTATCAGAAAGATGTTGTGAAACTTGAAAGGTTTCGGAAAAGATTTAGAAAGTTGTTGCTGGGGTTGGAGGATTTGAGCTATAGGGGGAGGTTGAATAGGCTAGGTCTGTTTACCCTGGAGCATCGGAGGCTGAGGGGTGACCTTGTAGAGGTTTATAAAATCATGAGGGGCATGGATAGGGTAAATAGGCAAAGTCTTTTCCCTGGGGTCGGGGAGTCCAGAACTAGAGGGCATAGGTTTAGGGTGAGAGGGGTAAGATATAAAAGAGACCTAAGGGGCAATGTTTTCAAGCAGAGGGTGGTACGTGTATGGAATGAGCTGCCAGAGGAAGTGGTGGAGGCTGGTGCAATTGCAACATTTAAGAGGCATTTGGATGGGTATATGAAGAGGATGGGTTTGGAGGGATATGGGCCGGGTGCTGGCAGGTGGGACTACATTGGGTTGGGATATCTGGTTGGACCGAAGGGTCTGTTTCCATGCACTATATCTCTATGACTCTATATTGGCTTCAAAAGCTTCGACAAAGTCTCAAACAACCTTATGATGTTAAACAAAAGTTTCCCTTCTCTAAAGACACATGTCTATACTTAGATTCAAATAGCAACCTAACAACAGTTTAGATTACTTACAGTGTAGAGACAGGCTCTTTGGCTCAACAAGTCCTCACTGACCCTCCAAAAAGCAACTCACCCAGACCCATTCCCCTACACCGAACACTACAGGCAATTTAACATGGCCAATTCACCTAACTTGCATATCTTTGGACTGTGGGAGGAAACTGGAGCACCCAGAGGAAACCCACGCAGACATGGGGAGAATGTGCAAACTCCACACAGACAGTTGCCTGCAGCAGGAATTGAACTTAGGTCTCTGGTGCTGTGAGGCAGCAGTGCTAACCACCATGCCACCCAGGTGTCTCTGCAACTGTTGCTGCTCATGTGTTGGAGTGTCAAAGTCCCAATGTGCAGTTTTGTATAATGAGCTGTGAGGCAGAAGTAAACTTGTTTAGCTTGATATCCATGAAGATCGAGTGAAAGTGGGTCTTTCTGTCTGTTAGCCATGGTGAATCCGAACATGATTCTTTTCTTTTCTTGTAGTTGTTATATGTGAGCTGTAAGTTAGGAGTGAGTGATACTAGCACAGATCTTAACTCAATAAAAATAGCTGTGTTATACTGGCAGCATTCTAATCAAAATAAGATACAATAGAAAACTTCATAATAAGGGTATATGTATGTAAGAAGAGATAAACCTAATTTTTTTTCATTTCTTTTTAAAGTTTGTGTAACTTCCAGAGTCATACAAACTAAAGAGATCACACATTCCACCGTGGCTGGGCTGGTCTTTGCAGAAGCCATCCATTTGACAATGTTATCTTCTCTATCCCCATAGCCCTGAAAGTTTCTCCCTTTCATTTAAAAAGAGGTTAATGTCAACTGGAAAATTTAGGCTAGAGTCAAATTCTCTGAGTAAGTCAAAATTACTTTTCAGCTCAATATGATTAAAACCAAAGTTATCATTTTTGTCCAACTTACCATCCCAACCAATAGCTCTACATATCTCCTCAAAAGTCTTTCAATCAATTTCCTGGTACTAAACCTGAGTGTTCTATTCAATACTGACGCGATTTTTAAAAATCTCCTCTTTAGTTTATTGTCAGACCCCACTCTTCCACCTCCAGATATGCAGTAATATGTATAGCTCTCCCTAGCTGCTGTTAAAATCCTAACTCGTGCTTTTATCTCTTCAACAACTGAGTTTTCCAACACATTCGCTGCAAGCTTCCCACTTTCTCCTTTCAGAAATTTCAGAAAATCCAAACCTCTGCAGCCTGCATTCCATTCTACACAATGCAGTTGTGATGAGGGCATTGTGGCAATGTCATCAGCTCAGTAACCAAAGTGCCCAGGCTAGATCCTTAGTAACATGGCTTCAAATCTGATCACAGCACCAATTGCATTTAAATTGTATTAATTATTCTGGAATTAAACCTTAGTCTGTGATGATGACCAGGAAGCTATCATTAAGTGAATTTTTTTAAAAGATCTGGTTCATCAATGTCTTTACCTCATCTTGCAGTCACTCCTGAACACCAGCAAAATAGCCTAACAGGCCATTCAGTTCAGGAATCTGGCTCAGCGTCTACTTATTAAGGACAATTGGAGATGGGCAACAAATGCCTAGCTAGCAATGCCCACATCCCATTAAGGAATAAAAATACTACTCCCATACACTTGAAATACATCCTTGTCAAGTTTCATTGGCTCATTGTGCCCCAGCAAAATGAATTCATACACTTGCCCTCAAATTGTCTCATGGCTTTAGTCTATCAAATGAAGCCTCACCCTCTGTTCCTCAAACCCTTGATTTATTGCTTCCTTTATGGTCCAATTTTGGCATCTGATTTTTCAGTTACTACAACTCTGGAATTCACTGCAAACACCATTTGTTTGCCACCTCCCTCCTGGTCTTCAAAGGCCTTCCAAAAATGCATTTCTTCAACCTGCAGTTTCCTCAATTTAAATTCTTCCTCTTTCTATTCCAACCTCCTCTTATTAAATGCTACACATCATTAATTTATGTGATGAAGTTTGAATAAATGTATCATTTCATTGTCACACGCCAGGGTATTGTGAATAGATTGGATGAACACAAATCACCAACAAGGTGACAACAAAAAATTTCACGCTTCATATAGGAGCAAGGTTTAAGCTGTATGTACAATAGTCATCACATTGACATACCTATTTATACAGATTGTTACAGAAATAGGGAAGAATAAGCTGTTATAAGTAATTGGTATTATGGTATATTTCAGATCATGGTAGCATGAGGTAACCATTATCATTTGCGAGAAGTCGACAGGTGGGTCACATGAAAGGTCACTACAATTTGGCTCACAGAATTAGACACAAGGTTTTCATTATTTTCAAGTCAAATAAGAGCAGTGTTTTGAGAAAATAACATTACTCAGTAATAGCTACCAGTAAAATTAGAAATTGGGGCTCTTTTCAAAAGAATATTTCAGACACTCAGCTGAGAAAGCTTTGCAAGTCTTAACACTAATATGCCATGTATGGCATAGTTAAAAAGGTTTCCTGATATTTTAATGTTTTACCTGATATTGAACATAAAGACATGGAAGGGTTCCCTGATCAATCCTTTTAAATACTGAGTAGGCTGAGAACTGCTACATAACATTGAGAATATTGCAATTAAGCAGTAACAACCCTGATCTGAAATGGAAAGATTGAGTCAAGATTATTCATTAATATCCAGTCACTCCTGTTGGTGACTATAATGACAGGTGAGAACATGAAACCTGACAGCGATGGTGCTGTCCCATCCATTTCATCATCTGCAAACAAATTGTTGACTAACATTATCCAAACTTATCACAAAGAAAAGCAACTTAGGTAGAGTACTTGCAAGGCTGATGCTGTTAGTCGAGCTGGACCTCAGCACAAGTCACCTTCTGCACAGGAGAAAACATAAAACAAACTTTTAAATAAAAGTGTTTAGGAAGGCTGGATGAAAGATAAAATAAAATAAAGGAAATTAAAATTGCAAACATATGAATGAATGAATAACCAAATCAGAAATAAAAGAGGTCAGAAAAAAATCCTTGAGTCTTGGATCACCTGACCTTCTTGGAATGTATGCAGGATGAGAAACTCAAATTTGCAGTTGTGTAAGGAAACTGTTTCTAGTTTTTTTTTAATATATTGATAACCTGAACTACTCACTATTTAAATCTGAAATCAAAAACTTTTCATTAGTCTAAATCCATCAAGGGTTTACTCTGCATACCAGTTTTGACTCAAAATATATGTTCTGAAACTTTGTTTCCAACTCACAAATTCCAAGATGCCACAGTCAGTAAGGAAATACTAGTCTCAATGCTCTCTCTTATGTATTAGTTTACAGACAGAGTATAAGGAAAGATACAATTGCTGAAGAACGACGTAAAATCCACTTATTAGCACATGTTTGTATTTGGGTGCCATCCCTTTGTACATTTGTTTCAGGTTTCTCATTGTTAATAAGTTCATAGCATAGTCTTTTAAAATTTTCAAACTGAATAAAGGTGCCATGCACCAAAAGCTGAGGTATATACGCATCCATACACACCAAACTGCACATTGGAATCTTTGAACACATGTTACAAATGGTCACCGGTGCTGTCCTGATTCCGAGTCTATTCCAAAATCATACATTATTGTCCATTGTTAAAAGTTTGAGATTAGTACTTCTTCAGTGATGTATAATCAGATGTGCCCAGTTATACAGCTAGCTCCATACTGATCGCCAAAAAGACAAATAAAATTCTATGAATTTGCATGTATCATGGTTTAATATTCAAAATATCTGTTTGATTTCAATTTTTTAAAAGTGTTTTCCATAATCTATTGCAAAGCTAAAGTGGCAAGACACTATTGTCTCAAGATATCTCACACCTTTTTTCAACATGCAATGCACAATCTGTTTGGTTACAACTCCCAGCTTTATTGTAGTGATTAACATTGCTTCACATTGTCACTCTCCTAGATAAAAATAAAATTGTAAATAAAGCTTAATTGTGTTTTAGTGATAAGGATAACATAAAAATAGAAGAAAGTTACAACTGAAAGGGAAATATAGACTTCAACTGACTACAATATATATTGGAGATGGTTCAGATAAAATTATTAGGATGTTGCTGGAATGGAGGGTTTGAGTCATAAAAATAGGCTGGATAGGCTAGGACCTTTTCACTGAAGCATAGGACATTGAAGGGTGGCTTTATAGAGGTTTATAAAATCATGAAGGCCACAGATAAGGTGAATAGCAAGAGTTTTTTCCCAAGGGTGGGGGAGTTCAAAACCAGGGAGCAAATTTTTAAGGGGAGGAGAGAAAGTTTTAAAAAGGACATCAGGGGCAACCTTTTTATACAGAGAATGGTTTGTTCATGGAACGAACTACCAGAGACAGTGGTGGATGCAGTTAGAACATTTAAAAGACATTTGGGTAAGTATTTGAATAGGAAAGGTGTGCAGGGATAGGGGCCAAATGCAGGCAAGTGGGATTAGTTTAGTTTGGGAACACGGTCAGTGTGGATTAGTTAGACCAAAGGGTCTGTTTCCATGTTGTATGACTCAATGTTATCCAAACTAGGTATTGTTTGTGATGTTTTTCATGGATGCATGCAGCAATACCATAAACTATTACATTACAGAGCCTAGGGGCTCTCTGTAATATATTCAACCTTGAAACTACCAATTTCTAAGAATCATTACCCAGATTATAGGAACTCCTGAATCTAAGCTTTCTGTATCCATTATCAACATGAATCTCTCCAAAACTGTATGCAAAGCAGCCCCTTTTCTTCTTAACCTATCCCTTGACTGTTGCTTTGCTCTTTCAGAAGCACAACTGAAACAAATTGCTTTACAGATTTAACATCTGTTAGCATCTTTGAATGAGGTTGCTACATTTGTTGACAAATTTTATGTTGTTGTCCAACTTCATCTCATACTCAGATCTGAATTGGGTTTGAAGCCTAAAGCCACAGTGTTATAAGTTTCTGAACCATCCATTCCTCGTATAAGTCCTTATTAACATTGGCCAGCATTTGAGAGATCTTTCACAAGTGGTCTTCTGCTGTCATAAATGTTCAACTTCAGCCCAGAGACCAAAAGAGTTGGTTATTCAATCAATTAATGAAAAAGTTCAGACAGAGGAAGTGTTTTGAATATTATTTTACTTTTACTGGCAGGTTTCCCCAGCTGCTGTCATGACTCACCCCTTTCTATAGCATGTGCAGTTCACACTGCATAGCCAGACACACACCCACTCCATTAGTATGTGATGTCTTCATGGAGGGAAACACATACAGACATACTTGAGTAATTGAATGCAGAGCATCAGGACAATTCCCTTGGCTGTTCTCAACATGTCCACAACTGAGATAGTCAAGGGGCACCACATTGCATTTGCACACACACGGAATGCAAAATTTACTATAAAACTACTTCATAGAATCCCCACAGTGTGGAAAAAGGCTATTTGGCCCAACAGGTACACACCAACTCTCCAAAAAGCATTCCACGCAGACCCATCAACCCTGAATTTCCTGTGCCTAATGCACCTAACCTACACACTCCTGTGTGACAATTTAGCATGACCAATGCACCTAACATGCACATTTTTAGGCTGGCAGAAGGAGACCAGAGCAGCCAGTGGAACCCCACACAAACAGAACATGGAAACTCCACCCAGACAGTGGGAATTGAACCCACATCCCTGACATTGTGAGGCAGCAATGCTAACCACTGAGCCACCATGCCACCTTCTCATTCACTACCATTAGAATGTTCTTTACTGCCATTTTGATCACACTGACGCAATTATTCTACAATTAGCCATTTTATACTCAAGATGAATTTAGTTTGGTTTCTGCTGTTTCCCATTATGTTTTGGCAAGTTAAAAACAATTGGTTCAAAACATTAAACATATTAAAATGGAACAGGTGAAATAAATTTTAATTGAATAATGTATATTTTAAGGCAAATTATCTAATCCTGGGGTACTCAACCAGTTTAACATCACAAGGGAATAGTTAAAAGGTGGCCATTCAGGTTGTGTATCTGTGTTGACTCTCTTCAAGAGCAAGTCAGCTAGATTAATTTCCCCTCCTTTTCCCTGTTGCCCTATAAATTTCAACTCTTAAGAGAATGATTCAATTCTTCTTTAAAAGTCACGTTTGATTCTGCCTCCATACTTACAAGCAATGCATTCCAGATGCTAACAACTTACTGGGTTAAAAAAAAGTCTTTCCCTGCATCACTGCTAGTTAATTTGATAATCCCTTAAGATAAATATTTAATTCATCCACACTTTTCAAAGTGACTGTTTATTTTGGTTTCCATTATCATGTATAATAATTTTTCACCACCCAATTTCAATTGACTGCTTGTATCTGCTGGATTTAGCTTTATATCTTGCTTTGGACAAGAGTGTAGCATTTGCATTTCTCCAGTTTTCTGGTATTATCCCCCTAAGTAGGGATAATTGATCGGTATTTCTACAAATCATACTCTTACTTGTCTCAGTATCCTCAGAATCCCCCTCACACCCCATCAGTTAAGGTGGCATTTGAACAGCCAACTTTTCTAAACCTCCAAACCTCCTGAAGATCTGAAACAAAAATAGAAATTGCAGGAGAAATTCAGCACTCTGAAGACGAGTCACAGGATTCAAAACGTGAACTTGGCTTTCTTTCCACAGATGCTGGAATTTTCTTGCGATGTCTGTTTTTGTTTTCTGAACCTCACCCTCACCAAGTTTTTTGCCCAATCAATCCCTCATTCTTATCAAATTTTGCCCACCTAGTTCCTTGTTTTTCGCTATGCCTTTAACAGGATTTTCTTTCTTGGTAAAGATAAACTCTAAGCAATCATTTAATACCTTAGCAATGTCCTCTGTCTTCATGCATGTGTCTCCTTTCTAGTCTCTAATAAACTCCATCTTACTACTTGTTTTTTATTATTCATTATGATGACAATATATTTTCTGACCATTCTTTTACAACTTATAGAATCCCCACAATGTGGAAAAAGGCCATCATTTGGCCCAACAGGTACACGCCAACCCTCCAAAAAGCATCCCACGCAGACCCATCAACCCTAAATTCTGTACAAAATTCTGTACTCCTTTCATGTTAGCTACCAATATATTCTAATACATTCTCTTATACCCTTTCCCTCTGAATTTTCACATTTAGTCTACTTCTCAACTGTCTTAGCAATCTGACAACTGCTTTTTCTTGCTTTATCTTACTCTTTATATTTTTTGTCATCATGGAGTTCTGGTTTTGAGTCTCCTTCTTTTCGTCGAGGGATGTACCCCAGTTGTACCTAAAACATTTTATTCTGTTATAGTTTTACCTTCAAACCTTTGATTTCAATTTACCTGGGACTGATCCATTCTCAGGGAGGAGAAAGTGAGGACTGCAGATGCTGGAGATCAGAGTTGAAGAGTGTGGTGCTGGCAAAGCACAGCCAGTCATGCAGCATCCGAGGAGCAGGAGGGCTCCTGATGAAGGGCTTATGCTCAAAACATTGATTCTCTTGCTCCTCGGATGCTGCCTAACCGGCTGTGCTTTTCCAGCACCACACGTTTCAGGCACTGATCCATTCTCACCCTAATGATAGTCATTTCATCCAATTTATGTATTTTTATGCTAGATTGTTCTGTGTTCTTTACAGAACTAATCTAAATCTTATTATGCCATGATTATTATTGTCTAACTGTTCCCTGCTATAATGTGACCCATTGGACCCACCTCATTTGGTGGAACCAGAGCTCCCAATACTACCTTCCTTGGATCAGAAACAAATTGATCAAGAGAAATTTCCAAATACAATTCTAAAACGCTTCCCCCTCAAACTGACTACCCATAAGTGATATCTCATCACACCCTAACTTATCTATGTACAGTTCTGTCTAACATGAGTGTGATGATAGGTAATGAAGGCTATATATCCCAAAGACTTGCAAATTGAAACAAACAGCGTGTCCCTTCAGCTGTTCACAACAGGCAAAATACTGACTGTACAAACTATCTCAGAATACATGGCCAACAAGAGAGGTAATTGGCCAACATTTGCTAAATATTCCTGAGCATTCTAAATATTACACTGACAACAAATTTAATATTGCAAAATTTGGCTCACACTAAGTTGCACTTGCACATACCTGAAGCTACAATATTATTCACAGGGCCCTGCTCGTTACAGACTGAAAGAACGTGTACACACATTGCATCTACTTCAACTCGACAAACTAGAAGGCAGCCACTCTCTGGTACTTAGTTATGATTTAAAACATCAAAAAGGTAGAAAAATAATTTGATCTTAAGGCAAAGTGAGATTTTTAAAAGGCAGGAAAGGAAATGAAAAAGCAAAGAGATAGTAGAAGAGAGTTTAGTGGGAAGGAGCAAAATGTCTCAAAGATTGTTTATCAGTGGAATGAAGGGATGACAATGAGCAGCTATGAGGGAGACAGGACTGGGTGGCTGGAAACGTATGCTCAAATAGGTTGGGTCCAAAACTTTGCCGAAGTTTGAAAGCGAAGGCAAAGGATAGAAGTCGATTCATTAAGATTCAGAAAGCCAAAGGATGAAAATATGAGCGTGTAGGATATGATAGAATGGAGGTTACATGAATTGTGAATGGAACAAAAATAAAAATGAAAGATCAGTCCAGAAAAGTAAGAGTGAATCTGGTCCTGTTAGTGAGCTGTTTTTACTCCAACCTCAGCACTGGCAGTGGAATTTTAGATAAGCAGATAGCTAAATAACTCTCTTAAATCCCAGATATTATTTCATGGAAGTATGTTTAAACAGATTTTGCGGGGGTGGTAAAATAGTTTGAAGGTGTGTACCTGATTCTTGTTTCTAACACTTTGCAGAACCTCTGTTCATTCTCTGAGTCTCTTAGAGACACTTCCTTCACCTACACATAATAGAGAATTTCGTCATTTTTTTCATAAGAGGAATGGAATAACATTTATTTATTTTTAAAGCATAGTATAATTATCAAAGGTTATTGAAGTAAAATGGATAATAGATTGGACAAATAGCCTTTACTTTAATGATCTGAGCCAAATTGAAATATTTGCTATTAAAATTGGTCTCGTTGGCCTCTGCAGTATGGGCTGTCAGAGAAATTATCCACAACTACTACTTCTCATCACTATCCATTGGTGCCCATTTATTGATGCTAGAAAATTTGTATTTGTAGACACTGAATGTCAGCAAAATTCATTTTTGTCTAATTGTTTCAAATTGCCAAACAGACCAATAACAATTTACGCTCAAACTTGAAAAATAGCCATTTGGACAAGATATATCCCCTTTATCAGTATTTGCACTCATTCTCAGACTTTATTCTCAGCCACAGTGTGCAGCTCCCTGGGTCAAATGTCAGGATGAACCAAATTACCCCATATCCATTTAACAGTTGATAGGTCATTAAGTGGCTTTATGTGAGATTTATACTTTGATCCAAGTAAATGGGACATAGTTCTTGGGCCTCCATGGTGCTATCAGTTGTGATGTCCATTGCTGGGACAGCAAAAGCACTCAATAGCAATTATTTGTTGGAGTGGGTGCAAAGTGAGAGAGCTGAGGGGTGGGTGGAGTAGAATGTCTCACCAGGACCAGATTGGCAATGGCTATGGTGAGGGTGTGCTGACCAGGATCAGGAGGGGTGCACAGGATAGTTTGGCCTGGTGGAGGAGTAGGGTAGTTAATCCTGGTGGAAGACGAAAATGGAGTAGCAGGGTGATCTTTGTGAGAAAGCTACCAGGGTTCATACACGGCACTGGTCTCTACCTGCCCGAGAAAGAATTGTACCAATTATGTTGGAAAGAGGCCATTTTCATGCCTCACTTGGCTTATGTAGACAGACTTTCTAACAAATCTCCTGCTGCTCATAGAAGTATGATTGGAGCAGGCAAGTAAACACCAGTAATGGTACATATAGCATTGCACCAATTTTATGCTTCCCACTTGCTAACCTCAAGGAAATGTAAAATTCAGCCCATGCTTTTTCATCAGAGTGCACAGTTTATCACACTGGTACAGAATCTGTGGCTAATGTTTGGATTTCTAGTGAGGAATATTGAAGCAAATATTATAAAACCTATGACGATAACCAAATTCAAATGGGTTAATTCATTATGGATTCAAGTCTGGATTTCGTTCATGAGACAGGTACACAGAGTCAGAGAATTCCTGACTCCATGAGACTGAATTTTAAAAGAGTTTTGGACTGGGGAGGTGGGATAATTGAGAAGCAATGGTGAACAAACCAGAAGCAAGAGGAGGATCCCAGGTAACAAGTTGAGATGGGCAGCAGGCCTACCTCAGGGTAGTGGCACTGCACACAAAAAGTTATGTAAGTGAATAGAACGAAAATCATCCCTCCTAACTCCTCTGCCCTACATGATCCCAATGTCCCTGTAATCACACCATAGCCCCTCAAATACTCCATACCAATCTATATCCCTGTACCCAGATTCCATAATATCTTCTACTCTCTGAGCCAACCTTTTCGCCCTCACCTTTTCCTTTGGTCCTTTAGAGCTCCTTTACTGACTTATTCAAACCTATGTACCTCACCCGCCACCATTTGCTCTTACCCAGTATCAACCATGGGCAGATTGTAAAGCCCATACAGAGACAGGTAAAATAAAGTTCTCAGTGACTACTTAAATCTTCATTATACTGAAAAAATATCCTGATTCATAAGAACCAATTTACTACAATTATAGCGTCATAGAATCACAGAGGTGTGCATCACAGAAACTTCAGTCCAGTTGACCTTTTGGATGTCTAAATTACCTAGTCCCATTTGCCAGCACTTGACCCATATCCTTCTAAACCCTTGCTAATGATGTACCCATCCAGATGCCTTTTAAGTGTTATAATTGTACCAACCTCCAACACTTCCTCTGGCAGTTCATCCATACACACACCACCATTTGCCTCCTAGGTTTCTTTTAAGTCTTCCCCTTCTTGGCCTAAATCTATGCCATCTAGTTCTGGACTCCCCCAACCCAGGAAAAAAGACCTTGTCTATTTACCCAATCAATGCCTCACATGATTTTTATAAACCTCTATAAGGTCATTCCTCAGCTTCTGATGCTCCAGAGAAAACAGCCCCAGCCTATTCAGCCACTTCCTATAGCACAAACCCTCCAACCCTGACCACTTCCTTATAAATCTTTTCTGAACTCTTTCAAGTTTCACAACATCCTTCCCATAGGAGGAAAACCAGAATTACACACAATATTCTAAAATTGGCCTAACAAATGTCATGTACAGCCACAACATGACCTCCCATTTCCTGTACTCAATGCTCTGACCAATAAAGGAAAGCATACTAAATGACATCTTCACTATCGTATACATTTAAATTCATTAAACTAATTAGTGCCTTAAAACTACAATGGTTTATAACAATGCAAGTTGGAATTCATATTCCTACTTCACAGAGTCTACAAACACATATGGCTAGCAAGCAAGCTGGTAAATGGCTGGCATCCCACTGTAATAATGAATTGTTGCTAAATCAGTCATGTAGCAGTAACTAAGTAATGGAAGTCCTCAGGCTAATGTCAATAAATGTTTTTGTTCAATTACCAGATACTTCCCAAATATTTTGAAGTGTGAGGCTTTTACATTCCTCCTCAGGTACGTTTGACAGTTCCTCTTGATACTTTTGACGTGCTCCCTTGACAGTTTTGACAAGTCAGTTTGATGGATCCTCTTGACAGTTTTAACTCTTGATTTTGAAGATAAGTTGGTAGTTCTGATGAGCTGACAGTTAATAAGATTATGCACTTTTCTACACATTCATGCCTACATTTAATAACTGCATTTAATAAATTGACCCCTCAAAGGTTCCCTGGAACCATATTCAAAGGAACATGGCTATCCAAAAGAGCTTCACAAAGTTCAGAACTG
The DNA here is from genome assembly GCF_047496795.1 of Chiloscyllium punctatum. NCBI lineage: Eukaryota > Metazoa > Chordata > Chondrichthyes > Orectolobiformes > Hemiscylliidae > Chiloscyllium > Chiloscyllium punctatum. Next base: position 57,344,659 of record NC_092760.1, read on the forward strand.
CTCTTACCTAGTCTAACTCTACACATTTTTGGTTATGCAATCCTGCGTTACCAAAGTCCAACTTGGGTGGAGGCAGTTGATGATTTAAATGGCTAGCTGTTTCTGTCAACCATGCAAGCATGAAACACAACTCAGCAACTTCCTGCCCTGTGAAGAAAAGATGAGTTGTGTTCATGGGTGATTTCATCTGCAATTTTTGCCACAATGGAGAGGCGGTCCTTTATTGCAAAAATGCATGCTTAGGTATCAGACTTAGGATCTTCCTGGCCCAGCAGTTCAATGCTACACTGAGGAGAATAGTTACTAACTGGCTATTCATTGGATATAGTACAGTCTTTTCCATGCCATGATCATATGGTAACATGGTTTATTTAATTTTTTTCCAACCAAATGACCACAAACTCTATATAGTTGATGCAAAGTTATTAATGTAGATGTACAAATAAGCTGTCGATTTCATATGAAGCATGCAAGTGACTCTCAACATCCATTTTTTACTTAAAAGTAATCTTGGAGGGTACATTAAAAATTATTTTACAGATTTTCATGAATATGCATTCATCATGAGTATAAATAATATATCCTAAAAGAACAATATTAAATATTTATGAAATCCTTTGGGGAAATCAGTACTTTCACCAACTACTTCAATCCCTTGTATGAAGCCAAATCTTCTTTACTTAGACTGAACAGAAAACTGCTACAAGGCAATATCATTAACTGCTACAATATGAATCATTAACAAATATGCAGCTAATAGTCTCAAGATTTATGTTACATTTGTCTCTCTGCAACCTCAAAGACACATACTCTTACTCAGGTGCAGGTCTATGAGCAACTTCAGTTCATTGGTGTCTTTCTCCAGTAGATACATCTCGCAAATATTGACTTCTGAACATGAGCAGTGAGGGGTCAACTGTGTGAGGCATTATATTGGGCTTTGATCCTAAGTATAATTCTATTCTTGTCATCCAATGTCCACATTTTCCAGCAAACATCACTTAATCGTTGTCAGGAAAGAGATTTTTTTAATAATATTTTCTTAGCTACCACCTTGTGTCTCCTACCCCATTTATCTCTTTCTTTTACCTTTTCAGTTCACTCTTCTCTTTTTCGCATCTGTTATTTGAACAAAAGCCAAATGTAGCACCCAACTGCTGTGCCTGAATGAGATTAGCTGAGAATCAAACAGGAGCTTTCTAACTGTATAATTTGGTATTTTACCAGGCCGAACTTTCAATAACCAACCAGTCAATCTGGGACTTTGAAATGTTTCTACTTTTTTATGAGATTACCTGTAGCAGGGATTCATTAAATTGCAAACTACTCAATTCAATTGAAACATCTGTTTCTTACGAGTTCTTATTTTAACCTGATCAGGTTCTGATGTTTATATGGTATTTTTATGACTTTCTGGCACTACTTTAAAACATAACCCTCCCATTCTTGATTAGCAACATTTTGGCTAAAGATCAACATTTTACAATTTGTGACATTTGTGGGTTGAGATTTACTTGTATAATTGCTTCAACCTGGTACAAGATGAGAGGGCTTTCTGAAGTCACTGTCATTCAATGTTTTTGACGTCCTACATAATTCAATACAGAGAGATTATTCAAAAAGGAGAAAATGAAAGATGAAACGAAACAAAGGGGAGTGGAGAAAAAAGGCAAGACGAGACGAGTGGGAGAAGGGGACAGAAGGTGACAGATAAGAGGAATATTGCAAAAACCCTAAAGTCTGAAAATAAATTTGGCAATTGTCAGGAATCTCTAGATTGAATCAATTTTGCTTTAAAGTAAAATCTGTATTCGAAGTTGCTGGACAATTTCAGGTCAATTTCCCTCATTAAAAATCAGCCAAACTAATGATCTTTGTGTAAGTAACCTGAAATATAGACAGAATATTTGGAATTATAATTTAAACAAAATGTCAGTGAAGCACTAGCAGAGATTGAGGCTTATCCACAGCCTTTAACAATTAACCACATTTAGTGACCTAGAAGGTGGAGAGAACTTGTAGAATGACTGAACAAAATGTTAACCTGTTGCTGTGATTATTCACATTACTTCACTGTTAAGTGTAGCTTTTTTTTTAAATAAAATGTTCCATTTCTTAAGTGCTGTAACTGCATAGTATTGTAATTTATAAATTTTATTTTTGCTGTACTTTTTGTAGCTCCCTATTGTGCTGCAGCTTACAAGATGCATGATCAAGAGTTCAGGCAGTCTGAAGTAAATATTTGTGGTCCTTTTTCTGCTTCTATGTAGGATGTAATGATGGACGGAGAAACATTCTAGCTGTATTAATTTAGGTTTTCTGTTGACAAGGGCGTAGTTGACACTATTTATTTAGCTAGTTTCCAAGCATAAAGCGGCTGCTAAGAAGACTGTACTGTGGATCGCATATCCATTAATGATTCTCTTATGGAGTAACTCTATGCATTATAGCAGCAGTTTCAGTAGCTCCTTAGCACACAATGAGCAGTTTCAAGCAAGTTCAGAGCATTTTCACTATCAGTAGTTGGAAATATGACTGCAAAGGTTCCCCACCTAATAAGATCCTGAACGTGCTCCTTCAGGAACCTTCAGTTGAGGTAACCAGTCATTTATGAAAGCTGAACAAAGTGTGCATTCAGGGTTCAGTTGCAATTTGACACAACATGAAATTTAGCATTTAGCTTTCACTCCCTAACATAATAATACATTTATATTGTGCATTCATACAAAATATTTCACATATAACTATACACACGCACACATATATACATATTTATCATTAGACACAAACTACTGGTATAACATGCATCATAATTTCAAATAAAATCATAACATCATAAGAATAAGAGAAATTTTTGTTTTATTGGTCCATCAAGCCTCCTCCACCACTCAGTGAGATCCTGACTGTTCTGATTGTGGCCTGAATTCCATTTTATTGTCTGTACCCCATAACTAATGTCAACCAAAAGTCTGTCCAACTTAACCTTAAATACATTCAATGATCTAGCCTGGCCTTCTCCCTGTGGAACAAATCACCAAAGATGAAGTGCATATAAACTAAGCATAGAGTTGAGAAGCATACAGACTGAGAGCACACCACACATAGGAAAATACAAATTAGAAGCATGAGTAAGCCATTTGTCCCCTCAAGCTTGCTCTGTCATTTGATAAAATTGTTTCATAATATTGTGGTCTAACTCCATTTTCCTGTGTACCATTTTTAACCTTAGACTTTCATGTCAATCAGTAAGCTATGTAACTCAACTTTTGAATATATTCTACAGTTCTCTGGGGGCAGAGAATTCCACAGAGTAATGAGATCCTGAGGGAACAAGTTTCTATCATAAATAGTTCACTCCCTCTTTTTAACCTATGCATCTTGCCCCTGTCCTAGACTACTGCATGAAAGGAAACATACTTTGCCATTGTTTCTCTACCATGTTAACTTTCAACCTACTTTTCCAGTCCACTTCCAGCCAACTCTGTCCTCATATGTTTGTCATTGTCTTTATTTAAATTTAAGACACTGGTTTTAATTCCACTCCCCCAACCAACACCAAACTTTATGTGAAATTCTATCATTTTAAGATCATTGTCACAAAAATGATTCTTTGTACTGAAGTAAATTATTAATTTAGTCTCATTCCAAATTGCCAGGTTGAAATAGTCCATTGTTTTGTTGGTTGACAATGTGTTGTTATAAAGCACTGTCCTAAAAACACTCCCTGAATTCATCCTCCATGTTACCTCTGCCAATTTGATTTGCCCAATCCATACGAAGATTGACATCTCCACAAATGTTGCAATACCTTTCTTACAGGTATCAGCATTTCCCAATGAACACCCATCCTACAGTATAGTTACTATCAGGAGACCTTTTCTCATCAATTACCTATTTCCTTTGCTCTTTCTTATCTCAAACCAAACCGATTCTGCATTTGATGCTCTGAACAAAATCATTTCCTTCCGGCCTTCCTGATCTCAATCTTGATTTACAGAGGTACAGCACCTCTTTTTCCTTTCCTCCTGTCTTTCCAAAATGTCAAATACCCAAGAATTTTCAGATTCTAGCCAGGAGAACTTTTGCAAACAAATCTACAATGGATATCATATTGGATTCATAGTACAATCAATTCATCCATCCTGATGTGAATGATGAATGCATTCAGATTAGGAGAGTTTTTAGTATAGTCTATTTTTACTATTTTTCCCGATTGTGACATTACTTGCTAGCACACTTATGCTTGTATGCTCCATCCATTCCTGTCATACTCTGATTTGGAGATGCTGGTGTTGGACTGGGATGTACAAAGTTAAAAATCACACAACACCAGGTTATAGTCCAACAGGTTTAATTGGAAGCACACTAGCTTTCGGAGCGACGCTCCTTCATCAGGTGATAGTCACCTGATGAAGGAACATCGCTCCGAAAGCTAGTGTGCTTCCAATTAAACCTGTTGGACTATAACCTGGCGTTGTGTGATTTTTAATTTTGTCATACTCTGGTTATCATTAACTGCAGTGCTATCTTGAACTATTGCATTGATCTTCCTCTTTAACTTTTCAAATATCTCCAAGGAACTCCATCCTCGTTATTTAATTTAAAGTTTTCTCTAGAACCCTAGTTATATAATTCACAACTGCTCTGGTCCCATTGCAATTCACGTGAAATAAAACCAAAACAAAAATTGGAAAGTTTCAGCAGGTCCACTTTTTCTTTTTCTCCTTGTTTCAGATTTCCAGGATTTGTGTATTTTGCTTTAGTATAAGCAGGTAAGATCCTAACAATACAGTTCCCCTTTTTTCCCAGTATTGTTATCAATGTCTGTTGAGTCAAAACCCATCTCACACATCAATCTTTGAACCAGGCATTCAAATCTCTGCTCTTATTTTATCCGAGGTTAATTTGCTTGTAGCTCAGAGATTACCTTTGCGGTTCTGCTTTATAATTTAGTCCCTACCTTCTCATAATCTCGTAACAGGATCTCCTTCTTCCTCCTCACTATGTCACTGGTACCCCTCCTACTCCAATTTCCCCTCCAACATTGAGAAGATGTTCTTAACCCTGGCACTATGCAAATAACTTATTATTTGGGATTTACAGTGCAGAGAACAGTCTCTATCCCACTAACTATATTGTCCCTGCTGCAACTACATTCTCACTCTTCCTACTAGAATTGCCAGTTGTACTTGATATAATATGCTTCCTTCAAATTTACTATACTGCTTTATTTTATATTCAAAATAACTCCTGAAAACTGTAAGTTTTTTTGGCAATTATTACAGACACCAGCTCATTGATCACATGGTGAGGCCTATCTCACTGACGTTTTTCAGAAACAGAAACAATAGCACAGATACTAAACAAATGCTGCAGCTCTAATTTTTCCATCTGGCACAAGCTTCAGCTTCCTGACAGATAAAGAAATAATGTAAGTTTTGGTGGCAAATCATCCAGTCAAATGTCTAACTCATTAATTTGTTGTCCTATCCATCATGGCATAAATATTTGATGCTCAAAAATGCCATACTGTGAGCTTGCAGGACCTTTCACTCCTATAATCATGCCAAAAGGAGTTACCAGTCTTTCCATTAGAAGAAACATTGACTTTCTCTACAGGAAAATAGCAGGTAAAATTATCTTCTAGTGTCAAGACCAAGAACAGAAACAAGAAGAAGCATTTTTCTAAATCATTTTAGACTTATTGTGTATGATGACTTATTCTATTTTTTAAACTTATATGTTTACTTTCTGTCTTTTATTATAACTTTCCACAAGGGTTTGTAGTGATTCCAATTTCAGCTTAATATTTCCCAGCTTTCTGTTTTTTTTTCGGGGGAGGTTATTTTCCAGTTATTTCTTTGCTCTCAGGAAAAAGACCATATGTGAAACAGTTGGGCTGCATTAAAAAAAAGACAGCTAGATCTCTGCAAGATACTAGTTTCTTTGGCACAGCCAAAAACCTTTCGGTTTTCTGTTGTGCTAATAAAGCTAACTACGCTTTGTTGAAAAATCTACACGAGACTCTTACAGATTGGGAACTCTAAGAGTGAAAAGGGTGAACAAGATGAGACAAATTAAGAAAGAGTGATTAGAAATAACCGACTATACAAAAAAGATAAATACAGAACATTCCTGCAGGTTAAACAATAACAATAACTCAAAGAAAGTGCTGGTCTAAACTGGAACATAGAATATTTAGGACTAACGTCAATCAAATGAAGTTCTAAAGGGCAAGTGCAGGAAAGAACTGGAGAGTAATTTTTAAATAATTGAACACTTTGGTAGCATTGGGAATGGTGACAACACAACTCTGGGCAGAGTTTTCACATATTCTTTTCAAATGTAGGCGAGAGTGTGTTAGCTGTTGATTAACACCGCCCCCACTGGTGATATCACTCTTCCAATTGCCGGTCAATTAGCTTATTAGGAGCTGTCAAACAAGTGAGGGCAAGAATCTGCCTTATCGCAGGCCTTAACATTGGCGAATGGAATTGCCAAAAGCTGCCAGCCAATCAGAAGCCAGCAGCTTCTGGGTCCTAAACCTTGCCGGTTGACAGCTAAACCTAGTGGAATCCAATGGCAAGAAGTAAGTACGTTACTTTATCTTCCTTTAGTGGGGTGTGTTGCAGATAGAGGGATTTCAGGATTGTGGGGAGGCGGGGGTTTTGGAACCATTATAAATATCTGTTTAAGGTACAACTAGACTAATGCAGCTATTTTTTTCACTACAATTTACAAAGGATGAAATAGTTCTTGAGATGTTACAGAGGGTTTTGGCCAGAATGGTTCCAGGGATAAGAAAATAAAAGGTTAAGTTAGTATTGTTGCCTTTGCAGCAAAGGAGTTTGAAGGGTGATCTAATAGAGCCCGTCATAGAGATGTTCAGCACGGAAGCAGACCCCTTGGTCTAACTCATCCATACCTAGCAGATATCCTAAATAAATCCAGTCCCATTTGCCAGCATCTGGCTCATATCTTTCTAAACCCTTCCTGTCCATATACCCATCCAGATGCCTTATAAATGTTGTAAATATAGCAGCCTCCACCACTTCCTCTGGCAGCTCATTCCATACACACACCACCCTTCGCATGAAAAAGTTGCCTCTTAGATCCCTTTTAAATCTTTCCCCTCTCACTCTAAATCTATGCCTTTAGTTTTGAGAAGTCCTTGTCTATTTACTCTATCCATGCCCCTCACTATTTTCTGCCTAAAGAGTTGGCAGGATATGCCTCACCAACAAGCATTGCTGCATAATCATTCTGTTTCAATAAACATCAATGGCTGGCATTGATAAACATTCATTAATTTCCTTAGGAAATAGCCTTGCCTCAGAGAGATGCCAGCCAATCAGATTGGCTGGAAGAACTGTTGTCCCTGCGGTATTACTAGGAGCAGTGCCTACCACTGGTTTTGGAAGTAATCTTCCAGTCTAAATACTGGAGATCACAGGACTAAGTAAGTGTGGGGTCTCGCATTATGGATAGAGCAAGGCCCAGGGTCAGTAGAGAGAGAGAGAGAGAGAGAGAGGAGTTTGCTATTGAACGCCCAGGGAGCAGTCCTAAAGGAATTGATATTTGCTTGGAATGCCCAATCTGGAAGTGGGTAGTAGTGGAAATGGTTTCCCCCACTTTACTGCCTAAGACCTGAGTAGGAAGATCTGCAAGGCCTCTCCATCAGTCCTGAACTTATTTACGTCTGTAGCAGTTGACCACCAAAGTACCTCAGTTGGGCAAAGGGGCCAACCTGGTCTTGTCAAACTCCATAAAACTGTGGACACGTTGAGGGTAGTAGGGAAGTACAGGATGACCATCTGGAAAATTCAATGGGCTCTCCCATTGCAAACCCAAAGTATTGCTATCAGTTTTATGAGGGAATGATGGCAAACACTGACAGTTTTGCCACCAGAATAACCACAAAATTCAGGCCACTGAATCCTTCTATTTAGTTGATCCCATTTAATGAGTTTCTTTGAAAAAATGGGTGTGGTGGATTGAGCAAGCTAACTACACTTCTGTACTGATGCTTTCTTATCATTTTATTCCAGCATTGCTACATGGGCAAGAACATTCTATTATTATTTGTAACTATTGTAAAATTGTTAAATTGAACATACTAATGCTACTTTGTTTAATGTCATCCTGGGAGCCACTTTGCAATTGCTACATAGACAACATGGTAAACCACCAGATTATATTCTCAGAGTGTGCATGGCCATTATCATCACAACAACATTAAATATTTTTGCTGGCATGAGCAAGTAGAAGAAGGAAACTTGGATTTTGCACCTTGTTTTTAAGCAGTTACATTTGCACAGAAGACATCAACAATGCCATTTGCTACAATTCAATAGTGTTGAATTGTAAAACTGACTCCACCTGTCATTTATAAAGGGTACCAGCAGAATGTCTGACAAGTAACTTGATGTTTCCGTGTTTGTTTGATCCCACACATTCCAAACTGGTGAAATTAATGCTGACTGTAAAATGGGTAGAATCGGCAATCCATTTTACATGTCTACCAACTTTTATTTCCACTGAAGTCTTTAATCACCTGTTATTTTCATTGCATGATATCTCATAATTTTTCTTGTGGCAAGGTTTGACTAAAGGTACTGGGGATTAGACTGTAATTTTATCTGTGATGATGCATTTTCAATCTGGCTTTCATTGAAACTTATTCTGCTTTAAACCAGAGTTTGGACTTGAGAAGATTCATTGTGTGTTCAGGGCTAGAGTTTATCCCATCAGAACTCAACTTTAATTATTTTGAATGTTCAATGCCTTCCAGTTGCAGAGTTAAATTTAATGTGACCTAGCATTTAAAAGAAAATTCTAAGAAAGGGGCTAAAATCGCTCTCAGGGCTGAGGAATGGCATTTTGATTTATTCCACAGAATAGTGCCAATAAGGAGATACTCTTCTGTACAGTTCAAAATAACAACTCCTCTTCATAACATTTACTGAGTGCAGTTTGCAAACTGTTATTTTTGCAGAGGTTATTTGATAGGAAATGTACATATTTTGAAAGCTGCAAAGGAAATGTACTACAGTACTTAGCTGTTAGACCGTAGACAAAGAGCCAGCTGCTACCTCACAGCTTTGTTTGGCTAACATTTTGAGGGTTTCTCATTCCACATTTGACAATCTGCTAATTTAGTTAATGCATAAGTCAATGTATTGTCATTGTTTAAGATATATGGATATATCTGAGTTTGAATGATACTTTCTATGTGAGTAGATAAACTTCAAGATTGCTCAGTAGCAACAGTGCTAGAACACTGGGCTTCCAACCAGAGACGTTTCTTTCCTTAAATGGCATTACTGATGTCTTCTGTGCAAATTTAACTGCTTAAAAACAAGGTGTAAAATCCAAGTTTCCTTCTCCTACTTTCTCATGCCAGCAAAACTATTTAATGATGTTGCGATGATAATGGCCATGCACAGTCTAAAAATCTATTCTGCTGGCCTACCATGTCGTCTGCATAGCAATTGCAAAGTGGCTCTGGACAGCACTAAACAAAGTAGCATTGGTATGTTAAATTTAATAATTTTAAAATCGTAACAAATAATGATAGAAAATGCTTGCCAGTGTTCAAATCTCAAACATTTTAATTTCTTTCTTTAAATTCTCGACTGCACTTAGTCAATTGTAGTTGATGCATGCAAAAAAAAACTCTGGCTTAAGGTTTTATTCTACCTATATAACTATCCTGTATCACATTGGCTATGATCATTTCTCTTTGAAGACATCCTCCGCCTGGCATTGGGGAAAATAGCATAATTGGCTGTCCACTGGGGAATTGGTGTTCATTCCAAGCTGACTCTCTTTGTGCTATGGCTTCATTTATCGTTTGCCAAGCCTTAGTTGGCTGCCCAATGTAGCATGTTGCATCACTAGTTATAGCCATGACCATTTTTTAAGTAGAAAAAGAACACTATTTATCTAGCACCTTATTACATTACTCATAAATATTTTAATATACTTCACATGAAATTCACTGATCACTTGGCAGTCTATTGACTCTTGTCAAGGAGACTATTGTGGCAGTTACTTTGCATATACTAAGATCCTATTACCAATGATGACCAATTAATTATGTTTTGTAAGTAATGGTCAAGGAAAGACTATAATCCAGGACCCTGGAATGTGTTTGACAACCTTGAAATAGTATGATCATGTCTAGGATCACTGGAAAACATTAATTGGATTTTAGTTGAAAGTCTCGAGGATGGCTCCTCCAACTATGCAGCACTCTCGTAAGACTGCAATAGAATGTTAACCTAGATTATGTGATGAAACTCTGGCAATATTGGTTATCAAGCATCGGTCTTATAATCTTAATTTTATCATAGAACAAAATGTATCAGAAAAAAATTGGATTCATTGAATGTTTAATTGCACTCGAATTATATACAGTAAAAATTAAATTATATGATCAAAGATTCATGTATCTCTAGTTGAGTGCTTCCATAAAAAAAATTGTAGAGGTTATTTAAATTGCCCACCTACTTTGAGAGAATTATAAAATTTGTCACTATTCAGGAGGGTCAGCACTTTATTTCACTGCTCTGTAAATTTCTCATTGGGGAAATATATGTCACATATGTAAAGGTACTTTGTCAGGCACAGGCTAAAGACCAAGCTAAAGACTTTACTATTGATCAGTGTTCTGAGATATGGAAAGGAAATGTAAGTCAATTACTCCAGCTTCAGTAAGTGTGAGGTTACGATTGATCCAAGTCAAAGCCTTTAATAGAGTTTACCTAATCCCAATTAGACTCAAACGTATTAGAATCCAAAGAACATAGCATGTTGCTATTACAAAATGAGCAAGGGGAATCTGCTCGAGGATTGCACCACAACAATGATGTTCTACAGAGACACTTTTAAATTCTCAAGACTAATTCAATATAATCATTAGTAATTCCATGCCTTGATACAATTTAGTAATGCAATTCAATAGCATGGATCTGTTTCCTAATACCAGCATAGCCCTGCTCCTCCATCCATTCCCCCCAAACTTCCACAATAAGAACTGCAGGAGATAGTGGAGATACTAAATTAGTATTTTGCATCAGTGTTTACTGTAGAGAAGGATATGGAAGATATAGAATGTTAGGGAACAAATAACTTTCAAAATATTCAAATTACAGAGAAGAAGGAGTTGGATGACTTAAAAAATGCATAAAGGTGGATAAATCCCCAGGACCTGATCCGATCTAGAACTGTGATTGCTGGACCTCTCGCTGAGATATTTGTATCAACGATAGCCACAGGTGAGGTGACGGAAGACTGGAGGTTGGCAAACATGGTGCCACTATTCAAGAAAGGTGGTATGGAAAAGCCGAGAACTATAGACCATTGAACCTGGCATTGGTGATTGGCAAGTTATTGGAGAGAATCCTGAAGGACAAGATTTATGTGTATTTGGAAAGGTAAGGACTGATTAGTGATAGTCAATATGGCTTTGTATATGGGAAATCATGTCTTACTATCTTGATTGAGTTTTTTGAAGAGTTAACAAAGAGGATTGATGAGAGCAGAGCAGTGGATGTGATCTATATGGATTTTACTAAGGTGTTTGACAAGTTTCCTCATGTTTTGACAAGGTTAGGTTGCATGGAATACAGGGAGAACTAGCCATTTGGATACATAACTGGCTTAAAGGTAGAAGACAGAGGGTGGTGGTGGAGGGCTTGTTTTCAGACCGGAGGCTTGTGAACAGTGATGTTTGGATTGGTGCTGGGTCCACTGCTTTTCATCATTTATATAAAAGATTTGGATGTGAATATATGGTATGGTTAGTGAGTTTGCAGATTACACCAAAATTGGATGTGTAGTGGACAGCCAAGAGTACAATGGGATCTTGATCAGTTGAGCCAATGGGCCAAGGAATGGCAGATGGAGTTTAGTTTAGATAAATGTGAGGTGCTGAATTTTGGAAAGGCAAACCAGGGCAGGACTTATACACTTACCTAGGGAGTTTTGCTGAACAAAGAAACCTTGGAGTGCAGGTTCATAGCTCCTTGAAAGTAGAGTCTCGAGTATAGATATGATAGTGAAAAAAACATTTGGTATGCTTGCCTTTATTGCTCAGTGCATTGAGTATAGGAGTTAGGAGGTCATCTTGAAGCTGTACAGGACATTGGTGAGGCCACTTTTGGAATACTATGTGCAATTCCAATCTCCCTCCTATAAACAGATGTTGTGAAACTTGAAAGGGTTCAGACAAGATTTACAAGAATATTGCCAGGGTTGGAGGGTTTGAGCTATTGGGAGAGGCTGAATTGGCTGGGGCCTTTTTCCCTGGAACGTTCGAGGCTGAGGGGGTGACCTTATAGAGGTTTATAAAATCATGTGAGTCATGGGTAGGGTAATTGGGCAAGGTGTTTTCCCTGTAGTAGGGGAGTCAAAAACTAGGTTTAAGGTGAGAGGGGAAAGGTTTAAAAGAAACCTAAGGTGCTACGTTTTCACGCAGAGGATGGTGCATATTTGGATGAGCTACCAGAGGAAGTGGTGGAGACTGGTACAATTACAACATTTAAAAGGCATCTGGATGGGTATATGAATAGGAAGGGTTTAGATGGATATAGGCTAAATGTTGGCAAATGGGACTAGATTAATTTAGGATATCTGGTCAGCATGGATGAGGTGGACTAAAGGGTCTGTTTCCATGTTGTACAGCTCTATGTCTCTATGACTAACTACCAACACTACCACAAATATAAGCCTGAGCTAAAAAAAAGATGTGCAATATGTAGGAAGTGTTTCAAGATTTATCTTAGAAATGGAATCTGTATACCACCATGTATGGAAGAATGAAATATAAGAAATGCAGATTTCAAATTTCTAGCTTTGTGTTCATATATGAAGCAAGCATCTTTTGGGGTCCCAATCATTTTCCGCCTGCCCCTCCTCTCTCTTCTGTATGAATGCCCAGTTATTTCAAAGATATCCTTGTAAAGAAGTATGAATTGCACCGTTGATCTGATAGTTTTGTCTGGCATTGACAAGAAAATCTAAACATAAACTTCACAACAATCAAACTGAGTGCATTGCTCTGCTCTATGTATTTGTTTTCTGTGGAAGGAATTTCCTGCTTGAAGCAAACAAATGGGTATAACGACCATGGGCAATGGTTTTCTGAGTCATAAGATGACAACTAGTGAAGAGAAAGTCAAAATAAGACTTTCAAGATAAAATTTGTGCTGATCAAGATTAGAGTCTCGACATTGCCAATGGAATACATTTCTAATTTTAGTACTGCATGCTGCCATTGAGTGCTCACACATCAGATGCAAAGTTTACTTTATCTAAGTAATATACCTTAACTCCAGCAACATACCTTAGCTACAACCTCAGGAAATTAATCCTGATTGCATCGGTACAACTTTTCCATTTTCTAAAACGGCCTTCATGTAAGTGTGAATAATTCTATACAGCAGATTCATGTGTGCCAGAAACTTGTTTGAGACTGTCCATATCTTTCAATAAAGTCATTACCAAGCAGAGAAGAAACTTGCATTGGAGTGTACTTTCAATGTTTGATGGGGGAACTGGTTAGCCTTATATCTTGTAAAGTTTGGACAATGTCTTAAAAATGTAGAGGGCACAAGATGTTTCATCACAGATTATTTTGAGATGCAAAATTTGAAGGTCTGCAGTAAATAAAAGAGTGTTGTGACATCCACATTTTATATAATGGACCATATTTTAGTCTTTCCTAATATTCACTGATGACTCACGTTAATGTTAATGTTGCAATGGTAATTAAAACCAAGACATGACTCTTCTGTGAATTGAATGCTTATTCTCAGCACATTTGTTTTGAGCTAGTACTCTGAGGATTGTGCTGATAACACCATTAATACTGAGTTCAAAAATGGGCTGTTAATGAAACATATTTCACTTCTGAAGATCAAGATGGTGCCAACAATGTTAAATGCACTCCTTTCTATCTCAGCACTACTGACTCTTAGTGTTCCTAACCTCCATCTATCTCAAAACAATCTATTTTCCCATTGTTTCTTTCTACTTTTATACCCTATTGCCTGTATTATGTTCTGCTCCCATTCATTTCTATAGCTCTGTCTTGCTGTCAGTGTCTCTCCCATGTTCCTGTGTCTAATGCTATCTGTCTTACTATTTGCTTCGCCGACTGTGTCTTGTTTTCACTTTTCAGCCTGTTGTATGTTTTTTTTGGTTTACTCAGTGTTGCTCAGCCTTTCTACTTATTTTTTCTGTCTTTGCCTTTCAAGGTGCCCTTTTTTACTCTCTCATTCAGTACATGTAAATTAGTTGTTATTTTCAACATTTCCACATTTTTTGGATAAAGTTTGGATAATTATTACCCGCCAGCTGGAGACAATATTCCATGGAGCCCTGGAGATGCTACCTTAATGTCTTAATGATAAAATGCAAGGCATGCAGAGGTTGCATTGCTGTGTATTCTGGCATGAAAAACTAAATTAAACTTTAATAACTTGTGTTCTGTAGTCACATAGAAAAGTCTTATTATTTTATGGCCTCAGAAATGGACTGCGCATCGTCACACTGCAGTTGGGAGTTCGCTAACAGGTCAATAAGATTCACTAATGATTTTAAAGGTCCACTAGTAAAATATTAATTTTACATAAAAATCTGCTGCCTTGACTACACATTTACCAAGCCTTTCTTTTCAGAACTTAAAACAAAAAGAAAGTACATATCAGCTACTGTACACCAGTTTAATTTAATTAATTTTCCAATACACAATTTCACTAACCAATTATTCCAAGAGTTACAAGCTGCAAAAAAAAAGTTAGTCCAGACAACAAATTCCATTTTTGGCTTGACTAATGACTGTCTAAATGATATACTCTCGACAGACCTTGAATTGTGCATTCTGAATTTATTTTTGTGATTTCCTGTACATGACACTTTCCAAAAGCACAATAAAGCATTTTATTGTAATGGGGCTGATTTCACTGAGAAAGTATTTGTGGCAAACCTAATGCCACAATGTTTAGAGGGGGAAAATGAGTCTATAAAAGCAACTTTCACCCCATTCATGCCACTGACTACCAAATACAATGCAGGTCTGGGATTCAACAAGTTCCCAGCGTTAAACTTCACTCTGTTTCTTGTTTTATTCCCAAGCCTATGCCAGCTGTTTCAAAAAAAACTTGAAAGACAAGTTTTTTGCATTTTCACAACTAATTTACAATTGGGAGTTATTTCTCTCAAGTTCAGGCAGCAGTAGGGGGTGGGGAGAGGTGATGTATGAGGACAGCAGGAAAATTCAGAAATGGTTTCCTTTACCTGTAATTGGAATAAAAATAACAACACTTTATCAGTGGGGTAGATTCAAAACGGTATTTGACATGGTTGACTTTCACTAATTTTTAAAATTGCCTTTCATAGACCAACACGGGGATCCAATCAAATCTCATTAGCTCTTATTACAGCAGTGCTCGACCCTAAGCCTGCAGAATGAACCAGAGCACTCTATGATTAGCACAACAAGTACTTTAATATATTTCTACTCATTAACAGGACAGCAGGCACACTCTTTTGGGGAGGGTGGGGGCACATTACTTCCTCCAACTTTATTATACTCTGTTTAGTGCCTCAGTTTGTACTGCTTTGTAATGCGGTATTGCTGAGTTGTATTCTTCTTAACCTACAGTCTTTGTATCCAGTCCCCAAAGCCAAGAGACAATGAAACATCCCTGCAGATCAGACTTATTTCTATGGTCATATCGATCAGATTAAAGCTGTTATTCACTCAGCTGGTACATAGGTTCAATGCCAATGGAATTTATTTTTGATTTTAGTTCAAAGGTTATTTCCCATTTTGTGGGTCAGGAATTCATAAGCAATAAATTTCACAACAACTGCTAATACTCATTCTGTAGGACAAGCTGAATAAAGTCAATTTCCTCTTTCTTTTCCCTACATCTGAAAACATCTCCATGTTCCAGTCAAGTGTGATGCCCTTACTGCTCTCTCCTTAATATTTAGTGGCATTACCATCACCAAATCTCTGACCACCAACATCCTGGAGCCATCACTAATCAGAAACTGAACCAGGTGAATAAGTATCATAGTTGTGAGAACAAGACAAAATCGAGTAAATCTATTGCAGCTAACTCATCTCCAGTCTCACAAAGTATATCCCCAGCCTACAAGCACAAGTTAGGACTGTGATGGAATGTTGTTCACCTGCATGGGTAATATAGCTCTCACAACTTTCAAAGAAGTTGACACCATCCAGATCAAGATAATTTTTTTTCATCAACAGCCCAACCACGTTCTAAGCAATCACTAGTGCATCATTTCTGCAGTATTTAACATTCTCAAAAGGCATTGCTGCAACTTATCAAGGCTTCTTAGCACTTCCCAAATCTTCAACCTCCGTCACCTAGTAGAATAAGAGCAAGAGGGGCATGGTAACAGCAAAACTGCTATCCAAGTCATACACAATCTCGACCTAGAATTTTATTGCTGCTTCTTTGTTTTTGGAGACCCTGCATCCTGGAACTCTTTGTCAACAGCATTGTGAATGTACCTTCACCAAGAGATTGAAGCACTACAGAGGATGGCTTAACACCAAACTATCATAGGCAATATGGTCTCCACAATAAGTGCTAGCCTTGCTAGTGATGCCCACATCCCATTAAAGAATAGAAAAGTGAATCCTAGGCTGGACTTAATAGTTTTTAGCATAGAAAGGGAACAGGAATGAAGTGATAGATCAGTTTGTGCTGCCCCTGTCTTTCCAGCTCAGTGAATCAAGCAGCCATCCAGCAGGAAGGTGGACATTAGCTAGAGTGAAAGTGGCTCTACTGGTAATCAGTAATCTAGACTAGGACATCCTATAGAAGAGCCTATTCCAGAACAAATCATCAATCACAGCTACAAATATAAAGGCCTTCTCGCCTCTGAATCTGACTTTATTTCTTATGGAAAGCTCAAAAGAATCAATGAAGACAGAAATTATATAGACACTGCCACCTTCATCAGCAGACTTTGTTGCTAAATGCAAATGTAGTTCTGATAGCAGCCATTGCATTCCACCCTTGTACCAACTTGTCAAAACTGCCATAGAACACTTGCATATGTTTTCTTATCTGAGCTTTGAAAAGTGCAGCAAACAATAAAAAGTTGCATTCAAACAGTTCTTTAATATGTTCAATAATCTGTCAGTTGCTAATTTCAAAATGGCAGATTGGCTTCCAATTTCAGCACTCACAAGGTTGGGGCTGGGGATTGCCGGGGGTAACCCACCTAACTTGCAGTCGCAATAACCAGTCCGTGGCAATGGGAATGGTAATAGCTGAAGTTTATGTCTCTATTTTTCTTTTCAATGGAGGACTAAAGCCAATGCAGCAAAATTCAGCAGCTTCAGCAAAAATAGACGAAAACTTCATACTCCACCCGTAGGCCATGACTTTTAACAAAACACCAATCTCATTAGGCTTGAAAGCTAAACTCAGTTCTATGCTCACCCAATACATATATGAAGAACCGGCTGATTTTCTCCCAAGTAGTAACATCAATTATTGTTCCACTTTCTTTCCTTCAATGGCGAAAAGCTAATTCAGTAGAGACTTGGCCTTGAACCTAATGCCTTCTGCACTTGCAAGGTCTGGTATTACAGCATCCAGTTCTCTTACTCACTGAGGCTTTGGACAAAATTTGACAGGAATTATTCAAAGCCAAAATCCTCCACTCGCTATTTAAATTGCATTCCCCAAGTTGGTTTGAGGCAACTGTATCAATCATTGGAGGAGGAGGCAGATCACAGCTGCTCTAAAAACAAAGAGTTCTTATGGTCTGATAGAGAATCAAGACAAAATGCTGGCTCCAAACTTGTCTTTTAAACTAACACAGTTGGTACTTTTGGTTCTTTCATAGATAGAAATTAAGAGATAGGCATTGCATTTTTTACAGATATGAAACAATGTCACATGTCCCACAGGCATGCAGAAGCAAAATTATACATATCACAAATGAAAACCAAGCCGAGAGTCTCCAATTTGCCATTCATTCACTGTAGCTGTGTAATCAAAACAATTGTTCTTGTGACTAACCCGCACCCTCTAATCGGCACTTACATTCTCGTGATATAGAATTATAAATAATATTAATGAACAAAATGTGTGTAATGACAGCTAAACACACAGTGTGCTGAAATATTATATTTAATTTAGTATTACCATCAATTGCACATTCCATTCAGGGTACCAGTCCTCTGGTCTGGGTCACCAACAGCCACTAATCCCATCTAAAGTAAACATGCTGAATTTTTTCACAGTAGCAGCACATAAAACCACTATTTCACTAGGTTCTGCTGGGTGCTGATCAACTTAATGATGCTCGTAAGTGTTGTACTGTGGTATGGCATTGACATTTGTTGAAACCAGGACATTGTATTGTGGTATTAATGAGTACAGACATATTCATTATCTTCATGTTAATACTAGAAGGCAGCCAGACAGATTCAGTATTTTTATATTAATGTCATAAGGCAACACCAATGCTCTATTAATTACATGCTGGACAAAATGTCACACAGGCAGCTTGCAGCATGCCCTTTGGGAATAACTCCCAGTTACACCAGCAGGACAACTTAGGCTCCTCTCCCAGAATCCACTTATTAATGCCAAAGGCCCATTAGTCTATAGCAGCCTGCAAAATGCAGAAATAGTAAAAGGAAAACCAAACTGGTCTATTAGAGTCCAAAATCTACAAGCCAAGCAGAGTGTGATTCAAGGAAATGGTCCTGAAAAACTGACTCCCTGTGAGAAGTTGGCCCATTTACATAATGGTACAGAATGTATTTTAACATTATTGTCTTTAGGCACATTGTAGATGTGTACAGTTCATTTAAGCTCATATATTGCTATTACAGTGCCTTGCCCACTGGTTGGAGAAAGGCTGTGTGGGCCTGTGATCATAAAAATATCAGCCTTTACAGGGTGGGCATTAGACACGCTTGAGTTGGTCTCTGTTCTGCTACCCTCATGCACTTGGTATGGGTACAATCTGCCTGTGTAGCATGTAAAACAACACTTTTCACTCTATCTTGGTACATGTGACAACAACAAATTAAACTCAAACTTAAAGAAACAAGTCTGGTGTCAGCAGTATGCTCACTGTATACTTGTGTTGTTGTTTGGAGATGGTTGAAGAAATAACCTTTATTTTGAGTTTTTTCAGCACCTGTACTTAAGTCTGTCATCAGCAACAAGCCAGAAAAGTAAATGCCATTTTAATTTACTCAATTCTCAGGAGATCCCCATCTACTACAAGAACAAAGCATCACAATACCCAGAACTTCATTTTATGCACTGAATATTCTTTAGGATTTTTTCTAAAATATGTATAACTAGATGGAAATTGCCCACTCTCTCACGCACACAAGCACACATACACAAAAAGATCAGGATCAAAACTCTGTCTCACTACCAGCCCTAGGTTAATCATGTACATTTCATTTCATGCCTGAAAAGGTCCAGCAGAAATCAGGACTAACCTAGGACTGCCCTGCAAGTCGATCTTTGATGTCGCAGCATAATGGCTCCTGAAAGAACAGCACTAACACTTAATGTAACATGAAACCAGGGCCCAGCAGAGGGGCTGTCTGCTGTCAGGAACAAACTGCTTCTCTGCTGCTCTCTGGAGCTGACAAGAGCAAGGGCTGGCAGGGCAGCAATGCTGTCATGACTCCAGCAGCCAGCACCGTGATGAGTGCAAATGGTTCTTTTTTTCCCTATCAGTGTCATGCAAGTACAGAAATGTTCAACCTCACAGACTGATAGTGCTGGTCCATGTGCATTTTGGACAGTCAGCTCCTCTTAATCAAATGTTATCCATCCAAGGAAATAAAATCCATACATCTCAAAGTAATCCTACCATGAGTACATGTGGACAATTTACAGGGCTACAGGGACAGAGTAGGGAACAGAGCTTAATTTGACATCTCTTTCAAAGTGCCAGCACTGGTATAATTCAATGTGTGACATTCAATTGGAAATTCATATTAAAATACACAATGATTAATAATGATTATTGTTTCATCAGTGTATCAGTTGCTAACAAACAGGTTGTTCTAAGATGCTACTGTACTCACTTCTCTGTCAATTTCCCACAGACATCTGTCCATTATCTTACTTCCAAAGAGGCCTCGTAATCCCTGTATTTCAGTTTAGTGCTGAACTCGCATATAATATGCTTGGAACCCCATGCAACCTGCTCCATCACCTTCTAAGAGTGATTCTGAACTATATAGTACCTGTGACTTGTTACTCACAATCTTCTCCCTTTATGTTGTATCACTGGATATGGAACATGCCTTCTTAGTCCTCCTAGCTGACACCCGACATCCAAGGCATGCATCAAAGCTATCGTGCTTCACCCTAAGTACCTATATCTGGATTCAACTCTTAGCATTTCACTGGTGTGTCCTGACATTAGCTTTTTCCTCTTTTTAACATGTCATTTTTCCACCGTACAACATGCAAGTGTAAAAATTATATCATATGTTAAATAACAGATGAATGTTTAATGCAGTTAAATTGAAATACTTTTTCTGTCATATTGATGAAAGCCTTAAACCATTTAAAATAACCAGGTTAATGGCTCTGACAAAGTAGCAGACAGAGTAATTTCATACAAACACACACGTTAATATCACACTGTGTCATTTCCAGGCCATAGAGAATAACAGATGGCTGCAAGTGTGTTACACAGCTGTCAACACAATCATGGTTCTAGGTGGCAAAAGTGCAATTGGGAAGCTTATGCTGTTTATCCCATTATTTGACCCCCTTGAGTGTACCTTGAATCTCTGAGGTATATTTTACCAATATTTAAACATTCAGTATGTAGCTATACACTCACAAGGTTAACATTTTTTACTATTAGGGTTTCATTAGACTTTCAGTATTTCCACCATTTTCTACGGCCACTAAATTTTTCCCCATTGTGTATACTATAGAAAGATATGTGTAAAGAAAAGCAGAATAATGCTAGACCATTTTCTTCTTTGTTAAAAATACGGTGCTTCTGCATGACACTAAAGCACTGTTAAAATAAAAAAAAGCTTGCATTTTAGCTTACTCTAACGATCCCACAAAATAGATTTAGAATACCATATAAGCCACAATACTGTACAAAAATTAAAACCTCACATTATTTTTGGAGTAGCAAGATAAAGAAATGCATGTCTGTGTAGAGTTTTACAAAGACATTTGTTGTACATATACAGGAAAAGGCAAAGAATATGGGTGTGATATATTTTAAAAAGAAACAGACTTGTAAAAGAAACTATGGAGCAAGATTTTCAGGGAGAGATGAAGAGTAAGGAAGAGGGCAACAATGCTGGATGGCTGAAAATTGAAGCTAGTTACTGGAAATGAAAAGACTGGCACAGGATTAAAGTAAAGGCTACCACAATCCCAGAGGGCTACTCTCATGAGAGAGATGACTGGTGGGAAATTTACTCTGAGGATCATCAAGCCTCAGGCAAGGGGTGAGATTAAGAAGGTGAGACTTTCATGGTGTAGGAATTGAACCCACACTGTTAGCATTGCAAACCAGTGAACCTGCTAACTGACCTAACCAACCCCATTGGTACAGGATAGAGATACATAGGAAGACTGCTTTGACCCAAAAACCTGCCTGCAGCAGAGCACACATGCTTATCCTGATGATGATAATGATGAATATTAGCCATCAGTTTTATTGTAAATCTTCCTGTTTAATGGGCGGCATGGTGGCACAGTGGTTAGCACTGCTGCCTCACAGCGCCAGAGACCCGGGTTCAATTCCCGCCTCAGGCGACTCTCTGTGTGGAGTTTGCACGTTCTCCCCGTGTCTGCGTGGGTTTCCTCCCACAATCCAAAAATGTGCAGGTTAGGTGAATTGACCATGCTAAATTGCCCGTAGTGTTAGGTGAAGGGGTAAATGTAGGAGAATGGGTCTGGGTGGGTACACTTCGGCGGGTCGGTGTGGACTTGTTGGGCCGAAGGGCCTGTTTCCACACTGTAAGTAATCTAATCTAAAAAAAAGTAATCTAATCACAGCTAATTAATGTAATACATTAAAGAAAGACACCTGTCCACTGATCATATTGACAAGAGTCTAACTATTACAAATTAAAAATCCCTGGGAGTGAAGTAAGGTGTGTGAGTTTGTGTGTCTCGGGACTGTGCAGATATTCTGCTGTCATCAACTAATGATTTAAGTTTGTGTCTGTGTTTTTATATTGAGTGACAATTCTGTCACAAAATAGCTGTTAATTCTGTCATTAACTCTGGTTACTTCCTACTGTCAATTGACTCTCAACACACATTTTTCTCTTCATCACTAACTCTGGGTATGCTATGTTCTCTGTTACATCTGTCAGTCACTTCTCAAGAGGTCATACTTCATTCTCTTATTCACAACAATGCTCACACTCAAGCTTTCTGTGCTTTCTGCTATTTACTCCCAAATCAAGAATGGACATGTGTAAGAAAATGTATCTTATTAAATCACAATCTATTATCAGAATTCAATTGAGTGATACCTAAGAATCCAAATGAACAAAACAAATGAATACTCTTTATTACCTAAAACTGTTTAGTCAATACCTAATTGTCCTGACGGTTTTATTTCCATATTTTGGATTGCACTCTAATTGACTGGATCTAAGCATCTTAAATTATATGTAGCTGCAAACTACAATACAGGCTCAAAGGATTTTGCCTATTAGGTTCAAAACAGCCCAAGGTCCAACCCTAAGCACTCTTCAATTTAGAAGTTGCTGCATTTGTTTGTGTTGGTTGACAGTACCACTGTAACCATCTGTATCTTATTTTGAATAACAAAGCGGCTTCATAACTGCAGCCTCTACACGTGTCCCTGTAATTTATTCTGCGGATGTAAAGGATCATTTCACTGTCTGCAAGGGTGCTAATTCACCACAGCAAGCTTTAGACTCTGGTGCACTATGGTAAATTATAGACAAAATTCCAATTCCAGACCATATTCAGCAATCAAGAGCAACTCTTGCCCAATGAATAAATAGTGTTGACGCAATATTTCTGAACTACAGAGAGCTTTCAGTCGCAGACCACTGGAAACATTCTGCACAATATTCAGCTGAGATGAGGAAGGTGTCAAATTTAATTTCAGATTTCACGTCAAGTTCACAAGGATGACAGTCAGGGTGTTACAGTTGGCCTCAGCGCAACAAGATTAACAGGGAACAAAATGAGCCAGAGTTGCTTCTGCTAATTACTATCCAATGATTACTGCTGCAAAGTCTGTAAGAGTAGCTATCAGGAAAGAGCAGAATCTGGATTGCTTTGCCAGATAACCTGCTTACGGTAACTAGGACTGCACTTTGAAGAATGGTGAAGTGTTTCACCTTATCATGAGTTGGCCCTTGCAGAAAATCAGAAGAAAACTGGGGAGACAAATGACAATAAACTGTAGTTCACTTTGAGGATTTTCATAGTTGTTAGTAGCATCTCAGATTGCTACTTTTGCTGTTGTCATCTTCAGACAATAGGCTGTTTCTGTGCTGGAAAAATGCCACTTAGCTCCTTATGTTTATGTGCACCCACACTGCTGTCTAATGGGATGTTCATGACAGTGCATCCCTACTTCCATGGATCTTGTTTTGATTTGATTAAGTATACAACACACCTTTTAATGTACTAGAAAATCTTGGGTACCCAAGTTTCTACTCTAATTTTGATGTACTTATATGTCACCTTAACAGTAATCAGAATCAGAATATTATATATTTTTTAATAGGAATTAAGAAAAGAATATTAACAAAGGCAATATTTATCTTCCCAAGAATAGGGCTGTTTGACAGGCATCCCACACCAAATCATAATTTTGGACTGAAATCTTAATTATATTGATGAAATTGGTTTATGATTTGACATGCTTTCATCTCATCTCTCATTAGAATCTGTCTGCATCATTTTTATCTATATCCCACATATAGATGGCTTCCTTCAGAATAGTTGGATCAAAAATAGGTTATTCCTACTGTTGTGAAACTCTTCACCTCCAATCCTATGACTGTCCATGGAAAGTGATAATGAAAGTGATCAACCTGGACATTTTTAATTATACATTTATAAATTCCTCATGCTTTTTAAAGAGGGGATTTGCAACATAAGGGACCTGCAAAATGGGAAGTATTTTGAAATGAATGTTAATGAGGGTGGCAGAGCTTCTTCAATAGAAGATTGCCACATTAGTGTTCTTTTTAAAAGAGTCTCCCCTGGAGGTGCTTATCCTCAAATTCTCGCAGAGAATTTACTTTCTATTTTTGAAATTCTTTCATGTAATTGGAATAACCATTGCTGAAAACTTTATCTTATAATATTGTTCCAATTTTTTTTATTTCTGTTCGCAAGGTGTTTACACTAACTAAATCCCCACAAATGAAAGTGTTGATCAAGAATGGGCAATTCTTATGCATTGTGTTTTGGGCTTGTAAAGGTATGGGCTGCTTTGCTTTATTTTATTATAGATTACAAAATAAAAAGTTTTGAAAGTAGCATTTTCACAGCAAATTCTGTTGGATTTGAGAAGTGTGCAATGCCATCACGAATAATCACATTTGAATCAAAATATACCAATGCTTTATAGTGCAATCTTTGGACAGCACTTTTTCACATTGATTTTGTTGTAGTGCTGACGGCAAAACAGTCAACGATCACTATGGCTCTGAAAGTTTGAGAACTTAGAGGTATAAAGAATAACTGGAAATACAGAAACAGCTGCTAGCCTCCTTTATAGGATGCAATCAAGATGTCTACAACCTGCAATCTCCAACAAAATCCAGATTAGATTAAAATTTCCATTTCTATGCTGATAAAACATTGTAAAAATCCTTTTAAAAAATTATACATTCTTGAATGAGATGTTGCCTGAGTTTTTAACAGTCTTTAGAATTACTATGAAACACGTTCATTGCCCTTGAAAAGCTTGTTTCCTATTTGTAAGATATCAAATTTCGGATTAATTATGAAATGTCCCCATCTCTAAAAAAATCCAAGCTATCTGAAACCTTAAATTGAAAGTGAAGGGATTCAGTGGTTTGTAACTTCCTGGTTTGTTGTGAGAGTTAATGCTTCAACATGTTTGGCTCCTTAGTTGCTTGTTGACGTCACTTTTTCTGCACACCAAGAACTCCTTTTGACTTGACTTCAGATTTAAACAGCTGTTGAGAAAATGGAAAATCAAACCATAGAGATTGCTGGACCTTTTATGGGCAGTTTTCCTCAAGGTCAGCGATGTGTCATTGCTTTACTGCTGATTGCAAAATTAAGGTCATTTCATTATTTCTTTCAAATGGAGGTGTAAATTTCCAAAAATGGGGTGACCAAAATTTTTCAGAACAAGGCAACACCTCCATTTAATAAGCACAGAAAGCCCCTCATCTTGGTTAGTTACTACATATTTCACCAAGAAGTCACAGCAGCAAATTACAATTTGACCTTCTTAAAGTGCAGACACAAACACATGTACACAAATAAACATGTGCCCACCTAGCCAAAGAGAACTTGTGGAAGTATCCTCACTGATGTAGATGGTATCAAGTTTCAGTTTTGTTAAACACATGCTCAACATTGACCTAAGTAGACCCATAATATTCAAGTCTGATTTCATGCAACGCACTCCCCCAGCCCTGTCAGTCCAGACCTATTGTGCATGAGAGGATTCCACTGTGCCTGTAATTGCTTTCACTTGTAATTGTTCACCACAATGACAATGTGGCGCCTTGTTGATTACTGGAATATACCCTGCTCTCTCTGTAATTGAAAACATCAATGAGAATTCAAATTCAGAGAACAACAAACTGCAGCTCACTGAATTTTACGTGACACCAAATTATCTAAACACAATCACTCCCTTGCATCTGTAAAATCTATTCTCATCTGGGCTTTTCACCAGACAGTCCAGTCTTAAGTCCAAAAATTTCTAAAATGGAAACTGGGCTCCAAAATACTGATTATTAAAATAAAAATTGTTTCCTCTACATCACTCTCATATTTTTCTCTCGCCATTAAGCTGTGAAGGTGCCAGTTGTGAGGTCTTCAATTCTGAATTAGTTTTCAACAGAAATAAGCAGAACTTACTGTCCCCTGTCCAGCTTTAGACATGGTAAAAGTTGATGAACTCAAAAATTAAGTAGAGCTGAATGAAATGCAATCAAGTCTTGGGTTCATCAAATCAGTTACATGTTTAGGTGATTTGGTTTTGTGGGTGTTGGACTAAACTCCACAACGTGTCAACTGTTGCAAAAGAAAACTCTGGCTCTGCAGCACATTGATTAAAGAGATTGGCAGAATAGTATATTACAATGTGAGCTAGAGGACAATACTTTGCTACTTTCTAATCTGAGTGATTCCATGATAGCAACCACATCTTCCTATTAACTTACAAAACAGCAAGTGATGTTAAATTGATGCTCTTAATCATATGCAAAGATTCAATGAACATGGCTATGGACATTGAAAAGCTACATGGGTTAGCCATGGATATATGCTTCATCCATTCGTCATAATTCATAACTCCACCATTATACCAGAGTAATTTATTATAAATGAGTTAGCACTTCTCTTAAGATAGTGGAGACAGACTTTCATACAGTCAAGATAAGCATGCCTACCATGATGTCTCACAGGTAATTTAATGGCCAATGTTTTTAAACATTGAAGTAGCAGAAGATTAAGAGAGCACACAGCAAAATGCAAGACGTCCGGACGGAGTGATCTGCTCATTGTGCAAGAGTTTTTGCAAGATCACACCTCCAGTGTGGGCATTAGGCCAGGGTTCTGCACAGGGACAAGCTGCAGTTTGAATAATTTCCAGGTAGTTTTTTTTCCCGATGGGGGGCAGGATGTTAAGGAATACCCTGGGATCTTAATCATTGGATATGTGCATACTGAAAAAGTAATATTTAACATAGTCCATAAAAAAGAAATACACCAAAGCTGTCAGATACACTAAATCCAACAGAATTAAGATGGGAATTCTGGCTTTGTGTGGATTCTGCACATAAATCTTGCTGTTTTTAATATCCTAATTTAGTAGCAATACTCTTTGCATATTAAAACTTTTTCCATGAGTTACAAATATTCCAGTAGTTTGCACGAAAGGGAAAGAGTTTGTTTAAAGTGACCCAATAGAGTTCCCCTTGTTAAGACTCTCCTTGGACGAAATAAGTCAGGCTTTTATCATTTTATGATGATATCCAACACTCATGTACTCAAGGCAATAATGTCTCAAAACATTTCATGTATTGAAAACTTAAGCATTTGCAATGGACACTGTTCTTTGTGAAAGCACCATGAGCTGAATTTTCACATTGTTTGGCTACAAGTCAAATCTGAGGAGTTTCATGAAGAGTTTCTGGTAACCTGATGGGGCCAGGTGACTTTTTCCCAATTCTTTGCTGTTCAGGTCATTAAGTATTTCATCAGCATTCCTCTTGCATTCAACAGCAGTGGAATTGCTGGCTGGTGCTGGGACCTTGTGTATTCATGCTGCGGATGCCATGTTTAAACACCATCTGCACACTATTTCCAAAACTGCAAGCCAGGATCTCCACTTAGTGGGTTGTTAAGCAATTCAGAACAATATAGGCTAAGAGAGTTGCGTTGCCATTCTGCTCCACAGACAAGGACAAGGAAGTCCTGATGGATGGAATGGTGGAAAGCAGGGCTGTCCTCTTTCCCCAAGATTGCTAGACAAGACCACAGCAGCAAATGCTACAAATTTGTTCAGAAGCAGCTCACCTGGATTAGAACAGTCATCCGCGATCCAGAAGAAAGCACTGTGATACCACACGAGGTTAATGACCTTCTGCACTCCACAAAGTATGTGCTATTGACTTCTCTCTGCTACCTAATACCCACTCTAGTTCTATAGTTACACCAATCTCCCAACAAGGCTCATGGTCTACCATTCCTACTACAGCAAACAGCATTTTCCTGCGATGACTCTTAATCACCCCATTTCCCCAAACGGCATCCCTTCATGCCCTTTGTACTTCTTATTCACATCATCATTTTCCTGACTATGGACAGACCAACCTCCTGAATGGCCATAGTCCTCCTTGACTGATCTAAAGACTACCCCTTATAGAGTTTCAGACATAGCAATTCAGTTAGAGCACATTCCATATGTTTGCCAGGTTATCTGCTGGCACATTCTATAGGTATTTGACATAGTACGGTTGCCATACGTGCCCTTTCCATTGTAAGATAAAGGAGAGATGTTGTGAACATCCAAGTTAGCACAAAGTGAGTGATTGCTAAGAAAACCAGCTAAAAATTCTTGCAATGTATCCTGTTCCAAAGCATGAGATTTTAACACACAAAGAATGTTACATTTTAATGTCAGAGGAATTGAATGCAAACATAAGCAGATTATGTTTCAGTTATACAGGACATTGAGTCTGGGGTATTGTGTACGATACCGGTCACTTTACTTACAGAGGGATGTTAATGCATTGAAAGCAGTTCAGAGAATGTCCACTACACTAATACCTGGAATGAGAAGATTGCCTTATGAAGAAAAGCTATACAGGCTAGGCCTGTATCCTCTGGAGTTCAAAAGAGTCAAATATGACATAATTGAAATATATAAAATCCTGAGGGGACTTGACTGGGTGAAAGTGGAAAGGTTGTTTCCTCTTGTGGGAGAATCTTGAACTAGGGGTCATAGTTTAAATATAAAAGGCTACTCATTTATAACTGAGATGAGGATTTTTTTTTCTCTCAGATGGTTGTGAGTCTTTGGAAATCGCTTCCTGAAGAGTCAGTGGATGTAGAATATTTAAATATTTTTTAGCAAGAGGTTGGTTCTGAGCATGCTTGACGGGCCAAATGGCTTATTCTTGTTTCTTGCTTTTATGTTCATAATAAGATATACGAGAACTTTTTAAAAAAAGCTGATACAAGGCTCCTCTCAGCTCTTCAACTGGCAGTCAAGACCCTCCCCACCTCCACAAAATTCCACTCATCATAGGACAACCTCCTCAATTCTCCAACCTACTAAATCTTTGTTGTACTATTCCCAGTGCAAATATATGCTTCCTTAAATAAAACAAAACAAACTGCACACAATACTCTGAGAACAATCTCACCAAGCCACCATACAATTGCAGCCACACACTTTTGGCACCCAGACCAACCAGAGGAATTCTTTCTTGAATGCTACCCAATCAATCAAATCATCAATATCTGTTTAAACATTAAATGGATTTACTCAAGACATATAGCCCTGAATCCTCTGAGCAACAGCAATTATGTGCAGACTGGTACTGAGTTCTTTCAAACTGACACTGTTGTGATCTCTTCCTATACAGGGCAACTGCCGTAACTGTGAAATCCTTTTCCAGGGTTTCAGTTACCTACGGTTTACCACGGGCCAAACATATTATATGGAATATTCTAGAACCGGGACCAAGAGATTGCTGGGAATGTAAATTTCCCATTGAAATGAATGTGTTTGCTCCTATCCACAGTTTCGGGTTTCTGTGGTAGGTCTTGGAATGTATTGCCCGCGGGTACAGAGGGACTACCAGATGTCAAATAAGTGCGCTGTGCAGTGTCCTTTGGTGAGGTCCATCAGAGCAGAGTCTAGCAGAAGACAGGGCACAATGCTTTTTTTAAAAAAGCCCAGTCTCTGAATGTGAGTGAGTGAATGGATAGTGAGGGAATGACTGAAGTAGGTAGGTAGGTAAGGTGGGTGGATCAGTGGATGAGAAGGGTGTGGTGAATAAATAGGTAGGTAGCTGAGTAGGCCAAGAGCGAGGGTATATGAATCGAGTGAGTAGGCATGTAGTGTGGGGAGGTGAGTGAATAGCAGATTTGGTGGGTGTAATGGGCAGCTAAATTTGATGGTGAGGACGATTTGTGGGTGAGTAGTTGGGTAAGTGGTTTAGTTTGTGGTTGGGCCATTGTTGCATGGGTCAGGTGTTAATCTGGTTGGTGAGAGAGTCAGGGATTGGTAGTCCTGTCCAGTCCATGGTGCTGTCAAATCAGGTTGAGTGGTGGGTGGGGGGGGGGGGGGGGGGGGTGGAGATTTTTGATTGATTTAGGGATTAGTTAAGGCTGTAGTTGTAACATTATTGAATTGAGTCCAGGGGACAGTCAGAAAAGAGGATAGTTGGGTCAGATCATTTTGAGGAAGGCGTAGTGGAG
Source organism: Chiloscyllium punctatum (assembly GCF_047496795.1). Taxonomy (NCBI): domain Eukaryota; kingdom Metazoa; phylum Chordata; class Chondrichthyes; order Orectolobiformes; family Hemiscylliidae; genus Chiloscyllium; species Chiloscyllium punctatum. The sequence goes on from NC_092760.1 coordinate 57,374,871, forward strand.
TGAATGAGGGAATAATCAAAAATAACTGGAGGAACTCAGCAGGTCCGGCAGCATCGGTGGAGAGAAAGCGGAGTCAACTCTTCAGGTCCAGTGACCATTCTTCGAACAGATACCTCTGAAGAAAGATCAGCAGACCTGAAATATTGGCTCAGCTTTCTCTCTACAGTTGCTGCCAATTCTACTGCTTTTCACCAGCTATTTTAGTTTTTGTATCAGATTTTCATCATCCACAGTTCTTTGTTTTTTTTTGAGAGGATAGTCAAATTGGGTCAGTCACAGTTTGGTGATTTTCAGGTCAAAAGGGTATGTGGGTGGTTGTCGGGTATTTGGTTCCGAGGGTAGATGGCTGGGGTGTCTAGTTGGGGTCAGGGTAGAGGGAGTGATTGTGGGGTTGGATAGGGGTTAGTTGAATATCAGGATGATTGGAGGGTAGTCAGGTCAGGTCAAATCAGTCATGTTGAATAGGATAATCAAGTGGTTAGAGCACTGGTAAATTGATTGCAGAAGCAGAGATGTGGGTTGTTAAACCAGGATTTGATTTAGGTTTTGTTTTCTGTCTAACATTTTCTGTGACGATGAGGCAAGTACTGCAGAACTGTCCGAGGTCTTCAACTCTACACCAGAGTCAAATGTTTGTAGAGGGCCCTGGGGAGCAGAGATATTTTAAATTGTCAAGCAATTCCACAAGTTAGGACTTCCACAGAGTCCCAGTGCACACATTTCATCATGCAACTAATCTACAATGATCCAGAGACCAGAAACTTTGGTCCATAACATTTCAGAAATTGCAAGATGAAACACAGTTAAAAGTAAGAATAAGGTATAGGTTGAGATCTCCCACAGTAATATCTGCATTGCAGTTGTATTGCATAGCTCTGATCAAGTCCTCAACCTCCTTCATCTGTGGCAAGGCATTATATTGACAGCTACATACATATCCTTCTCAGGTTTTGTAAAACAGAGCTTTATGTGTGAGTGCTTGTAGACATGTGCAAAACCCATATTATTTATTTTAAGCAAATAGGAATTTATTTAAAAATAGCAGACAAGGAAGCTTTGTTAGCAAAAAAAAATTGCAAAATAGAGTTTTGTGGCATTGGTTTTCAAAGGGTTACTTCATCACTTAAAGAAGGAGTGCAAATTCAACTCAAGTAGAGTCTGCTTCCTGAAGCCACTATTTTTCAGGCTAACAAGAGTAGTGAATTGGCACCTACCTCATGTCTAACCCCACTTGCAAGACAGTGCAACTTGCAAGGAGAAATTAGATAGATGCATTGTCAAATCTGACCTGGAGGCTGATACAGCTTAGTTGAGAGTGAGTGCTAACAGAACACGTTGGGAAAAAAAATTGCTTATTTAAGAGGGGAAAGAAGCTAATTATTTTAAACACTCTCAGGAGGCATAAACACAAGTGTTTAAATATTTTTTTTCTTTTTTATTATTATTCCTAGCCCCTGTTATAAAGTGTGTCATTAATAATGTTTCCCCCATGAATTTGCATTGCTGTTAGTGAAGGGCAGCTTCACATCATTCAGCAATGTCTGCTATAAGTTACGTTCAGGTCGTTTCAGGCAGTTTTACCACAATATTACAGGAAAGGGGCAAGAGTTAATTAAAATGTTGTGTAACAGCTGCACAGTAACTGCTAAATGGCCCCTCAGAGTACGGATATTTGTGGCAAGGATTATGCCACATAATGTAAGTACAATACTGGTAAGCCTGTCCAATACTGGCTTTAAACCCATTATTTTTAAACTTTTCTATTTAAAGGGGATCCTACTGATTCTAATAATATCTGCCTCTTTTTATTCAAAGGATATCATTGTAATTGCAAATGCTATTAAGAATATCAAAGTTATTTAAACCAGTAGTTGCTGCTGAACCACAATGCAAAGCAAAAACATTTGAGTGGTCTTAGTGACTTAAAGACCCGTATGTAAGTGGAAAGTCTCAGCAGTGAGGTGCTTTCCTTCATCAAAAAGGATGTTGAGATGCTGACAAGTTCTTTTCAGTATTCAGCCTGTTCAAATACTCATTGGGCAAGATGCCTAGGCCACATTTTCTTCAGTTTTCTCTCTTCCTCCCTTGAAGGTGCTAACTTATGCCGGGTACAATTCCACAGACGGAATTTAATCTGGGATCTTGCTGGCCTGCTGGGCTCAGTTTCACTTGGCCAAGGTATTTAGCAACTGAGCCATTGATGCACTGTAGAGGGCACTTTCATTTGATATGATCCACTAATAATTAACTCTTTGATGATGTCTCTGTGAAACTCCTTACTTTGGCAAGCAAGCAAAGTTCAAAGTCTTGACATTCACCATTTCATCTTGAAGTAGATGCATTATCCATGCTTTGATACTATTTTGGAATTATTCATCAAGTCCAAAACCTTCACCCTTTCTTATCCCATTTACATGCTGCCCTTCAGTAACATTATCAATAGATTCTGAGTCAACTTTGATTTGTAAACCGATAACACGTAAGCTGTTTCTCCCTTTTCCCCTAGTGTCATCCACTACTGTGTTATACACTGATTGTTTGACAGGAAGTCATAGATGAGGCACAGCTTTCTCCAAATTAACACTGGTAAGTTCAAAGCTGACCTGATTGATCATAGAATAATACAATCCCCACAATAAGGAAAGAGGCCATTCAGCCCATCAAGTCTGCGTAGACCATCTGAACAGCATCCCACCCAGACCCAGCAGCCCCCTATCTCCCCAACCCTGCATTTTACCATGGCTATTCCATCTAAACTGCATATCTCTGGACACTACAGGGCAATTTAGCATGGCCAAACCACCAAGCTTGGACATTTTTTGACAGTGGGAGGAAACCGGAGCACCCAGTGGAAGCCCACACAGACATGGGGAGAACATTCAAATTCCACACAGACAGTCACCCTGCACACAGGCAGTCACCCAAGACTGGAATCAAACCCTGATCCCTGATGCTGTGAGGCAGCAGGGCTAACCATTGAGCCATTGTGCCACCCCAATTTGCTTTCTTGCAAAACTCCTATAACCTTGACCATACCAAGAGAAATCAAAGTTAACATTTCAGACCAGTGGCCCTTCCTCAGGGTTCAGAGGTGCTGCCAGGCCTGCTGAGCTTTTCCTGCAACTGCTATTTTTGATGCTAACAACAGCTCTCATTTCCTGGCACTTAACATGTTAAGATGATTCAAAAGCTTCATTAACCGATACAAAAATGACAGACAACAAGCAAAAGGGAAGAATAGAAGAAAGTGGGGAGTGGGATTAAAATATGGACCAATAGTAAAGGTTTAAAGATATTCTAAAGCATGGAAGTAAGCAGCAGGAGTAGAAATTAAAGCGAGAAGAATAAAGCTATGAAGTAACTGAAAGAGTAGCCACAAACGGTGGAGCAAAAGGAATGAGCAATGAGTCGTGAGCTAATCCCAAGAGGTGGAGAAAGCAGTGAGGTAGAATGGAACATGTCTACGCAAGGATTTGAAGATGAAGGCAAAATTCTTGAAACTAATTTGCTAACCCATCGTCCACATGAAAAATACAGCTGGCAGTCATGAGTGTGCACTGAGGGAACTACACACTGCAGTTTTTTTAATGTCATGGACTAAACTCTCTGCTAATTATAACAGCAATTCAGTTGGAAATCACTTTGTTAAAACAAGAGACTTTGGTAACAGCTAATTGCAATCAATTACTATTAAGTACTTTAAAAAATCACTTCATAAGTTTTAGGTACTTGATTTGATGCTTTCACCTCAGTTGAATTACTTTTTGAGTAATAAGAGACATCAGTTGTTTTTTAAAAATGTAATGAAAATAAAGTATCTGGATAAAAACAGAAAACTGTATTTATGTATATTTTAGTGTTTTTATTTATTTTTACATCTTGTACAGTTAGTACCCTTGATATGTATTTCATGCCACTAACTACAACATTTAGGCCCTTTCTTCAAGAAATAACCAAGAACTGATTTCCTTCATTCAGTAAGTTTGACACAGACTGTTTATAATAGCAATGGTATCACACCACACACCAGTAACAGTAACTGGGTAACACACCAGGTACTTTCTAAATGGGGAGGGGGCATTCAAGGGGAATAAATCAAATGAAAAGAAACAACTCTTTCAACGCAAACAGAAAATAGTCTCATTTTAATTTAGTGAAAAGAAATACAAACAAGCAGAATAAAAATAGTCAATGCACAAACCCACAATGAGAGGGTTGATAGAGAAAAATACTTTCAACTCTGAATGGTTTTGGATTGTAAGCAAGTCAGCCACAGAAGAGCGTGGACCAGCATTAATGTTTGTAGAAAATTATAAGTGTATTTGGAGAAAAATGCAGCAGGGTAACCGCCTGCACACTGCAGTCACTTTCAACAACGCTCGATCTCAATGCCAGTACAGACAGACTAAACCACTGCATTTTAATTACTGTACTGCTGTGCACATGTGGCTGTTTGATATGGAAATGCTCCCCATCCTGAACAATCCACTCACACAGCTTTAGGTACAGCCTTGCTTATCTGATTCATAAATGGGAAAGTAAAATTGTATTTCAAAACCTGGTCACAAAGTATAGAAATTTACTGAAGGGTGGCATGTGTTTTTATTTATTAAAGGTTGCTACTTAATAGTCAAACCTAAAGACTGTTTTATCTCCATACCTTGAACAGAAATTCACAAATATCTCTGTATTCATTTGTGATAAACCAGGTGGTCTCATTTCTTTCTTTCATTTAGACAAGTTAACTTTGATTGACTTTGATGGAGATTTCTTTCTTATTTTCACATGCCTCTATCAATGAGTTGAACCCCCTTGTTCAGTTTCTGTGCTGGCTGACCAACTAGTATCTACATCTATAGCTGTGCAACTAGTGGTACAGTCAAAAAATCAGTATTAACCAAGTTTGGGATCGATGCACTCAAAATCTGTTCAGCAAACTATTTACTTTAAATTATCACCTTCAAAGGCAATAAAAGGTTTTCTAAAGTATCTCAAAAGGTACATCACATTCAATGGCTGAGTGTTGGCAGTAATCACATTACATAAGAAGCTCACAAATCTAAATTTCGATGCTTTGTCGAAATCCTATATTGAACAAGAATTAGTGGCTCATACTTGCTAGTATCAAGGAGGGCACTTGCTGGAGCATACAAAATGTAAATGCATTTTTGCATTAACTGACAATTGTATATTCCATGTGCATACTGCACCTTTATTCAAAATGGTAGATTTGGCAACAAAATACTTGGTGTGGTTCTGTCATTAAAATACAATGACATTCCTGATGAAGAGCTTATGCTTGAAACGTTGACTTTCCTGCTTCTCGGATGCTGCCTGACCGGCTGCACTTTTCCATTACCACACAAATACAACGACTTGGCACTTTTAAAAAGTGGAGGAACTGTATTGGTGAATTAAGGACTCAAGAGACACTTTCAAAATCTACACTTGAAGCCCAGCCTGTAACCTCTATTGGTCTCTGAGACAGAAATGGAAATCTGAGCTAGGACAGGCATTATATCAACTGCAGTACAAATATTTATAATGCAAGTCTAAGATTATGTCAGAATTGGGGAGTGGAAAGGTCTGCATTTAAAGCATTTGCAGGGGCCCTAACAACAGCAGTCAAACTTCCTAGATCAGGTATAACACAGGAAAATACAATGGAATACTTCTTCAACTCTGCCCACCCATGGTAGTCTATGCAACTTAATGCAGTGATTTAAAACAACTAATTTGCAACAGATGGAAGTTGCAAAACAATGACATCTTTATATCAGCCATCAAGTCATTAGGCCCTCCTTCAAGACCTGGTAACTTTGGTGAAGGCCATATAAGGTTACCGCATTCCACTCCTTGCAAGGTAGTGGGCTAAGTGCAAAAGCTTGGTTTGGTTTTCAATGAACAATATTCTAACAGCCCCTTATGTTAGTGCACTTCATGATTTGGGACAAAAAAGAAGAATCCTTTCTTATATATTTACACTTAATAGGTGGATATTTTGTCAGGATGTGGACAACATCAAGTTATCCTGAGGGATTAAAAATGTAACCTCATCATCAGATAGGAGTTTGCAGGCTTTATTCCCAGAAAACATGAATGATTTCATTGCATTTGTTTTAGTAATAATCTTTAAATTACCAGCTTTATTGAAGTCAATCTTCTTAGTTGTTATGGTGAGATATGAACTAATAACATAATGTTGCCAGTCCAGCATCAAAACTAAGAGGATACCCTATCAAACACCAAGATATAAAAACAGGGGATTGTCAATCTTGATTGCTATCTAGTCATTCCTGGTGAACAATAAGTTCTTTGAGTTCCAATTTATGATGATATGGAGTTCATCCTTAAAATTATCATTATCAAAAAACATGTTAATACTCATTGGAAGTCTTCGTTACATCACAGAGGTGGAAGACAGATTGAGGGAAAAGCATTGGGATAGATGGGTGTGGAATGCAGACTACATATCCCATCCAATTTTATTTTCCATGTAGTCAGATGAACCAGGCGTATGATGAATGATCAATTGACAATTATCTGACTTTATTAAACATACCAGATTCTTAGGATGCTTAATAGGAGAGATGCTGTTTCCCCTTGTTGGATAGTCTAAGACCATAAGAGGTCATCCATTTTAGTCAGAAATAAAGAGGAAATTTTGTTTTAAGATAGTTGTGAATCTGTGGAATTCTTTACCACAGAGGGCTCTCAAGGCTTGGTTGTTAATTATGTACACAGTTGAAATCATCAGACTTTTGATCAGTAAGGGAATCAAGGGATTTGGGAAACAGGTCAAAAGTGGAGTTGAGGGTATCAGGTCAGCCATGATCTCATTGAATGGTCGAGCAGACTCAATGGCTGAATGGCCTACTTCTGCTCCTGTGTCTTATGGTCTCATCTGCTTACCAACTGAAGGAAAGGTAAAAGGAGCCCTACTCCATGGGATTACATTTTGAACATGAAATTAGGAGAACCCTCTACTGAGATCTAAACGCAAATACTAGTTGCTACTATCAGTAAATGATGGGAGAAAATGGGGAATTGGAAGAAATTGTTTCAATATTTATTAATTTTTTCTTACACAAAAGACCTTTGTTTTTGTTTAGGTTCTCAGGCAAGTCAGCTGCATTAGTCTTGCAAGGGTTAACCAAGAATATATGCTCTTAATTATCTACGAGTCACTAAACCGCCACGCAAATTTTGGCTAGAAAACAGAAATTCTTCTTTTCAATTAAAACTTCTCATTTCATTTCACTTGAAAACCCAGTGGGCAAAATATTTGGCTTGGCACAACAACACTAACACTGTTTGCGCCAACGCAGTTTGACCCGATTGCTGACACAAGTGCAGATTCTGCACCAGCAGCTGTCGAGGAGGTAGTTTCAACCTTTCCTGTCCAGACACTAGGAAGTTAGCATTGCAGGTATGTGTGGGCAGGAGAATGTCAGGCTGGTGTGGGATACTTGGCTTCATTTTGGATCATCTGATTTTTGTATATCTTAACCTCATCTCTCCATTTTCAAGCAGCATGTTGGGAAGAAATGGTAGTTAATATGAAGTTGACAAAATGTGAAATAATTAAAATAAAAAAATATACAATCATTAACCTCTTGCCATAGATAAAATAAACTAAACTCAGAAGATTAGAAAAAGGCCTGAGATGTGAAGGAAAGAATTCTCATCTCATTAATGAATACATTTAAATGGAATGGGATATATCAAAAATTCTGCAAAAAATAATTGTAAAAATATGGCTAGCACTGAGAACAAAAATAGAACATTCTTTCCCAGTGAGATCCAAGTCATTTACTCTTTTTGCATTAGGACCAACATCTCTATAAATTAAATGTGAAAATTTAGCCTGGTTTTAGTTCCAACCTAAACAGACTGAATTTAAAATAGGCTTTACAGTGCAGGCGTTCAGTGTATATATTATTGGATGACCTGAAAACAAAAATCTACATTTAAAAAATGTTAATACAAATATATGCTACGTTAAATGTGAAGTAATACATTAGCAAATTGCCATTCAGCTAAGGGTATTAAATAATTTGTATCAAGTTTATTCTGTATTTTTTAAAGAAACCTTTGCAGCACTTAAATTGTGGTTTTAAAATAAATTATTTGAAGCTTTGGACATGAAGGCATCAAAACCTGAGATTCACTTCATTATCAAACCAAAACAAAGTCCAGATAATAGCCCCATGTCAATCATGCAAAAGTACGTATAAGGGTCTAATTTTCTTATAGGAACATCATGTTCAAATAGATCAGGAGTCTTAGGCACATTATTCATCTCAGCCTTAAACCAACGCGACATGCATAATCTCCTAATATTGTATTTGTGCAATATTATTGCTTGTGTGTGTCAATGCCTAATTTGGTGTTATGAAATGTTAACTGATACAACATATTTCCTCTATTATCTTCATTATATTGTTCAGAAACAATTATTTATTTGCAAACATTTGCAGAAATACTGACTTTGTGGACTTCTTGTAGAAGTATTCTTAAAATATGTTATTTAGTACATTGTATGATATGAGAAAAAATCAAAGTTTTACTTTTTGAGTGTACACATAAAAGCACAAGTAAAAGATCTAAAAGCAAGTACATGTATCTACTCTGATTCAATTGAAGAAAATTACTCTATTTCAATGACATCATGTTGCAACTTTACTTGGAGGTTGCTGAGGAATATTTAAATTGTGTGGTGGTGTAGGAGGGTTAAGAATGGATCTAAAATACATCCATACTTGTGCTTTTATAAGGTAGAACTCTATCAATACAGGGGTCCAAGCACTGTCCTGTTATTGTAATAAACTATCTGCTAATAGAATTATTTAACACTATGGTGGATGGAATATTCATGAAGAAGGAAAGTGCATTTTGCACTATTAAAAACATCTCATTGCTGTAGGAATTTATTAGCTACTAGACATACAAAGATATGTAGATTAGATACAGTATATCATTTAGTCACGTGGTACAAAGCTCCAACAGGCACAATTATATTTTTAGATAGGATTTATGAGGAAAATGGGTCTGCTTTTATTATTTTAGCATTAGTGCTAGCTCTTACTGTAAATTTAATAAAGCAAATGGCATTCCAGTGCCTCCAAACACTGAATTGTACTCATTTCAAAACGCAGCAACAGGATAAAATACCATTGCTGGGCTTTGCCTTTTTAAGGTGTGAAGTGTTGGTCTGCACAGTTTTTAACATTCCAGACCTAAACATTAAATTTTTAAAACTATGCAAACTGATACATAGCACAGTCAGACGTAGATAAACACATACCTAATGTTAAGCACAGAATACCAGGGCACGAAATCATTTCTCTTCTAACATTAACATGTAACTAACAATACCTTAGCATTTATCAAAACTCAACTTTATTAATCCTCAATAAACACCTTCAAAGGATTCTGAAATTACAAATTACAGCGAGTAAAAGGAGAAACAGTAAAAATAATAAAAGCACAAATAGTGATTCCATTGGGTGGAATTCCAGACAGCAAGCTGGGCCTTTACAGTTGTAAAGGGAAATACTTAAACTTTATTTAACAGCTGAATTGTGTATTGATAAATTAAGCCTCACTAATGCCAAAGAGGCAAGATCTTCCTCCATGGAGTAGTGTTAGATTCAGAAATTGTTTCTATGAAATAAATCACTGACAGTTTCAATGTTGGTGCTTAGAACAATGTCTGTTAGCCTTCATGTTCTGTTTACACTTGTGGTTGCACTCTAGGACAGCTTAGTAATACTGTTTTTATGGTGTGGTTAAAGTTGACATGAAAGTTGCACTCAAATGAGAGACTGAAGACTAATGAGCTCTGAGCTTGCTGTTTGGGCTCTCACTGTAATACTTATTGGGAGGTGCAATATGGAGGCAATACCAAATTTTGCACTCTCTCTAATGGCAGTCTAGTAATGCATGGGTATTTGGTTCCCAGAAACCACAAGAGGCATGTAGTTTACATTCTTTATATTGATGGCTATGACAAGAGTACAACCTGGATGCTGCCAGTGACAAATTGTGCAAATGACACCATACTGAGATCTGAATTGAAATCACTCTCCAAGTGTTTACACAATTGCCTATTCTTATTCAGTATACATTGTGAGATTGTCTAACCAGCACACAAATTGAACATTTTATTTGTTCCAATGTTATATACTTGAATATATCATTTTCTGTTTGATGTTATGTCCAATTTTAGTGTAGGTGTGGTTTAAGACTAATACCTGCATTGAACAATAATGGATCAATAGGCATGAATTATACTAGCAGTTTCATATTGTTCTCTAATCAGATGAAAATGAAACAACTGTTTGTGTGCACATTACTATGTGTGCAGAGTTCCATTCATTTGCAAATACCAGTCACACTTTAATGCTATGGAAATGTCAGTGGAAGAGTATGCTTTGCTAACATTGAAGCAACTAGAATTAGAAAGAAAAATAATGTGGATTTATAGAGTAGGTTTCAAGGCCTCAAAACACTTCAAAGTGGTTTGCAGACAATTAATAACATTTTTTTTACGTATACACAATATTGTAGGAATTGCAACAGACAATATGAAAACTACAAGATTCTGTAAACTGCAATGAGATAACTATCAGATAATCTCTTTCTAAACTTAGGGTTAAGTATCGTACAGGATACCAGAAAAAGTCATCTGTAAATTCCATATGAATACACCAAGGTACGTATGCTGTCATCAAAATAGCACTAGTGTCTGACATAGTTATATTTACATTTTAAATTTCCTTGAAGACAATTAAGAGTTGGTCAGAGGTAACAACCATTTAGGGGAAGTCAAGACCAAAATCAGATGAATAATAGTCACTGCATACAACATATCTGGCTCTCTTTGCACAGCTGAAGCCAGGAACTCATTGCAAACACAGTTTAACTGGCCCAACAATGAGAAAGATTCTTTTTAATTTAAAGAAGGACAAAATTTTTTTTCTGCAATCTGGGAACCAATGGCATCACAGCCTGAATATATGTGGAATTAATTTGCTTCACACAAGAAGCTAAGTATTCCTGTCTGTGCAATGAGATTGCTCACAATTATTACACCTATCATTACAGGTAACAGAATTTTAAAATGACAGATTTTTAAAAACTGTTGGTCCAGGTATTCTCTTCTATAGCGTGGAGCAGTACCTGTTGCAGGCTAATGATTTAGTTTAAGGCACAATCATGCTCAAGTGGCAAGCTTTTTATGGAAGTATTAGATGTGAGATTGTAGGGTAGGGAATCACACTGGCCATGGTTCACTTTGTGCAGTTAAGCAATGATAAATAGACCACTAATAAGGCACTTTATGCAAATTTGGGCAACAGAAATATGGCCTTCACCATACTTGTCAGCCATGTCACATCAACTTTTTAACATGATTACGATCAAAAGGCCTAATCAATCAATCTTAATAACAGAAGATATTAAACCATTAATTTAGACTGCTGTTAGAATAGTTATATTAAGTCCAGTTGTTAATTAACATTTGACAAACACCCAATATCTTCAATCTCTATACATTGAGCTCAAAGAAAATGGTGCCAATTATTTTTTATGGGAATGTTACCCATCATAACTACAATTTGCTTTTACACAACACTTAATTGGAAATGTATCTGAGATTACTTTACAAAGAGAAAATTCATAAATAAATAGAACTTAAGAGAAAATATAAGGAACTGCTAAACATGGGCTTAAGAGGTTTAGTTTTATAAGGCTTTTGAAAGTGAGATATAGGAAGGTATAGGGAGGATTCAGAGAGTTAAGAGGAGAGTTACAAAGTAAATTGACATAGTAGCTTGTCAGTGAAGTTACTCTTCGTAATATGTTCAATGTGGTTCAATGTGTTACAGTTTATCACTATATTTAGATCTCAAATTGTACTTTCAAGTCATTTTAATGTATCTGTTATTTTTGACAACTTGAAGGTAATGTAACATTCAAGAATATTCTTAATCAAATGAGTTTTTACCTGTCAGTCTTTTTTTATGATATTAATGCACAATGGTGTTCACATTGAATCATTAATGATTTTACATAATTATTGCAAGCTTATAAAAAAGTAATTTCCAGCTACTTAATGCCTCTGGGTAAATATACTACCTAGAGCTGCACTGATCAAAACAATGTAGACATTATACATCACCTGCCACCACTCATTTATTTTGTGATAAAATAGTGACCAGTATCTAAAAAGGTCCTACTGTATCAAGAGTGGCCAAAGGAAGCGGAGGGTAGAATGTAGGAAAAATATGTAGTCACTCAACTGCCATGAACTAGATGTGAAGCACATAAGAATGTATCAAGAGGTACTTTTTATGTTTCACTCATGACAATGACCATAATTCACCTATGGTGAAAGTGAGGACTGCAGATGCTGGAGATCAGAGTCAAGATTAGAGTGGTGCAGGAAAAGCACAACAGGTCAGGCAGCATCCAAGGAGAAGTAAAATCGACGTTTCGGGCAAGGAAGCCTTTTGATGAAGGGCTTTTGCCCGGAACATCGATTTTCCTGCTCTTTGGATGCTGCCTGACCTGCTGTGCTTTACCAGCACCACTCTAATCTTGACTCATAATTCACACATGACTTTGAGTCATCATGTCTAGCCATTTGCAAGATACCAGATCATAATCCTTGCATGGCATATAGGGGTAGGATTCCCAAGATACATATTCCCAAAGACCAGAGAATTGTCAGGCATGAAACATATCTGATATGTAACATCATCTGCACTGTCATCATCTTCTCTGATATCAATAAACAAGAAAAACAATAAGATCTAGGCCAATAAAATCTAATGTTGCATGAATATGTTTTATGTGTAATATACTTAATTGATCATCTGAAATTTCTCCAACCTCCAAGAACATATCCATAAGAATGATACTTGACACTATAGGTTAAGAGCTTTATTTGATTCTTTCCAAATACTTAGAAGTTATACTGATCATATTATTAAGGATTTCTAGTTTCAAATGCTAAGGTTTTCACAATACAAACACCATTACACTTTCCTGAAACCCCAGCAACAACACTGATCACTGTATTTCATTCCACAAGATGCTTGAATTAAAACCCTAATCAGACAGAAGAAGGCTTATTTCTTACTCAGCAGTTGGGTATTTCTCGGAGCAAAAAGAGGCTATTCATTTCTCTAAATCACAGGTTAGAGCCTTTATTAGTCAAAAGAATTCTTAGCTCAAAATAAACATTGTGTAGTTAATATTGACCACAGCTTGTGGTTTACAAACTGAAAACTTGGCATCTGGTTTATAGAATTGACCTCAGATATGTAATAATATTCAGTCTACAGATTTGGGTATATTAATGCACTCTTAATCATGCTACTACAGGATCAATATTGTCCTGCTTTTGCCCTCAAGTGTCAATAACTGAATGATATATATCATGCCTTTTGTAAATTTAATATATTCTATTCAACTACAGATTAAATAAGGCATAAGAGTTAAGTGCTACCTAAACACAGCAGATTTTTGTTTAAAAATGCAGCTGTATAACTGTATGCACAAGGTGCAACCTTGGGATCTGTCTGTTAATTACTATTGAACTCTCTAAGGATTATAGAAGCATATTTGCATCATGTCAAGACTACACACATATATAAAATCAGCTTCAGAAATGGGCACTTTCTCCCTAGAGTACAAATAATTAAACATTATTCCATTTGTGCACCTAATGCTTTTGCTTATGATTAGTCTTCTGTTGCAAACTTGAGCATTGCATGTTTATTAAGAAATATGATTTGTCAACAAATAATTACCTCCATATGCTAATGAATCCAAGTTTGCTCCAATAGTATTTTAACAGCTTAACAAAAAAATGTCAAACCATTGAGTCGAATAGAAGCAACTTGGATTACAGAAATTGATCACAGCTTTTGACTCAATTCTTAGAGTAATTCCTATAGGTTTAATCAAGTTATTTGGCATCAGAACATATTCTACCGTATAGCAGAAAAAATCTAAGAAAACGCTCATAGCTGGTGCTTATTCCCTGTTTTCCCACAATATATACGTTAATGCTGTGTTATCAAAATTGCGTAAACCTCAATGTATTTGTAAATACAAGTTTTTAAATGTGTGTTTATAAACTGAATCTGTTGGCAAAAAAAATGAAATTGATCGTTGAAAACTTCAGAATGCTCGCATTTTCGATGGAGTTGGCTTAACTTCACAAAACGGTGTGTGAGTACTTTATGACCTGGTTCTAGAGCAGATAGTAGTGGGGAGTCGCCTCCTCTCTTTCTCTAACACACAAGGGCCAATTGGAGAGTATTTTCAATGGATATTGCCTGTTACTTCGGATGTCTCATTCTCCGGAGCTTGCAGAATGAACCGACTCTGGGTTTGTACTGTTTGCAGTCGACTAAACCTTGGCGAAAACCACACGCGCCCTCCTCCTGAGAGTTCGGCCAATCCAGGGATGGGGAAATCGCCGAAGACTGACCTGCTCTGAACTGCTCCCTGAACAAAATCACACACAACAGAGCACCACAAAAGGGTGCCTGTTAAATTAAAAAGTGGGTTCTCCAATAACAGTATTTCTTTTTGTTAAGAGAGAGACCATTAGTGCTACAACTTTGCATTCTAGCAATATTTTCTATTTTTGCAAGTATATGATGGAACTTGGGTTGTCCAAGCTTTGTGGTTGGCTCTTAGACCTTGGACGTCGCAAAGCTGAATTATACTAAACGGCACAGGGTTGGATTGAACAGCCCCGGCACCACACTGTCCTTTCAGACCCACTCACTCTGTTGCTTTGACTCGCACCCGCTGTGATAGGAAGTGTGAGCTTCTGTCAGAGTCCCAGTCTCGAACCCCCGCCGAACTGGATACTCTGCTGTCCCGCTCATTGGCAACCTCAGCTTATCACATCTTCCTTTCTCATGACAATTCAGGTGGATTTGTTTGAAGGAGAAATGCACTTCAGATCATCTTCTGTCTCCGGGGTACATTTTATCGCTGTATCTGAATTAATCCGTTTTTTAAAAAAAAATTAGGCATCGTTTTTCGAATAATGTTTTCTCCACCCTTCTCTGAGGTCCATCAAGATGCTGCATTTTCCCTTTAATGTTTTGTTTTCACCCCAAGGATCTCCCCTCCCCATTCTATTCCTTCTTCCCTCCACCCTTCACTGGCCTAATGTTAAAACTCGTTATCTCCGTCCAGTTACAAAAGACAAGGATGGGAGTAAGCGCTCTTTGAATGGGCGTTGCAAATGAAGGCGCTTCGGATGCACATAGGTGGGGTCCACTTTTCCGTCAAAGGAAAAGAAATTGTGCACTACCTGCAATTCCTAGAGCTTACTGTGAGTGAAGTGGCCCCGGGCGTTCGACCAAGGAGGGGAACCTAGCCCGGCTGTGGGTGGAATTTGGGAGGAGAGGCTGTGGCGTGCTAGAGAACTATGAACTCCGATTGTACACCTCAGGTGAAATATTTCAAACTGTGAAAATATTTTAAAAGTAAACACCGCAAAGGCAACTTGCAAACCTAGGCGTGTGACCTGAGCTAACTGCAGTAAAACGAACCTACAATAGCTTGGATTATGCCGGTCCGGCTTCAGTTCCTAGCGGTGCAGCAAGTCAATTAACCCCAAAAGCGCTGGTGGGCACATCAGGGGAATGGCATGTTCAGCTCATTGGTGATATTTGAATTTCAATGGCATACCTGGAAGCTTTCTTACTTTTGGACACGCCTCCTCCCCACCCCCTTCTAAAATAAGAGTGTTTTGCTGATTTTGATATATCAGTTTGACATCTCCTAGGTCCCATCAGATGACATTAATTGTATTAAACGTATCCCATTCTAACCTAGTGCGGCCCTCGCCGTATGACTGTCAGTAAAAGTATTCACTTTCGACCGCGATAATTAATCAAACTGTTAGTTAGAACTGAGACAGTCATTTTGAATGACAGCTTTTTTATTAAATGCACATGCACAACAATTAATGCAAGATCTCTGCGCAACTGATCTATAAGCCATGGACTTTAGCAAATGATTAAATCGACATATTTACAGGAATCAAAACAAAGGGGCTTTACTTTATGTCCTGCTAGTTAATAATAAATGTCGTTGCAGATTACTTTTAACTTTAAAACTTCAAAAGGTTACTGTCCTTTTAATTCCCATTACCTCTAAATTATTCAGCATTTCATTCCATGTAAAATATGACGAGGATATTAAACTGCGCCTTGCTGATGGTCCCTCTCCAATTTTGCCTTTGAATCATATTCTCATTAAGTTCAATTTGTGCCTTAAATTAGACACGTTCCTTGAACAAACAGTAATGATGTTGGTGCACTTTAGCTCATTCAAAATGGGTGCACTGTACTCTTTTTAACAATATTTATATACGCCGTTTGGCTTAGAGTTGAAATGTAAGAGATATTGAAATCCAGGTTGTTTTGCAAATGATCATAGGTCATACAACCAATCTGAAGAAACCCCGGTTACAGTGATATGCGAAACCAGATTATTACTTTTAAAAGGCCTTGATTGAACAAGACGGTAGCCTGCAGTAATCAATACAATTGAGCCGTCCATTGGGAAAATTAAAATCATTTCAAAATTGCTCACTGTTTATTTTAGTTTCGTAGCTGTTCCTGCATTGCCCTGACTATAAACATCTAACTTTAGTTTTCACTAACTATCCTAATATCCAGCATGTACTCCGCCTGACACACTGTAAAATGTCACGTTGTAAAATAAAATTAATATAAATTCTCAAAACGCACTGTGCTATATTAAAGTAAATTTCATTTTATCGTCAAAACATGTAAAATATATGAAACTGTTATTTAAAGTTGCACTCCTCTCTATAATACCATATAAAATATGAACTAAATTAATAGCATGTAGTTGCATAATCTATACCAATCAACAATTTAAATATCACACTCCTGCTGTTAATTCCAAACTTTAGCTTCATAGTTCCGCCGTAGGTGTTTATTATGTGAAATGTATACTGTCTTAATCAACTGTCCCCGCTGTTCATTGCCTTTGGCTGCAGGTATTGAAGAATGTGAAAGGGGAATTATCCAAGACTGAGTAGAGTCTCTTTTTAAGACGCCTCTATTGAGATCCCAGACTTTGCAGTTTAGCCTTGTAGTATGGGCACAATCTGCTGAATTTGCAATCTAATTATAAATGTGCCATTTGGACCTCCTTTCAGCTTCAGTGCCACCATACCTTATGAGGGAAGTTACTTTAACAGCAAGCAACAAGTCAGACAGCTGTTCAAAACAAAATGCCATTACCAGATCAACTTTTCCCTAACACTGGGACTAGCTAGGGTATTGTTTTACAAATAGCCTTACTGGCTAATTTGTATTATGTAGAGCGAAGAATGGCTACGAAATGAAGTGAGCCTAAACAAATTCGGAATATGATAAAATCTATTTTCATGATTGGTTGTTGTACTGAGATATCACTTGATAACTATCGTGACTAGATATGGTTTTTGAACCATATTTTAGAACCTGCGCCATTTACATGTTTTCTGCGAGACTCATAATGCAAGTGCTACTTATTCCGAATAAATTCTCTGTTACTATAGCAGATACAGTATGTTTATACACACACGTACGGTTTTATACCTGCTTATGACGAAAGTAAAGATTCAACGTACTTAACAGTTCACCAGGACAATTTCAACGTGTTGTTTACCTTTATGTCTATTATTAACCTCTATTTATGAATCACGAATAGATTTCATGACGAGAAAAAAAATATTCATTTACAGAAAGTGTTGCCTTAACACTATGGGCGTTTTGATTACCTTTCAAAATCACTCGAAGATGACAACACTCAATTGCATTACCTTTAATTCTGAAAGCGACGTGTGCGGCGTATTATAGGAATGGGAGAGGTGCAATATTACAGATGACTTCTAAATCTTACAATAAACAGATGTGGTGTGGTTAAACACGCAGCTTATCTCCGTTCAACACGCGAGTTCTCTTTTATTTCTGGCGAAAGTTTTGACTCAGTATTTTGGGAAACACCCCTGACCCAAGAGTTAGAAAGAGCTAATCTCCTTTCCCCAGACAACTTTCACATTCACTCTCTTCTCTTCGCCGACAATCGACACCACCCGCCCCCACCCTCCCCCTTTCGCCAAGACAAAATAGTAGAAAGCACTACCAACACAAATTGTCATTTCAAATGTCCCTTTCGTCAACCAAAAAAAGTGTGAGCAAAGGAAGGTCAGTTATCAGATCGATAACATCAGAGCCTTTGACTGTTCAACAGGCAATGTTGCATTTAGAGATACCAGTTCACGCTTTCCTTCTCTTGTGACTCAATACGCGGAATGGTCATTCCAGAATGACTTCTTTTTAAAATATTCCAGAGAGATTAAAAAGTGCTTTAATCCCGTTACACACAACGTCATCTGACGGGTTCGCGGGAGAATAAAGCAGCCCAAGGTATTATAAATGAAGAATATAAAGTTTATAAAACATATGCCATCGCATGCTGTAAAATGACTGAAGCAATTAAAGATATGTTACAAGCCAAACAAAATCAAAACAATTTAAATATTCTGATTTTTAAATAAAAATCAACAAAATGAATTTAAACGTGTAAAACTGCAGAAAACTTTCTTAACAATATAGTTAATGTTATCGCTGTCCACATAGTTTGATTTTAAAAAAGCTCATGGTGTCCTGCATTTTAACGACGACATACATATGTGTGTGTTGATTCAAAGTAAATTTTATGACTCACGTATGGCCCTTTTAGTTGACAGAAGTGAATGGTCGCGCCAAGGAAGCGGGCTATATAGAAAGGTTAGGTATTGTCTCCTTATGGGTCGGTCACTGCATGCCTGTTTTATTTTAATTTACGTGTTTTTGCATTCTTTTCAGATCAATTTGCATGACCCTCCCCGGATAGAAGTAACTAAAAATGAGATTATCTCAGTCGAAGGCAGGAGTGCGTAAAACTCCATAGGGGCGACGTTACAAACTTTCTTCAGTATGTGTGTTTGTGTTGAAGTGCTTTCATATGAACAACAGACAACGTTTTAAAGTCCAAATTGCAACTTTAAAATTCTGCACTCCGAGCCTTCAAGGCAGACGCTGCTTAACATCTAGTACCGCTGTGTGGAGAGAGTCGAAATTGCCGCCCATATAGACCAGGGAACTGTTGCTGATATGTTTAAAAAGACAGCACCGATGGCCAGTTCAACATTAACTTAAACTTTATGTGATTAGTTCAAGATGATGTCGCACACGGTCATTTATCATTTTCGAAAATGCAACAGTTAAACCCCCCCCTCCCCCCACCCACCCCGCTCCGTATTTTTCACTTGTGTTTGGGGAATGAATGGGGATTTGTCCCTCGTTTCTTCCGACCCCAGAATGCAGGACAAAACTCTGTGATTCCCCGCGTGAGAGGGATGATCGCCTTTTGAAGCGTGCGGCTTGGCAGTACAGTGGGATCGCGGACTGAAAGAATGGTGATTGGGGGGGGGGGAGGTAGTGAGGGGGGGGGGGGTGTGAAGCTTGGGAGTGGGGTGGGGGGGGAAGGTGGTGGTGAAAGACTTTTCCTGCCTGTGTGCTTCTGTATAAAACAGAAAGACTCCAATCTGCCAGAGCTCGCGTGGTTTCTTTGCATTCTAAATGATAAAATGGAGAGGGGAGGGGGGATTGGTGTTTGTGTGTGTGGACAGAACAAGCTCTGGGCGCGCTGTCGTTTGCAAATAAACTGACCCCAGCCAGAGAGAGAGAAAAAAAACAGCTTCCAGTCACAGCGCAGCCTTTAAGTAGAAACCCGGAGAAATGTACACGAGCAAAGGGCGCTAGACACAACAAGCAACACACACACACACACACACAGAGAAACAAAAACACAAGGGGGGGGGTTTGCCCGGTTACCTTAGTAGCCAGTCTAGCGAGAAGCAGCTCCTTGCTATCCCGGGTCGTCAAACGTGTCTCTTTTTTTACAATTTTAAAACAATGTCTATATATTGAAAAAAAACAAAAGAGCTGTAAACGAAGAGCTTAAAGTCAGCTGGAGCTTCCCCGGGCCATGGAGAGGAGGGTGCTGGGGGTGGGGAGGGGAGGAGGACGGGGGGGGGGTGCCGCCGGAACGCTGGCAGAAGTTGCCGATGGGTTGCCGGAAAAAAAATCTTGCTATTCTCTGTGAAACAAGTGAAGGCGATGGTTACTGCTGTCAATCTTGGCGATCAATTCCAGCGGCCATGTCGCAAGTATTCAAAGCATTTCCCGTCGTGCAACATCAGAAAGTGAATGGCCAGGGCACTGATGTTACGGCTCCCCCCTCGCAACCAGGCTTGGTGTCTACTGCTCCCAGGACCAGCGCAAGAGAGAGAGAGAGAGACAGAGAGAGAGAACACACACAGACACACACACACGGAGAGATCAGGGATTGAGGCGAAAGGGGAACAGATCGGCACTCATGCTAAACACACACACACACACAGACACACGCATGGCCAGCGAGATGACTGAACTCCGCCACCACCAACTAATTGAAAGCATCAAAACTGAAAGAGAACTCCGACTTGCCCTGTCCACTCCGCCCCGCACTCAGGACCCCTCTGTCTCCCCTGTATGCCACCGCATTCAATTTACAATCTCTGACCATTTTCCCAGTCCGTGTACCTGAACTCTGAAGACAATTAGTTCTTTCAAAACAAAACCAGAACCACGTTATAAACGCGCCGGCCTAGAGGGGGCAAATGTAGCCCTTTCCGGATACCAGTGACTATTTACGGTTAGTGCTAACCGCCACCACCTCCCTTCCCCACCCCCGAGACGGACAGAGCGGGTCCATCTCCCCGTCTGGGGTCGGAGCACGGAGAATTGCTTGAACTTATTGGGGAGCCGGCGCTTCGCCGGAGCTGTGATTGGCATCGCGGAGCGCGCCTCCGAGTGCTTCCACTGAGCAATACTGCGCCGATCATCTGGTGTCGAACATATTTTCTGATACTGAGCAACTCGGAAAGCTGATAGAGTTACACATTAACCCTCTATCTGCCACCATTCTGAGATTTTCTATCGGTCCAATGGTAGTCAATTCTCACTTTCCCACTGAAACAAAAATGAATTTCACTTAAAGAGGAGCAACCCCATTAGTGCCAGACACTCCTGCCTGTCAGTTTAGCGCGGCACACGCACTCAGGTATTCGCCTTCAATTCCTGTTTCTGCATTTAAGACCATCGTCACGCACCACAGCTAAAACTGTGGTTTTTAACGCTGAAACTTCAGTGTTCTTTCCGGTTATGTGACTAAAGTTTAACCCCGTTGTTGTCAGCCGCTACCAAGATAGGTGAATCGGCAAACAAAGGTAAATCAACGGAACTGATAACGGAGTAACAATGTGATAGATCTGCGACCGTAAGGGTGCACAGGTTATATGCACATCCAGCACCCCTCTCCACCACCTAACCCACACACGAGCAATCTTGAAACCACACTGCGAGTAACATTGCACTGATTTCAGACAGATATGGCAAATCGCATTTATGCCAGACCTTTTGAAACAGCACAAAATGACCCTGGGCTACCCCCTGCCTTGGCAGCTGCTATTCATACAGATAAACTCTTAGCTCCTTGTCAAACCGCTGTCGAATGGCAAAACCTCCGTCATCTGCTGTTGGATGTACTGAGGTAGTTTTTTTCTTCTTAACAAAGGGCAGATTTGAACAGAAAGGGAAGCCAGGCAACGCGTAACAGGTAATGGTCACAAAACTGGTGTGTGGATCAATAGTCTCCTCACTCCCAGTTTAAGAATGGCATTATGCGCGGACACACAATGCATCTTCACATCTTTATACCCAGGTTGTTTTACATAGCATATTAACCTGTATTGATACCAGTCTGATAAAACTGTAACACCGCGCGAATCGCTCAGCAGCTTACCCATATCAAAGATAACTCTTAAACATATGGGTATCTTGATTGCAATCTTAACCTGGCATAGACGCGTGCAGACTGATGTGATCAGCTTCATAACAAATCAGCATTATCACCAATAACTGTGAAAGGTTTTTATTTTCTAAGAACGTTTTGTTTCTCGACTTTAAATAAATCGTAAGAGTAATAAGCTTCGCTGAAATTTTAATCCTCTAATGATAAAATAATTGTTTTGTTTTACAGAAATGTTCTGATTTTTTCCTTTATATTTATTTGTATTAAGATTTATTTAGCTCCACATTAGGCTTGTAATGAACTATAACTAGGGATCCAAAGTAGTCCGCGAGTAGTCCTTAATTCTGATGCATTTAGAGAATTTTAGCCCCGACTTATCCATCAAATTGACGCTGACCTGTGCATACTTTCCCCATCCCATGAGACTTCACCTCACGTTATCAGATCTGTTGCTCTCAAAAATATAGCATTGTCCAAATTGACACACTGGAAGCGAGTTCAGAGGGGAAACGCTTATCAAACTTAATATAAGAATGTGACTATACTTAATAACACAACTGGAGGCCCCGTGAATAAACCAGAAGTGTACACCTTTTCTGCTCCTCACTTCACGTATTGGCACCAATTGCACGAATCCCCATTACATGGAATTTCTTGAGTCTAAAATATTGACGGAGAAGTACACCGGGACGTCAGGAGATGGGTACAATTAATTACATGTGCAGAAATTGTACTGCTTTGGTTAAATGTGCAAGATGAGGTTATGAGGGTTGCAAGGAGTTCCTGGCGTTGCTCATTGTGGGTCACACGAATCACCTTTCATACTGGTTCAGCATGTTGTCAGGAAGGAATGCGTAAACAAAAGGTTTCAGCTCGTCCCATCCAGCTTTGTTCAAAATACATTGTATTTAGTTGAGGCCAATAGAGCTCGCGTCACCTCGGTTCAGGTCCATCCGCTAACCCTATTCGGGAGCAGATTGAAGGTGAAACAGAGGGATTTGATGGGCTGTGAGCGTTTGAGTGTGCGACAGTCTCTCTCTCACTCTCTCTATCTCTCATTCAGGCGAGCTTTAGTTTAATGTCGCAACTGTTCTTTTGTTGTTGTTGCTGTTGAAGTAACGCAAGCGTTATCTTTCTCATGATCTGAGAAAGTGGCTAACATCAAATCGTGTCCGCGGCAGTGATTGATTTGTAGCATCCCCTGAATCCTACAGGGTGGCACCACCGCTAACACAACCCTGTCGGTTCAGCAATACAATGTCAGAGCCAGCGCGGCAAAATGTTCTAATCAAGAAAAATCTCACTATCAGATTATTATTGATCGACCATCGATCGGGTCAAATTCAGTGATTTCCACCCTAACCCTTCTCCAAAGTGTGGATTTAGTTGGTGAAAGTGAAGTTTCCTTAATTACACACAGTTTATGCACCAATCCCGAGCAGCTCCGACACACTGTTGATCAGTTGGTGCTGGAGGCAGTTGGAGGAAACTAGGGTGTTTTGGAGGAACTTTTACCGCGCGACATTTCTCTTGAGCCGGGCACCTCTTATCAAATGCCCGTGTTTCCCTGGCATCTCATCCCGAATATGTGTTTGCAAGTACGCGAATGTTGGATTCACAAGTGCTTGTGTCTGTACGTGTGAGTGAGATTCTGTAATGTTGCGTGTGCAGTTTCGAGTCGGTGCGCTTTAGAATGACTGCTGCTACATCGGCGTTCAAACTTTATCAAAGTGACAACCGCGTCCTTTTAGAAACTTGATGGCCGCTAACAGACTGACATTGTAACTTGGATGTAACCTTCGGTTTTCAGTCAGACACATAGAATCGCCCTTGGCACAATCTTGCGGAAATGTAAGACGAATTCGGAACAAATCGCCGACTGTACTATTATTCCACTTACACGATCAAGAGAAATCCAATCTTTCTACTCTGGAAAGAAGTGCCGGGTTATCATGGTTTTTATACATAATACGACCAACTTTTGTCAACCCATGCCAAGCGCAGGCTGCTGTCACCGATGTATTGTGTGTAATCGATACGGTTCGCCTTCCCTCCTCCTCACACGACTAGTACATTAACATCTGACTTCCCAGCCCCTGACATCTATTCAAGCCTTTTTTTTTCAGAGCCCCCACAGTCAGAGCGACGGTCTAGGTGAGTTGGCGCGACCGAGCGCGTAAAGGTGCAAAGTCCTCGCCAGAAGATTTGGACATGTAAAGGAATGTCGTGGAAAAGAGAAAAACTGTTAAGTGAAATTTTTAAGACAGTTGTTGGTGATTGTCTTTAACAAAAAAAAAGCTGGATTAAAACCATAAATTACGTATGGTGAAGACGCCAGGTATGTTCAAGTCTAAGAGACTTACCTACAAGAGCCTGTGATATTTATTCGGCTTTAATGCATTGGACAGGTTGCTCATAAAAAAGTGAACGCTGGGTTTAATAATATAAACAGTGGTCTATTTATCGATCAACGTTTGTCTTTTTCAACCTTGACAACAGGCCCAGTATGCACCAATGCGGGGGGGGGGGGGGGGGGGAGGGGGGAGAGTGGGGGTGAGGTGCACACGTTATTCAGCAAGACAAAACCAAAAGGCTGAAATAAGGTACAATTAAAACACAACTATTTCTGTTGGCATCTGACCTCCCCCCATCCCAAGCTTATTGCAAAATAAACACAAAGGGTGCAAGAACAGTCCAGCGCACTATAAGATTTACCCTTGAATACCAATGTTACTAAAACGCCAAACATGCTTAGAAGGGATTGAGTTTATATAATGTGCAAGACTCAAGAAGTGGAAAGAAAAGTTGCACCGATTCCTCTTTGGTGCTGGTGTGAGTACGATGGCACCAGACACACACCGACACAACACTGTAAATAACATTGGCATGCTAATAATAGGATGGCTGTACTTACAAGGAATGAGGGCTGGATGCTGTTGGAAAAGCAGTTTGTGCTAATGGAAGAGTCATCCAGGCCGGTGTGAGAGGAGTGGCACTGACAGACTGGAGGTTTACCTTTACCAGCTGATTCTTCAGCGTCAGCTCCCCATCTCCACCCCCTCCCCACACACACACACACACACACACAACCCACCCACCCCCAGCCTCTGCCTTTCATTTTCACATTTCCTTTGTTCTATAACTCACGCGTCACCATCCTGCACCAAAAAATGAATAATTAAATCAAATTGTGTATTAACTGCACGGCATCCAACCCGTTGCACTTACCAGCAATGTGCAGACAATAACTGTTCTTGTAAAAATAAACTAATGTAAATTGAATTTAAAAAATCACAGGTAGTGGAAAATAAGGAATCTTCAATTCACTTTCGCCAAACTAAGCCACTGAAATTGGAATTGCGCAGAATGGATTCTGAAAGTGGAAAGTCAGCGATGTCAACCCTGATGCACTTTTACTAAGACAGAACTGTCAGAAGTGAAATTTACCAGACAACAAAATTTGCAACAATATCGAGAATAAATAAGTCACTAACTTGAAAAGAAATGTTTCTGGTATGTTTTTGTGCTCGTGAAATAAATAAAACAGAATTGCTGGATTAAAACCCCATCCCAGAAAACACCAGCTAAAGTATTTTCAGTCACTAGTATAATTCGCGTATAAAAGAAAATGTGTTTAAACAAAGCCTGGTTGTCAATTTCAGCCGAGTCTACAGGAGGAATAACTGTACCCTTCTAATTAGTTTTAAATGCAGGAAATGGAAAATAAATCCAGTTTGCTTAGCGACAGTGTACAAGATAGAGGCAATACAGAGACATCAGCCAGTTTTTTGGACACTTAGAGTGATTTCACTGAATTATCATTAAAGCTTCTATGAAAGCAATGAATGAGAAGGCGCTCCACGTCTGTTCACAGCATCAACTTCATGATGTGCCAGTGCGTCAGGATCTGACACACAGATTCTGAGAAATAATGTGACATGATTGAGATGGAATAAATGTACAGTGCGGACTATCTTGCAAAATGTGAATACTTTTGAAGGGGAGAAAGGACAGGATGGGGCCAATGCCCATGTGACCTTATGAAACAGACAGATGTTTTAAGTTTTCTCTATTGGTTATTAGACAATTGATTCCGGGTCAAACTATTTGTTGAAACTTTTAAGAATGGTTTTGGAAGTTATCGAAGACCTTGACTCAGATAAAATATTAAGCAAATTACACGCTTGTGAATGGTGTTCAAAGTCAATGAAGTATTGTCGCGCGTAAGAAAACTAAACATTAACCTTGCTTGTCTTCTCAAAGGATGTTTATAAAAGAAATTGTTTACCACTCGCGTAAAATGTTTAACATTATATTCAGGACTGCAAAACTCGATGCAAAATTATGGACCAGAATTCCAGATGCAATGAAGGAACGTAATAAATCGCCAATTCACCCAACTGCGGGGTTTGAATTCACTTTTAAACACAGAGCTTTTTCTCTCCCGGTGCCATTACAACAGTAGCTGTTGCAATGTGTGACTGAAACATGTAACATGTCAGAGAAACGCTGGGGTATGTTACACTGCACGCGTCGAAGGCGAAGCTGTTTGGATATCTCTGAGCATAGCAACCGTTTCACATTAATTCAGATACATGGCATGTCTACGGGAACTGGAAAAAGCCAAGTCGTGATCCTGACGAACATTTCAACAATTAACATACAAAGCCAATAACTTCCCGTGACCGGTAAAACATGGACAGGGGTGAGCCTACATCAAGTATGGAAAGTCTCGAGGTACAGTTACAAGACTAAGCTGTGAAAATTGTATTACACATTGCTTCAATCTATCGCGGCACGAACAATCGGCTTTTCATCGGAAATTAACAGCGTGTGCGCTTAAAATTGGCAACATTTCATTTCAATTTCGGTGAATTATATGTACTTTTAGAAGTTGCATTAACAGCAGAAGCTTCTATCACGTAATAGCTGGATCATTCAAAGAATATATGAGATTCCCTTTAGGAAAATAATAGATGCTGTCATTTAGTTCGTTTCTTCTTTTGAGGTGGGCACTTCAGGTATTTATTTGTTTTTATTAAATTAGATTTGCAGTAACTTTCTCGAATGCTAAAACACTAACGCACCAGAGGTCAACGTTTTGTTCACTGTAACCAGAGGTTGTTCAGCATCGTATTATACTTTATTGTTGTTTTCCACTCTCGAACTGCGTGAACCTAGCTTAAAAGGTAAAAACGTTTCCTGGTTATCATACGTCAAATAAGCTAAAATAAATGTGTTCCAAGACTTTGCAAGTTTTTTGTCTACATTCTTAAACCATATTGAATGTTTAAACATCAAGCAAAATCCCGAAGATGTGTTTGCAGGATGACTCTACCTGGGATTTATTTTAAAATCGAAACCTTCATAGACAGGGAAGTAGGGCAGGTAAGTTGAACAGAATTGAACCACAAGTCGGTCGATGTGCCTCAGACGCCATCAAATGTTCATATTGAGTATTACACCCTGTACAGTTGATAATCAACTATTTTGATATTGGTAATCTCTTGAAGCAAAACAAAGCAAAAACAACTCATGTTCAAAATTATTTGTTTTGAACATTATATTTGTTTTGTTACACAGCTAAGTGCATGCTTACAAAGTTCAAAATATACTTACAGCCGACAATATGGGTCATGATAACCCAGAAATGTAGACAAAATACAGTCATGGAAACAAATAAACAGAAATAGTTTGTTAATTTACGAACTTACTTAACGTTGCCCGAGAAGAACAGATAAAAGACAAGACATTATTCCATCTTACAAAATGCATCATAACTTCTGTATAGCCACATCCCCGACCGCGCCGAAACACACGCACACACACACACGAAGTTTAAGGTGAAATGCTTAAGCGTAGAATTGGCATTGACGTTAGATATTAGCCCTCTAAGTCTCATTGCTGAAAGTTTACTAAAGAGTTGACTGTGAAGTCTATTAACCCACAAAATGCCTATTTCCCGAAGGAAAAAAAAGCATGAAACCAATTTATGAAAAGAAGAACACGTTGTACTACTTTATTACTCAGTGGTAATCACGAGAAAGAAGGTCTGCATTGTGTCCCTTGTCTTTGCATTTCGGTTTCTCAGCAGTTAAAGGTTTCTGATAACGTGCAGTAGCTTCTAATTGGAGCGTTATTTCCGTTCGATTTAAAGCCCGTTGCTCACTCAGAGTGATCTCAATTTATATTTCGAAAACCTATTCACTGCCATTAATTTATTGTTTCTTTTTAAAATAGTTGCCCTGTGAGCAATCTCCGAGACTACCGCTGCTCCAAGTTCTGTCTAAATATTATAGCTAGCACAAATGTGTATGTAAACTTTACCTTCTGGTGGTCCAATGTGCTGCCGCCTGCATTCATGTGAAAACTTACTACGAGGGGATAATTTAATGGTAAGAATCCATTACAGTTAGCGTCCTACGTTGAATATCGCTTCTGTAGAGATTTGCAGCTCACTGTACTCTATAATAGTTACATCTGTACAATCCCGGGTCCATGCCAATAGCAGCTGTTTTCACGGTCCGCCATATACTTTTATTATATATATTCAACCTCTTTTACTGTCCCACTGACGCCACCTATGAAATAGCTTCTAATTATATACCGATTTTACTGCATATTCTTCCTATATTTCTTTTTATTATGGAATAAACCCAACTAGAAAACTGGAGCAATCATTACAAATGCTGAGTATTGAACCTGCGAAGTTGTAGATGAAGTATATTTTAAGTGGAGTTCTATGTCGTTTAAAAGCCAGAACGATTAGTTAGTCTCAGAATTCATGGAGATTTAAGAAGGAATTTCTCTTCTTAGATTCAAAATAGCAATCCTCCTTTCGAGATTTCTTATTGCTGCTGAAAACATTGCCATTCGAAACGTAGAGACAGAGGGTCGAATAAACGGATACTTCTAACACTTGTGGTTATCTAGAACTGCGAATTATGCAAGTTATGCACCGGTTTGGATGTGCTGGTAAAGCAGCCACACACCACTAATTCGATAAGGAAGCAAAAGTTTTGGAAAAGTACGGGCTTACAAGTTCAGTATTTAAGATGAAACCGAACTGTCCCTCTAGTATTCTGGGTAATGTAATAACCTGAAGGCATGAGCAAAATCATATGAGTTGGTCATTCATCTCATTTTACCGCCGAATGTGGCTCTGCCAAATCGATGCAAATTTATCTACCCTGGGTAACAATTATTAAAACCTTTTTCTCAACAAAAAGCTTTGTGGCGTTGCTGAGAGATGCAGGGCGCTATTTAAGTGAAGCTATTGTTCCATTTAAATTCCACGAACCAATGAATCTTAAGAAAGAGTGACACAGACGTTGTCTCGTATGTCAATGATTAAGCAACAGATATGATCGTACGACTTGCTATTGTCGGACAACATTCGCTGCAGGTGAGTTTTTAAGCAAATTAACTTCATTCACCTTAATTTCAGTAGCAGCAAGTCATTGTCTGGACTTTGTTTTCGCTGCTGATCTTGGAAGGGAAGTATTGGCCAGAGCATTGGGAGCACTCCACTTTTATTCATACCAAGCAACAAACGAGAAGGAAAGTGTTTCATTTTATTTGATTACACAATCTCAACTGTTTTTGTTATACAAAATTATCACACATGGCTCATAAGTCAAATAGAGAAATTTTAAATCTTGATTTCTGTTCTGCAAAGGATGTAACGAATCTTCAATTATTGAATAAGTATTAAACCTAATTTGCAAAGCAGTTAATTCGCAAATGAAAACGGAAGAACGCAATGAACGTTGGAAATACGTCTTAACCCAAATACAATAACCATCATACAGTATAACAATATGAGGGTTAATGAATAAACAGAAAAACATGCTTTAATTACTCAAGTCAGAGGAAGTTATGTTTCTCGTTCAACCTACTGTTTGATTTTAATGACAGTGTAGCAGGGTATTATAATTCAATGAATAATCTCCATTACCTGTGTTTTATGCAACCGAGGTACACTAAACTGAAAGGTATCACAGGATAATTAGCTTGGAAATGATGGTCAATTATGAATGCTTAACATAATGGCTTACATAACTGTCGAATCTACTTTAGCCCTTTTCGACCTTATTAAATAAACTGTTTGTTGTCATTAACAAAAGACTGTTAGGTGAATCTGAGATATAAAATAGAATATATGATGATACATTTCTGTACCATATTCAGCAGTAACTATAACATCTACAATTAGCTTTTGCTGTCTTCACCATCCCTCCTCCCTCCCCTCCCCCCTCCACACCGGCACACACACACACCAGGGATTATCACCTAGGCCAACAATGCCAAATATGCCTCTGGGAATTTTCTGGATGATTTTCAGAGTTACACCAAGAAAGCACATACAAAGAAATAACTTGTAATTAACAGTTTTCACAATCTGAGGACATCCTAAGCTGCACACAGCCATAACAGGACTTTCAAAGTGCAGCCACTTTCATCTATATCCATTACTCTATCCATTATGGTTAATGCATTTGGAAAAAAAAGTCAAGCAGATGGAGCTCACGTAATTTTAATCTGGATTCAAATGCTTGTGGAAAACACTATGCGTGGAACTCCAAGAAGAAAAACAGGTTTATTGTAAAGGAAACCAAAAAGTAGTTTGTGGTTAAGTCCAAAGACTATAGACTAGTCAGTTTAAGCTTGGTCATAGGGATCTCTTTAGAGATGGTAACTCAACGCAAAATTAATAGTCACTTGGGTATATGAATTAAGGAAAACGAGCATGGATTACTTAAGGGAAACATGTTTAACTAACTTGCTTGAGTTTTTTAATGAGGTTAGAGAGAAGGTAGTTGAAGGCAATGCAGGACTTCCAAAAGGGATTCATGAAAGTGTTGTAAAACAGATACCCACATGCCATTAATGAATTACAAAAAGAGATTTGGTCACAAATTTGGAGCTTATAAAATAAAACAAGCAGTAGTCCCATGGAAACAAAATTGGCTGAGTGTCAGATGGGTTGTTTGGACTGGAGAATGTTTTTCAGTGATCAGTATTAAGATTGCTGCTCTTCTACATATATGTATCAATATCTAGGCTTTGGGTACAGGGCAAAATTTGTACATGAAATTTGGAAATATTATGAACTTGAGGAGAGTGTGAAGCTTGAAAAGGGCAGTTTGACGGAATGAACAGACTAGGAGCATATGAAATTTAATGCAGTAAAATGTGATGCCATTCAGTTAATTAAAAGATGCAAGTCTAAAAGCCAGTGGACCTAGAGACATGTGTATAAATCATTGAAGGTGGAAGAGAAGGTTGAAAGAGTGAAGTTAACAAAAACAAAATATTTGGGGCTTTTTAAATAAGGGCATGGAGTACAAAAATGTTATGATAAACCTGTGTAACACACTATTTTGGCCTTGATTATCACCATCCAGTTCTGAGCACCACACTTTAGGAAGAAAATGAAGGCATCAGAAATGGCCCAGAAACGATTGATGAAGATGATTCCAGGAAAGAGCAGCTTAAATTACATGGACAAATTGGAGAAACTGGGACTGATCTTTTCAGAGAAGGCAAGATTGAAAGGAGATTTGGTAGAGATGATCAAAATCAGGAAGGATCCAAAGAGAGTTGATAACAAAAAACTATGGAAATATGGTTAAGAATCTGACAATGCCAATTTAATGTGATTGACAAAAGAAGCAATGGCAATGTCAATAATTTCACGACACATTGAGTGTGTTGGATTTGGAATGCACTGCCTGGGAATGTGGAGGAGATAGATTCAGTTGTGGTTGTCAAAAGAGAATTAGAACATTATCCAAAGAAGAAACATTTATACTGCTACAGAGAGAAGGCAGAGTTGATACCAAGTGAGTTATTCTTGTAGAGAGGTAGCAGAGATATGATGAACCAAATTATTTCTTTCCATAGTGTAAATGTGCAGTGATTCTATTATTCAGTAAACTATTTTAAGTCAGATTAAGCTTGTCAATTGGATACAAAGTTGGTCGAATGACAGGAGACAGAGACAGATGGTGTAGGGTTGTTTCTTAGACTGGAGGCCTGTGACCAGCAGTGCTCCACAGGAATCAGTGCTGGATCCACTTTTGTTTGATACTTATATAACTGGTGTGGATGAGAATAAAGATGGAATGGTTAGTAAGTTTGTGGATAACACCAACATTGGTGATATAGTAGAAAATGAGGAATGTTATCTAAGCTTACAAAGAGATCAGTTGGGTTAATGAGTTGAATTTGGATAAATGCAAGGTATTGTATTTTGGTAAAACAAATAAGGGTAAGACTTATACAGTTAAAAGTAGGGCCTTGGGTAATGTTGTAGAACTGAGAGACCTAAAGGTTCAGGTACATAATTCTTTGAAGTTTGTGTCACATGTAGACATGGTGCTTAAGTAGGCATTTAGCATGCTTGCTTTCATTGCTCAGAGTTTGAGTATAAGAGTTGAGATGTCATGCTGAGGATACACAGGGCATTCATGAGTCCTCTTCTGGAATACTGTGTCCAGTTCCAATTGCCCTGTTATAGAAAGGATATTAAGCTAGAGAGCATTCAGAAAAAGATTTACCAGGATGTTGCCAGGAATGGAGGGTTTGAGCTATAAGGATAAGCTGGATAGACTGAGACTTTTTTCACTGGAGTGTAGGAGGTTGAGGGGCGACCATATCGATGTTCATAAAATAGTGAGGGGTATAGATAAGGTGAATGGCAGGGGTCTTTTCCCTAGGGTGGGAGGTTTCAAGAGTAGGGAGCATATTTTTATGGTGAGAGGAGAATATTTTAAAAAAGACATGAGGGGCAACATTTTTGCACAAGTATAAGTGTGTGGAATGAACTCCCAGAGGAAGTGATAGATGTGGGTGCACTTATAATGCTTAAAAAACATTTGGATATTTTCATCAATAAAAAAGCGGAATTAGTTTAATTTGGAATATGATTGACATGGACTAGTTGGATTGAAGGGTCTGTTTCCATGCTGTATGATTCTATGACTCTATGACTCGAGAAAATAGCCTCCCTATGATGAGATTGTCAAACCATTAAGCAAAGGTTCTATAGATTCGAACAAGAGTATTCCATCTCATGAGAGTAAGTTAAATAGGCTTGTCATTATCTGAAGTTGAAGAGCTGCCTCCTGAAATAAGTATCTAGATGAATTGAAGATAGTGGGTTATTGATTACTCTCAGAATTCCGACACTGTACAATATCATATTTTGTTCATAAATGCTTAAGATCTGAGGAGAACTTAATTCCTTTAGACACAGTGAGAAAATAAGGTCATCATAATGGCAAAGTAAGTGCTAACATCTCAAATGCTTAATATGAACAGATAGATACAGTGTTTATGAATGAATGAGCCAATAACTTCTATAATGTGTAGAATAAAAGAGCTCTGCAATTCCTATATACATAGAAATACAATGGAATGATCCACTTGGTCATGATATTATT
Organism: Chiloscyllium punctatum; assembly: GCF_047496795.1. Lineage (NCBI taxonomy): Eukaryota > Metazoa > Chordata > Chondrichthyes > Orectolobiformes > Hemiscylliidae > Chiloscyllium > Chiloscyllium punctatum. Next base: position 57,408,275 of record NC_092760.1, read on the forward strand.
TTCAATGATCTATAGTATTTTCTCAATTTTATGTTGCAAATATGTAAGAAATTTAGTTAAAACAGAAGGGGGATCTTTACTAAATTTAAATAAGAATTATAATATCTGTGTCATATTATAGAACATAGAACATAGAACATTACAGCGCAGTACAGGCGGTAGATGTGGTATATATGGATTTTAGTAAGGCGTTTGATAAGGTCCCCCATGGTAGGCTACTGCAGAAAATACAGAGATATGGCATTGAAGGTGAGTTGGAGGTTTGGATTAGGAATTGGCTCTCTGGAAGAAGACAGAGGGTAGTAGTTGATGGCAAAGGTTCATCTTGGAGTGCCGTCACTAGCGGTGTTCCGCAAGGATCTGTTTTGGGACCATTGCTGTTTGTCATTTTTATAAATGACCTGGAGGAAGGGTTAGAAGGTTGGGTGAGCAAGTTTGCGGATGATACGAAAGTCGGAGGAGTTGTAGACAGTGAGGAAGGATATGGCAGGTTACAGCGGGATATAGAGAAGCTGCAGAGCTGGGCAGAAAGGTGGCAAATGGAGTTCAATGTAGCTAAGTGTGAAGTGATTCACTTTGGTAAGAGTAATAAAAAGATGGATTACTGGGCTAATGGTAGACTACTTGGTAGTGTGGAAGAGCAGAGGGATCTTGGTGTCCATGTACACAGATCTCTGAAAGTTGCCACCCAGGTAAATAGTGCAGTGAAGAAGGCATATGGCGTACTGGCTTTTATTGGTAGAGGAATTGAGTTCCGGAGTCCTGAGGTCATGCTGCAGTTGTATAAGACTCTGGTGCGGCCGCATCTGGAATATTGTGTGCAGTTTTGGTCGCCATACTATAGGAAGGATGTGGAGGCACTGGAACGGGTGCAGAGGAAGTTTACCAGGATGTTGCCTGGTATGGTAGGAAAATCCTATGAGGAAAGGCTGAGGCACTTGGGGTTGTTTTCATTGGAGAAAAGAAGGTTTAGGGGTGATTTGATAGAGGTGTACAAGATGATTAGGGGGTTAGATCGGGTTGACAGTGAGAACCTTTTTCCACGTATGGAGTCAGCTATTACAAGGGGGCATAGCTTTAAATTAAGGGGGGGTAGATATAGGACTGATGTAAGGGGTAGGTTCTTCACTCAGCGAGTCGTAAGTTCATGGAATGCCCTGTCAGTAGCAGTAGTGGACTCTCCCTCTTTATGGGTATTTAAGCGGGCATTGGATAGGTATATGCAGGATAGTGGCTTAGTGTAGGTTAGGGGTGCTTTGATCAATGTAAACTCATTGTACTGCTTTTTGTGGATAAGGTTAAATACAAAGGTAGCATAATCTTTATTTTACCTACTTTCTTGTGAAAACTTTGCACTCATGAGAGTAATGAATCTTAAATATTTTTGAGGGTCAATGATTCACACTTACTGGAGTTGGATCGACAGAAGCTTAAGTTTGTAACCACTAAGGGATTTGCATTAACAATTGTGACTGAAACGTAGGAAATTTATTTAATCTTTAGAAGCACTTACCCCTCTCAGCTTTTGCTAATTCAGTGGCATTCCTGTGATTGGTGCCTGTAGAGTACTATACATGGTTAGCATACATTGGAAATAGCTAAGGCAACATATCTTAAAATCTAGTTATCCACATTATTATTTTGATTGAATAGATTTTTTTTGGATTGAAGGATGCTGAAACAGGTTATTAGCAGAAAGCTCACTGGTTCCAATGAACACAGTTGAGTGCAAATTCCAATACGAAGCAAGAGTGCACAATTCTGGAGTCTGCCAATGCAAGTCAACTGGTTAGAATCATAAAGCCAGTTATCCTGAGATGCAGTTGATGACTGGCTAACACTACAGCCAAAGGGAATTAAATGAACACTTCAAGAAAGAGAGCTCACCAAAGAAAATTAGTACATTGTTGGTCTTCGCATGATAAACATTATGAATTAAGTAGCTAAATGATTTCCACTTATTCATATATTTCTTTCATGAGCAGACGTGATCACAAGACAACTCTCTCAAAGAACAAAATAGTTTGCTTCCTGCTAGTCAGCAGTAAAGAGATCAATGCCACCCCACAGAATCTTAATTTCAATTGTCAGGATGCATCCTGCAATCATGATTTCAAATGACCATCTACCATGTAAGCTGCAAGTCAGCTTTGTCTCTGTAAATAACAAGGAGAGGCATACTTATTAATATTAATTCCCTGGCAATTCCACAGTGGCAGTACTGCAGGTCAACTGAAAAATGTGGAACTATGTTGTGCTAATGAGGTAGTAATTCCTCATCCACATCAACCATACCCCTTTCCCTCTTTATACTGTTAATTTGCTGTATGTTAAAGGTAATTGTCTTTCTGCCATCTTTACTCCATTGCATTCTAATGGAGCATGTGCAACAATACCATTAGTTTGGATATCTTCTCTGGTGTGTACCGATTGGAATGCAAACTGCACTGCCTCTGGAAGTATCTTTTGGCTATTGGATTTGTTTGTATGTATTACATCATTACTATTGGTTGTATTTATGCTTCATGTTGACATTTATAAATAGAGAATTAGTTGCATCTATCTAAAAACCTCTGGTTTGTCTGGTAATATCTTCACATTCAAAGAGAATTTGATATCATGACATGAGATGATATCCAATCCAGTAAGCAGGTCATTGAAAGTGCATTTACTTGAAGCTCTCAGTATGCAAGCTTGTGATAACAGAATATGGAAAAGGTACAGCTTCCAGATCCAAGAAAGCAGGCATTGCTACATGAAAGGACACTGAGAGAGATGGTAACAAATACAAGCTAAAAGAACAGCAGAAACAACTTCTATTTATCCCAAACATTTCCAAGAATACATGTCCCAAATTGGTGTGGCATTATAAAATAAGATGCTGAACTGCCTAAAGATATCTTAGACCAGGTGACCAAAACCTTTACTCAGGACATAGTTCTTAAGAAGTGTTTTATAGCAAGAGAATTAGTTAGTGAATCAAAGAACTTTGGGTGGGAATTTCAGACATCAGCACCCAAACAGCTGAAGACCCAGTCACTAATGACAGAGTGATTATAATCAAGAGGCTGGAATTAGATGAATGGAAATTTTGCAGACGGTTAAGGAATAGAGGAGATTTCAGAGATAGGAGCAATGCCAGGGAGCAATTTGAACACAATAGTGGGAATTTTGGAATGCTTAATCAAGAGCTTACATTGGACAGCAAAAGTTGGCGTGTTGGGCTTGAGATTTGATTCAACCAATCGAGGAACGTGAAGCACCTGAATTGAAAACGTTTTTTTGATAACAGTTTCTAAACCTGGAAGGTTTCCAATAGCTTGATCATTTCCATTTTGACAAATAAAAATCAATGTGAAATCTCTTTTTAGGACAAAACCATCAAAGAAAACTTGGAAATGCAGCACTTTTTTCCTTGAAGAACAGATGATCTGATTATTTTTCATCCGATCACAAAATCATTAGAACACTGGTTTTAAATATAATGTTTAAAATCATTATCAGTTCAAAGAATTATGATAATCCTTTTGGGCCTTTCAACTCCCAACAAGCCTTGTGATATGAAAGTTTTGTAAAATTGCATTGCTTGCCATTTTGAAGAGTGATAATAAAGGACTATCAATATCCAACTTCCATCATCTGATTTTATTACCAAAGATCTTTCACGGACTAAAATTGCTTTTGACAAGAAGGACAAATATTGACCTAAAATGGCTGCCATGATCACCTAAGCACGGACTGAGGCAAGTCCAGGGGACCAATGTAGAAGACAAAACCATTTGCACTGAAATTAGTATTTTATCTAAAAACATCAAAACCAGGTACCTAAATCATCATCAAGAAATTCACATTTCCTATTTCAATTCACACTTGTATGATAATTTCATATTTTGGGCAGTGAAAAGTTCACCTGCAGTGTGCCTGTTTGGAAAGTCAATAGAGCCATACTTAAGAATATGCTTATTCATCACATTTCAGAAGCTGCCTTTGAGCAGCAAAGCAAGATTAGAAATGATGCATTTATAGTAAGTGATATCTACAAGTCACTCAGTCAGTCTCTCTCTCTGAGTTTCTGGCAACATTGTTTCTGGAAGTCATTGCCACATATGCAGCAAGAAATAAAATTAGAGGCCATTGGTTAGTAGAAAATAAATTCCTCTTTCTTTCCCATATAAATGCTTGTAATTGGCTGTTCAATTTTAATGCATGCCTTGCTAGTGGATCAAACATACCAAGCATCATTGATGAAAGAACCTGTTGAAACGAATCAATCGTAGGGCCAGCCAGTCCAGGCAGTGATAGAACGTGATGATTGCCCTTTGACAGTTATTGCAGTAATTGTATGCTAATTTTATGATGGAGATTGTTACAACACAATGTCCATACTTCACCGACATTTGCCTCCACTGGATTAGTGGTGCTGGAAGAGCACAGCAGTCCAGGCAGCATCCAACAAGCAGCGAAATCGACGTTTCGGGCAAAAGCCCTTCATCAGGAATAAAGGCAGTGAGCCTGAAGCATGGAGAGATAAGCTAGAGGAGGGTGGGGGTGGGAGAGAGTAGCATAGAGTACAATGGGTGAGTGGGGGAGGAGATGAAGGTGATAGGTCAAGGAGGAGAGGGTGGAGTGGATAGGTGGAAAAGAAGATAGGCAGGTCGGACAAGTCAAGGAGAGCTGGCAGTTTGAAACTAGGATGAGGTGGGGGAAGGGGAAATGAGGAAGCTGTTGAAGTCCACATTGATGCCCTGGGGTTGAAGTGTTCCGAGGCGGAAGATGAGGCGTTCTTCCTCCAGGCGTCTGGTGGTGAGGGAGCGGCGGTGAAGGAGGCCCAGGACCTCCATGTCCTTGGCAGAGTGGGAGGGGGAGTTGAAATGTTGGGCCACGGGGCGGTTTGGTTGATTGGTGCAGGTGTCTCGGAGATGTTCCCTAAAGCGCTCTGCTAGGAGGCGCCCAGTCTCCCCAATGTAGAGGAGACCACATCGGGAGCAACGGATACAATAAATGATATTGGTGGATGTGCAGGTGAAACTTTGATGGATGTGGAAGGCTCCTTTAGGGCCTTGGATAGAGGTGAGGGAGGAGGTGTGGGCACAGGTTTTACAGTTCCTGCGGTGGCAGGGGAAAGTGCCAGAATGGGAGGGTGGGTCGTAGGGGGGTGTGGACCTGACCAGGTAGTCACGGAGGGAACGGTCTTTGCGGAAGGCGGAAAGGGGTGGGGAGGGAAATATATCCCTGGTGATGGGGTCTTTTTCGAGGTGGCAGAAATGTCGGTGGATGATTTGGTTTATGCAAAGGTTTGTAGGGTGGAAGGTGAGCACCAGGGGCGTTCTGTCCTTGTTACGGTTGGAGGGGTGGGGTCTGAGGGCGGAGGTGCGGGATGTGGACGAGATGCGTTGGAGGGCATCTTTAACCACGTGGGAAGGGAAATTGCGGTCTCTAAAGAAGGAGGCCATCTGGTGTGTCCTGTGGTGGAACTGGTCCTCCTGGGAGCAGATACGGCGGAGGCGGAGAAATTGGGAATACGGGATGGCATTTTTGCAAGAGAGAGGGTGGGAAGAGGTGTAATCCAGGTAGCTATGGGAGTCAGTGGGTTTGTAAAAAATGTCAGTGTCAAGTCGGTCGTCACTAATGGAGATGGAGAGGTCCAGGAAGGGAAGCGAGGTGTCAGAGATAGTCCAGGTAAATTTAAGGTCAGGGTGGAATGTGTTGGTGAAGTTGATGAATTGCTCAACCTCCTCGCGGGAGCACGAGGTGGTGCCAATGCAGTCATCAATGTAGCGGAGGAAGAGGTGGGGAGTGGTGCCGGTGTAATTACGGAAGATCAACTGTTCTACATAGCCAACAAAGAGACAGGCATAGCTGGGGCCCATACGTGTGCCCATGGCTACGCCTTTGGTCTGGAGGAAGTGGGAGGATTCAAAGGAGAAATTGTTAAGGGTGAGGACCAGTTCGGCCAAACGAATGAGAGTGTCAGTGGAAGGGTACTGTTGGGGACGTCTGGAGAGGAAAAAACGGAGGGCTTGGAGGCCCTGGTCATGGCAGATGGAGGTGTAGAGGGATTGGATATCCATGGTGAAGATAAGGCGTTGGGGGCCGGGGAAACGGAAGTCTTGGAGGAGGTGGAGGGCGTGGGTGGTGTCTCGAACGTATGTGGGGAGTTCCTGGACTAGGGGGATAGGACAGTGTCAAGGTAGGTAGAGATGAGTTCAGTGGGATGTAATCCAGGTAGCTATGGGAGTCGGTGGGTTTGTAAAAAATGTCAGTGTCAAGTCGGTCGTCACTAATGGAGATGGAGAGGTCCAGGAAGGGGAGCGAGGTGTGATGGTGGGGGGAATGGGGGTGGAGGCATGAGCTGGGGTAATGTTGCCCTCGGGGTTCTGGGGTGTGGGGATAGTGACAGTGGGGTCTGTGGGGGGCGTGTCAGCAGAATGCAGGTGAGTGGCGCTGGTGGAGGCAGAAGTGGTGGTGATCATGGCAGTACGGGAAGTCACTGAGCGTGTGGCATCAGCGATGATGTGAGGGCCGGAAGTGGCTGTGGGAGTGGCCATGATGTGGGCGGAAGTGACATCATCACTCAGCTGCGTCAGCCGCATGGCTAATGGCGTTTCCGAGGCCAGGGGAATCTTCTGGAATGTTTGAGGAGCGCTGGTTATGGAGGTGGGTGGATAAAAGTTTGTTGTACTTACAGTTTTTGATGTTTGAGATGGAATTGAAATACTGTTTGTTGAGAGTATGAATTCTCCTGAGGATGTAGTACAGAGTGGGTCCTTTGCAATTCTGAGAGAGTGTGGCCCTCAGCTGAGGCAGGGCTGCCTGTAGAGAGGTTAGGTGACAGCGCATTGCTGCAAGTGTGGAGCAGAGGATCCTGAAGGAGAACTGTTGCTGGTGTTTTTGAATCTGTAGTCTGTACTGTTTGTCCTGTTCGGGTCTGAACTCTGCTGGTTTAAAGGTGGTCTGGAGTCCGTGTGGGATGAGTTGGTTACGGAGGCATGCACTGAGGAAGCAAATGTGGCTGTGGTACCGAGTTTGTTTCACAACATGGTTGAAGAGCTTCAGAGCAGAGGAAATGACATTTGCCTCCATACCTACCATCCTAAATGGTTGCAAGGTTAGGTTGGAACAAGAACTGTGCAACTTGTTTCTATCATTATGGTATGGCGTCTAACGTCAGTGTGTTAATTACTCAAAATGCATTGGGGTTAGTTACTCAAATATGCCTAGTGTTGCTGTGGAAGCTTTTGGTTTCGTACACAAAGATGTAGTTATGGTTAAGTTTAACTTGTTTGAAGACAGTCCTGAGGAAGGAATTTGAGACTTCATAGATAACCACAATTCTTTATTCTTTCAAGTCAGTGATAATTGTGTGCAGAAACCTTCTACCACAAGCATGCAAAGAATAACAAATGACCAGTCAGTTGGTACATATATTGTCAGCAGTTCAGATGCTATCCAATAGCTCTACTTGAGTGAACGTACATATCATCTTTGTACAGCTTTGGTCCACACTGCATTCAGAAAAGAAAATACAGGGCGACCCCCAATGGGACTACTTAGAACATAGAACATTACAGCGCAGTACAGGCCCTTCAGCCCTTGACATTGTGTCGACCTGTGGAACCAGTGTGAAGCCATTCTATCCTACAGTATTCCATTTTCATCCATATGTTTATCCAATGACCTTTTAAATGCCCTTAAAGTTAGCGAGTCTACTACTGTTGCAGGCAGTGTGGTCCACACCCTTATTACTTTCTGAGTAAAGAAACTGATATCTGTCTTACATCTACCAACCCTCAATTTAGAGCTATGTCACCATCCAAGGAAAAAGGTTCGCACTGTCTACCCTATCTAACCCTCTGATTATCTTATTTGTCTCAATTTAGTCACTGCTCAACCTTCTTCTCTCTAACGAAAACAGCCTCAAGTCCCTCAGTCTTTCCTCATAAGATCTTTCCTCCATAACAGGCAACATCCTAGTAAATCTCCTCTGCACCCTTTCCAAAGCTCCCACATCCTTCCTATAATGTGGTGATCAGATCTGTATGTAATACTCCAAGTGCGGCCTCACACAACACGACATGGTGGGTCTGAAACTCAATCCCTCTACCAATAAAAGCTAACACACCATATGCCTTCTTAACAACCCTATCAACCTGGGTGGCAACTTTGAGGGATCAATGTACATGGAAACCGAGGTCTCTCTGCTCACCTACACTACTAAGAGTCTGACCATTAGCCCAGTACTCTGCATTCCTGTTGTTCCTTCCAAAGTGAATCACCTCATATTTTTCTGTATTAAACTCCATTTGCCACCTCTCAGCCCAGCGCTGCAGCTTATCTATGTCCCCCTGTAACCTGCAACATCCTTCAGCACTATCCACATCTCCAACAACCTTAGTATCATTCACAAATTTACTAACCCATCCTTCTACGCCCTCATCTAGTACACGGCTTTGAGAGAGCTCCATTTTATTTAGTACAAGGTTTACGTGGCTGTAGCTAAAGATGCTGGTAGCACAGCTTGCTTTACTGATACAGCTCACAACTTACTTATGAAGTCATCTGCAATTCTACTTCCTCATCTACAGAATCACATAAAAAGGAGAGAGCATCCACAAACCAATGGAGACAATTTTGGGGTATTTGGGAATCATTAGAAAGTTTTCAGATGACATGAAATTCAGAAATGTAGTTATTAGTGCATAATATTTGAGCAGATTTCAAGAGGCCTTTTGAGAGGTGAAATTTAACATAAACATTCGGGAAGAAAGGATGTTAATTAAGTAACTGCTGCAAATGGTCCCTGGGCAACAGTTCCCAATTCATTATAATCCCAGGTGAGGTAATGTCACCATAGTCTCAAACGACCATAGGACTGCTTCCTCATTAGAGGAAGATTCCTGGTGTTGATTCTAACCCAAGGATCATCATGCACCAGATGAGGGTTGAGATTGACAAAGTGGGACCTTCATTGTGACCTCAGCCTGTACAGGAATTAAACCCATGTTGTCGGTGTCACCTGGCATCACAAATCAGCCATCCAGCTAACTGAGTTAACCAACCCCCTTCACAGATAAGGAGGGAAGGATTGGCTTCCCTCTTTATTCAGCAGTTCCCTCCCCTATTTTGCTCACAACAAGGCTATCTTAAAACAAAGGACCCCCTCCCTCAAGAATACCTTTCCTAATACCAATATATTTCTGTTTTAAAATAAGCAAAATAAACCAGTCTTTCTTGAGTTACATAAAGAAAGAATGAGGTTATTAATTAATAAAATATGCAGATTTAACAGAAGGGGTTGTCTGTGACTGCTGAGTTGACTGTGGTTTTTAATTGGTGACTTGCTTCTTGGAATTAGAAAGAGAGAAAGGGAAAGAGAGAAGCTTTCAAGTCTCTTCCTTTAACCTACAAGTACTTGAGTGTCGAATAAATGTTCTCAGAATAGTTTCAAAGATGATTGATTACAATTACATGGATAGACTTGAAGCTGGATTTGCTCTTTGTGAACGTGGAAAAGTTTAAGAGTAGATTTGATAGCAGTGTTTGAAATCATGAAAGGTTTAATAAATAAAAATAAACTGTTTCCAATGGTTGAAAGATCAGTAACCAGAAATCACTCATTTTGGGAGATTTGAAAAAGAACTAGAAGTTGCAGGAAGCAAGTTTTTTTTACACATCAGATGGTTAGAGTTTGAAATGTCATAAAAACTGGGATCCTATTGAGACATATAGATCCGAAAAGGACTTGTCATGGTGGGTGCTGAAGTGATGTTAATTTTTGAGAGCAAGACTAGAGCCAGATAACACTAGTTTAATGATAAGACAACTTCCATTTAAAATGGAGATGAGGAGAATCTTTTCTTTCAGAGGGCTGTGAGTGTTTGGTATTCTCTTCCCTGGAGAGTGGCGAAGGCAGGATCATTGAATATTTTCAAGGCAGAGGTAGAGTGATTATTAAATAACAAAAAAGTTTCACATTCATGGGGTAGATGGGAAGGTGGAGTTGAGGCCACAATTAGATCTTATTGGGTGCTGAAGCAGGGTCAAGGAGCTGAATGGCCTCCTCGTGTTCCTAATGTTTGTATTAGCACTTTCGATTGGCATTTCAATTTTCACATGTATGTCTTTCAAATAAATAAGTGTTTCATTTCTTGCAAAAGCAGTAAGTGCCTTTTTTTCCAAGAGAACAAAGAATATACATATGGATTGTGTATCTGGACACGGAAATTCTGAAGAAAATGGAAAATTTTCATCTCATATTATTTTTGGACATAATGCAAAATTTCAACTGCAGTTCTCAAAGGCTTAGTCACCCGGCAAGTATATTTCTTATTACAAACTGGGACTGATCAACTTGTGTTAAAGGATTAGTATCACACCTCTAGTTTAAGTTAGCAGGTTCAGGTCTGCAGACTGCTTGTGGGAGTAGTTCAGCCTCTTCCAGTAATCTCTGGAGGTGTATGGCACATCCATACATCAAGAATGATGACTGGCTGAAACCAGATATCTGATTAGTTCCAGATACTTGCAGTTAAAATTCTGCCCATACTTGTAATCTTATTTTACATAAATTATAATTCAACAGTATATTACAGTTTAAAATAAACTTAAGGAACTAAACATTTTTGGTATCATATTGGTGTTAGGTTGTACAAACAATTAAATAGTACAAGATTCTAAGATTGATACAGGACAATAATAGGAAACAGCTTCAGCATAGTAACATAGAAACCTTTACTAATGAATGCTGAATTACATTTTGGATAGTTTCTTTGCAGGGGGATCATTAGAGAATGAGATTTTGAACGTGGGCAACCTGGAAAGTTTTGATACCATAGTATGTCCTCAGGCAATCTCACCACCTGTTAAACAGTACAATTTACACTGCAGCTATCCATGAAGGACTCCTCCGGCTGTGACATCATGAAGTTGCTCTTTAGCTTGGAAAGTTAACAACAGTAACTTTACTTCAAGTGCTAATTAATTGGACCTGACATGCTTTGGGATGTGATAAGGTGAAGTATTTCACTTGCTTGTTTGTTCTCATTATGAATAGGGGTGAGAGCTGAGCACATTACACTACTTTTTTCATTGCACTCGTGAAAGAAGTATTTGTACATGTGTCAGTGAAGCTGAACTTTGCGGTACCAGCACATGAGTACTCAACAAAATGTCCCCTCCTAAACTGCCTTTAGCTAAAAATTAAAACTATTAAAAGTTCAGATATCTTAATTTGTAACACCTGCAAATAATGAGAAATTAAGTAGACAATGTTTCCTCTCTAAGACACTGTTCATGAGTGATTCGGCTTTGACTTTGTTTCATCTGCAAACCAATGAAATGCGAATGAAAGAAAATATACTCCTTTGTTTAACTATATAATATGGCCACATAGCTTGATTAGATTCCCTACAGAGTGGAAACAGGCCACCTGGCCCAACAAGTCCACACCGACCCTCTGAAGAATAATACACCCAGACACATTACCCTACCCTACATGTACCCCTGATTAATGCACCTAACACTATGGGAAATTTAGCATGGCCAATTCACCTGATCTGCACATCTTTGGATTGTGGGAGGAAACCAGAGCACTTGAAGGAAACCCACACAGACATGGGGAGAATGTGCAAACTCCACACAGACAGTCGTCCGAGGGTGAGATCAAATCCAGGTCCCTAGCACTGTGAGGCAGCAGTGCTAACCACTGAGCTACCTTGCACTGTGCCACCTAACTTTATATATCCAGACTAAAATTCATCAACATTCAGATACAAGAACAAACTTTTGTGCATTATTTGCCCAAAGCAGAAAATAATCCTGTGTTGCATTTTAGATCACCCTGCCATTTTTAAGTAATAGCATTAAACTAAATAAGTGAACTGCAGTTAAGTCTTCAGCATAGTCTGCACAATCAAACTTGATCCGTAATGTAATTGGGCAATTGTTCATGCATTTTGCAGAAAGGTAATACAAATTTTGTTTTCTTTCTTTCTGGAAACAGAAAACCAAGACTGTCCCAAAATATCATTATTAAGTACCATCACACAGACGACAGAATTTGCTCAAAGTATGCTGTCTATACATTATAGATGAATCAGAAGAATATTACATTTAGCAGTGGTAATCTGTTTCCTTTCACTTTTTCACAAGTCCAATGAAGTAAGTCGTGTAACATGAACGTAGCATGTTTTACCCAATAATTCACAAATTGTAGGATTACTGCCTGCATTTTCAAAGAACATGTTCACCACTTCAGCTGACAAGTCTCCATATAACTACTGGATAATATTTGTAGAGTCAAATGACTGCAGGCAAAATACAGAGTTCATTCTTTAGTGAGGGAGTAAGGTTCACTTCAATAACTCTGGGCTCAGAAAGAGGTTTTGAAAATAGAACCAGTCTGCTTATATTTAATTGTTATTCAATGGCACAAAGAATGTATCAATGGATTAGGTCAAATTATGAGCAATTTTCACAATTTAGTTTGAAGCATTATTTGGGCTCATCATGATGTGTATACAAGGTGAGGTACTGGAGTGCTTTGACACTTTTGGCATGGTTTATCAACAATAATGTCAACTTCTGTAAAGCTGGGTGAAACAATCAAATTCAAATTACATTGCTAAATGCAGTGGAGGGACATTATACTGCTTCTGTGAATATTATTCCAAAAAAAACATCAAACACACTCATCACATCATTATGAAAGACTCAGGTTTTGTCTCCTGAAGGGAGGGCTACGTAACCAAGTCCTGGGCCTGTTCCTTATGTCGATACATTCCTGTGTTCTGCAGCAGCTTGAATAGTTAGAAAAATATACATTTTTATCTAATGCATCTATCACATCTCAGCAATGTTCCAATATTTTACTGTTTTCATTACTTTGGTAGCAGTTATTATTGTTATGTAAGAAAATATCCACAACCATGATCAGTAAAGCAAAATCCCTGAAGCAGTTGAATCTGATTTTGATGGCGCTGTTAATGGAAAGAATGCTGGGCAGCATATCAGAGGAACTCCTTTTTAAAGAGTGCACAGGATCTTTAACATCTTATCTAAAGAACAGATGATTAATGTTTTTTATTTGACTTATTATCAGAAACTCTGTAAAAGGCCATGATGTTTCACTTCTTCAAATGCTGACGAATGTAAGTATTTAAAAGCTTTCCTCATAAATCATTCCTTTGACTTTAGGATCAGTTTTGTGACCAACTTTGTACTTTTCCAAGGCTTTGATATTCCCCCTGTTCTTTGACAGCCTCTGTTAAATTGTATATTCACAGTGTGTCTTGACCAGAGTATAATACAGTTTCATCATGAAGAGCTCAGAATTATCCTGCATTGATTTGGCAATAAAGCTAAGTATTCTGCTTGTTTTATTATTTGATTATGTCTAATAGCTGGATTTGATCACTGTTAAGTCTATCACAATCTTTGTTTCTTCCTTTGTTCAAAGCCTAACACTAAGGGGGTGGCACAGTCGCTCAGTGGTTAGCACTGCTGCCTCCCAGCACCAGGGTCCCAGGTTTGATTCCAGCCTCAGGTGACTGTCTGTATGGAATTTGCACATTCTCCCTGTGTCTGTGTGGGTTTGCTCTGGTTTCCTCCCACAATCCAAAGATGTGCAGGCCAGGTCAATTGGTGCTTTAGTCAGAGGGAAGTGGTTCTGGGTGGGTTACTCTTCGGAGGGTCAGTGTGGACTGGTTGGGCCAACGGGCCTGTTTCCACACTGTAGGTAATCTAATCTAAATATGTCTAGCTTTGTTTAATCCAGTTAGTAAGGTGTTGTGATTATTTATATTAAATTTCACGTATCATAGTTCTGCACAGTTGCAAATATTATTCTACAATATTTTAGCTGTTTCAGATTTAACCGCTTCCTTCCAAACGAAATGCAAGTAGAATAACAGTATTAATTAATCAAGGGTTGTTAAATAATGAATCAAAATTGCTATTCATCTAGGAAGCTAATTGCAATGGAATGATGGCAATGAAAATGCAAATGCATCAACAATAAATGGCTTATACAATGCACAGCCAACTATCAACAAAGCATATTGAATGTGCAAGATTGATAGCCAACTAAACTTGAACGAAACAACAATCAAAATATACCTGAGTCAATAACTCAGCATTTGTGATTTACCAATTTTCTCTCATTTCCTTTGGCTCCAAACAAATAGTTATCTTTATAGCCACAAGGTACTGTTGTAAAGGCAGTAAGAGCTTTCTCGCATTCCTCTCCAATGTGAGTAATATCCATGGAGTGAGTCTTGTTTGTGAAAGTTAGCTGTGACAATGAGCACTAATAGGCAAGCTGTCTGTTGAGAATACCACAAGCACTATTTCTGTCCTGCTAGGGCTCTGTGGTGCAGTGGAATTGCCCCTACTTTGGGCATGAAGGTGCAGGTTCTAATTCCCAACTACTACAGGTGTATGTCATTACATTTCTGAACAGGTTGAAGTTTGAAATAAATAGCTATTCAGTACTAATATCTGCATCGGATACACAAACATATAACTTGTAGCTTGCTGTGAAACAATCAAGGTTCAGAATGCTGGTCAGTTTTCCAATCCCAGCTCAAAGGTAATTTGGCACTGTTCCATCTGAGTCGTAAAGTGTGGTGCTGGAAAAGCACAATAGGTCAGGCAGCATCTGAGGAGCAGGAAAGTCGATGTTTCTGATGAAGGGCTTAAGCCCGAATCATCAATTCTCCTGTTCTTTGGATGCTGCTTGCCCTGCTGTGCTTTTCTAGTGCCACACGTTTTGACTCTGATCTCCAGCATCTGTAGTCCTCACTTTTCTAGTCATTGTTCCTTTTGAGTGTTGTTAGCTCACCAATTATATCTACAATGTTTCTGACCGTCATTGGCTATACGATTTTTGACTATGCTCTGACATTTAATAAGATCATGGATGATCTGATTATGACAGATTAAGTTTCACTATTGTTATGTCCTACCAACTTGACAAAGAGCCTTTAGACCTGCCCTCTGCTTCCTATTAGCCAGACAAACTGCTATCCCTATGAATTTGCTACCCCTTCAGCATGTGATTTTACTTTTCACAGTGATATTTGATCTGATTCTTTATCAAATGTTTTCTGGACATTTAAGTACAGTACATCTATAGTTCTCCTTTTATCTACAGTATGTGTTATTCTTCAAAGAAGATAAGTTGACTGAACATGATTTTCTTTTCACAAAATCATGTTGAATCTTCCTGGTTGCCATGGAACTTAGCTTAGTGCTATTATGGGAATGAGAGTTTTTTAAAATAATTATTAATATTGACTTAAGCAAGTGGAGAACTAAACTAGATTCTTTTTGAGTGTGGTTGGTGGTAAAACAGTTTCTGTAAGAAAGTTCAGATCAAAGTTAAAGTTTTATGCTTCAGGCTAATGTAAACTTACACTAACACAGTGAGGATAGTTTGAGTATTACTCAAAGATAAAACTATAATTTAAAATAGTCAGTTTTGTAACTTATGTAACTGGGCCATATGTATTAGATTGTATGATTATTTTTAGCTATAATTTGTTTTAAATATCAATATTATGGTTGAGTCAAATGAGACTGTTATCATTAAAGGATAAATTTTGGAGAAATCTTCACTGAACCACCTGGAACATTTGGGTAGATAGATAATCACTGGAAAGTGACACACGATCCTAGGGAGTGTTGCCGAACAAAGAGACCTTAGAGTGCAGGTTCATAGCTCCTTGATAGTAGAGTCGCAGGTAGATAGGATAATGAAGAAGGCGTTTGGTATACTTTCCTTTTTTGGTCAGAGTATTGAGTACAGGAGTTGGGAAGTCATGTTGTAGCTGTCCTGGACATTGGTTAGGCCCCTTTTGGAATATTGTGTGCAATTCTGGACTCCTTCCTATCAAAAGGATGTTGTGAAACTTGAAAGGGTTCAGAAAAGATTTACAAGGATGTTGTCAGTGTTGGACGATTTGAGTTATAGGGAGAGGTTGAAAAGGCTGGGGCTGTTTTCCTTGGAGCATCGGAGGCTGAGGGGTGACCTTATAGAGAATTATAAAATCATGAGGGGCATGGTTAGGATAAATAGACAAAGTCTTTTCCCTGGGGTGGGGGAGCCCAAAATTAGAGGGCATAGGTTTAGGGTGAGAGGGGAAAGATATAAAAGAGACTTAAAGGGCAACATTTTCACGCAGGTATGTCGATGGAATGAGCTGCCAGTGAAAGTGGTGGAGGCTAGTACGATTGCAATATTTAAAAAGGCATCTGGATGGGTATATGAATAGGAAGGGTTTGGTGGGATATGGGCCGGGTGCTGGCAGGTGGGACTAGATTGGGTTGGGATATCTGGTCGGCATGGACGAGTTGGACCGAAGGGTCTGTTTCCTTGGTGTACATATCCATGACTCTATGACTCAGTAACGTCTACTAAGACAGACTCAAAAATTGTTTTACTGGGTCATCTTATCTGAGTAGAGGTTTGGACAATTGTAAATGAAGAAGAACAAACTGTTAATAAAACGTTCATTGTGATCACTAACAGTGTAGGCAGGCCAAAGGAAGATGTCTCACTTAGTCAAGATGAAGATCAAGACACCTAATTTAAAAACAGCACTTCAGAAGCTGTTGTCTTTGGATTATTAAGACATATACAATTTGGCATAGAAAAAAATACAAGTAGCGAGAGATAACCGCATTTCAAAGATTAGTGTGGGCAAGTGCTTTCCAGTTACTTGAGCACTAGCACCAGTACAAGAGAAAACTAGCCAGGAATATAAAAACTGGTATTCAGAATTTCTATAAATATTTTAAAAAGAAGATTCCAGACATTAAGAGTGACGAGTTATTTCTCACAATTCTTTTGATTTTTGCAATGATGATACTAGGCTGTCTGCAAAATGATAGTTGCTTTTTGAGTCAACAGCTGATTGGATGGACTTATGTCTTTTATTGTATCAAAACTCTATCTTTTTAAAGCCTGTAGATTTTTTTGTCTTTTTAGCCTTATAGGGAGAGATGGTGTGAGATCAGTAAACCCAACTTCACATACAAAAATGCACAAAACTGCACCCACTACTCGCATACCTCAATTGACCACACCCTATCAATGATTCAACAGTAGTCCCTAGCAGTCAGGATTCGGGTCTGACAAATACTCCACCTTACTCTACGCCCATAGCCTTCCACTTATGTCTCACAGAATCCAATTATTCAGTTATGTCAGACAACTTCCTCAAACATAAAGTAAAGCAACCCCTGACATTATTCCCTTCCTTTTGCAAGACAAAGTCATACACTATTGCAGGTCACAGAACAGAAGTGGTGAATGGTAAGGTGTACGATTGTTGTTGAGTACGTAATTGTGATTATGTTCACAGATACTGAAGGCAGATGAGCAAATCATTTACAAGCTGACACATGAAATATCCCAGTTAGTATTTCTTCCCTCTCTTCACTGTACATCTGTTGATAATGTCTGAGCTCTCATGACGGCAAATTAGTTAAGATACAGCAGATCATGACATATAAAGTCATAGGATCATAGAGTCATAAAGGCATACAGTATGGAAACAAACCCTTCAGTGCAACCCATCCATGCCAACCAGGTTTCCCAAACTGGACTAGTCCATATCCCTTTAAATCTTTTCTAGTACCGGTCCAAATGTCCTTTAAATGTTGTAATTGTACCCACCTCTACCACTTCCTCTGGCAGCTCATTCCATACATTTCACTGCCCTATGTGCCCCTCAGGTCCCTTATAAATCTTTCCCCACTTACCTCAAAATTATGCCCTTTATTTTGGATTCTCGTACCTGGCTATTCACCTTGTCAATGTCCCTTATGATTTTATAAACCTCTATAAGGTCACCTTCAGCATCCCACATTCTAGAGAAAAAGATCCCAGCCTAACCAGCCTCTCCTCAAAACTCAAACCTCCAGTCTCGGTAACATTCTTGGAAACCATTTTTGCACCCTTTCCTGTTTAATAATCCTCCCAATAGCAGCACGACCAGAATTGAATGCAGTATTCCAAATGTGGCCTTATCATTGTCTAGGGACTACGGTCTGAAAGCTAGTACTTCCAAATAACCTGTTAGACTATAACTTGGTGTTGTGTGATTTTTAACTTTGTCCACCCCAGTCCAACACCAGCCCCTCCACATCATTGTCTAGTCCAGTAGTGACATGGCATCCCACTCCCGTACTCTATGCTCTGACTGAAGGCACATGTTCTTCTGAATACTTCAGGGTAGTCTGGGCAGAGGAAACTTTGCTTTTACAGTGCACTGCTGTTCAATGATATTTGTGTGTTGGAAGCCTGGTACCCATTATATGCACATTGCCCATGTGAGCATGGGTGGTACCAGAGTCTTGAGCCAGGTGATTAGCAGAGAAATCTCTTGCTTAGTAGCAACACTCTGTTCTCTCATAGTGTTTGAATGCTGATAGTACAGTACGCTACACTAGGAGTAAATGAAGGCTTCAAGGCTGCCACAGAAATAATGAACATTGACTTACATGATGTGCTGAGCTTGGTCACACCCAACTACACTCGGTCAGTACATAAACATAGGTCATTGATTATATCATGGAGTTTAAACTAGGCTCCACAAAGCAATGTGTGCACAATCATCTGACACTCCACACCACAGGGAGACTTCAATCTTAATAAAACCAATTGTGTGCTCCAGGTACTCTTTTTTTAAGAAGGAAGAAGGCAATGTATAACTCTGTATGCCAGTTAATATAATTGTTTCACACCTAGATGCTAAAAATGAATGGTTAGAGTGCCCACCTTTTGCCTCCTCGCTGCATCGCTCCTATTCATGAATTTGTCCACCACCACCTCTTGTGACTGCCATCGTTTCCAGCTGATGCAGTCTGAATGGCAGCTGAAGGGTAGGAGGGACACAATCAATGAGAGGTGACTTTTTAAAATAAGAAGCATGCTTCACATGGGGCACTTTCACAGCAGATGCCTTTGTGAAGTTATCTTAATTCTTTTTCTACAAATATAAATCAACCTCCAAGAAACATCATAAATTTCATTTGGTGAGCTTTAGTTAGGTCCACATGAAATATAAGGAAACATTTGTATTATAAACCTGAGCTGTCAATTGTAACACAGACAAGTTTATTTTAGTTTTGAAATACTTTCTTCTGTTGCTTTGGAAATAAACATATTTAATATTTGTTGTGAATGGCTGGTAAAATAGCCGTCAATAAAGGTGAGGGTCTTTTATAGGATAAAGACAGAAAGTGCGTAAAATATGTAGCAGGTCAGACACTTATTTGGAGGCATAAATAGAGTTAACAGAATACACTTTACGTTCAGAAATTGGGAAAGATGGCATCCCACATATCCATAAAAGCGGCCATAATAGTATCAAATCATGCACCTGACCATTCATGGTACAGATATCGGGTGGGCATCAAAACTGACAGCCTGTCTGCCATATGTTACAAGCCAAATGTAACAAGCTTGTTAACGAGGCCACAATTTCATGTTGCTCAGGCCATAAAACAGTTGGCACATGTGAAAAATGTTGGGAAGGACTCACACCTGGCATCCAGGTGGAAGACCTTCATAGTGCCATCACACTATTGCATTTATTTCACACGTATTTTAACTTGCTGCAGGATATTTTCTCAGGGAAGGGAACATTCAGGTAATGCTAACATCAACATTATTCAATACAGTTTTCAAGCTTTACGTTGCTGTCCATCGAGGAATTGTTCAATTAAAGATGGCCCCTCCTGCAGTGTGGCAAGGGAGAAGGGCAGTTGACAGTGATGTCTGTAGCCCAACAGTGTGGGAAATGTGTGGCTGAATAATGGCTGTGGAGGACAGGCAGCAACATCAGCTTGCCATTGGCTAAGGCTGTACTCCACCAACCAAGCCTACAGATTGAGGTTGCAATATTTCCAGATAACTGAACAACAATACCTCCAAAGACTGCATCTTTCGAAGGAGGCAGTCACAACCCTGGTATCAAGGTATCAACCAAGATCTTTTGGATGGCTGACTGCCATGAGGCAAGCAGTATTCACTCCAGAGTGAGTTACACTCATGAAGAATCTCCATATATAACCTCAGAGAAAGTATACCAATAACCATGCATCCACCAGGGCCCTTTTGGTACTTGGACAGATCAGATAGAGCTCTGTAGCATACGTCTGCTAGAATCTCACTCATGGTCATTGGCTGCAGTATTTCACACAACAGACTGCCCAAAGAGGTCAAGCTTGGCAAAGTAGGATTGAATAGAGACAGTTACATCCTCTTTCAGGAAGTCTGCTGATGAAGATGATGAGCTAATTGTGCAAGCCAGTCATCAATTCGACATTCTCTCCTATTGTGACAGCACGTTCTGCCCCCTACGCCTTCACCACTGGCTGTGCTGGTAACAAATTGCTGACACTTATGCTCCTTTGTCTGAGATAACTTCAGCAGCTGAGCCCTGTCCCATGTTGCCTGAGGCCATGAGTGCCCTATCAGGGTGGCACCTTGTCAGGAGACTCCTTTGTTCGCATTTGAAAAAAAAACCTCTTACTGGCTGTGTTAGTACTCCTATAAGTGCAAGAAATTCAAAGATACGATTTTCCATCTTGACCCTTTAGCCCCCAGAGCACCCATTCTGCCACACTCCTGTACATGGCCCTTTCAAGTGGGTAGGCATGACCGATTTATGGATCATGCCCCCTCTGTCCCTGGATGTCCGGTCTCTTATTCCTCACTATTGTTGATTAGCTTCATGGATTGGCCACAGGACCTTTATCTGGCATCTTTAAAACCTGGAAGCAGACATCAGCAATTTACGTATCTCTGTGTCAGGCTCCTGCCCTTCGTAAGAAGCATAAAATTAAACACATAATTCCAGGTCAATGATTTTTCATCAGAACACTTTTTAAAGTGTTTGCAATGTGAACCAGCTCATAACTGCCCATAGACAAACATGTAGAAATGCAAGAAGTTGCCCAGAAAAATAGCAACAATGCTAGTTACCTTTTACTAAATCTGACTTTGTCTTTCTCGTATCTTTAGAAAATAGGACTTATTCAGGTGTACGATGCCAGAGGTACTGATGCTCTTCAGTAAGGTTATAGTTCAGAAACAACAACTTGAAACTAGTACAACTAATGTAGAAAATACTTGAGAAACTCAGCAGGTTTGGCAGCATCTGTGGAAAGAGAAGAAATGTTAGCATTTAAAGTTTGAAATGACTTCTTCATAATGTTCTGAAGAAGAGTCATATCAAACTTTAAACATTAGACTCTGTTTCTCTCTAACTGTTGCAAGACCAGCTGCATTTCTCCAGTATTTTCTATATGTCAGATTTCTGGAATTCACAGTAATTTGCTTTTTATTTGAAACTATTGTTGTAAGAAACCCCAACATCCATCAATCACGTGGAAATAGAAATTCACTGGCAAACATTAGTGGCAAGAAGAAGTTTGAAATATTAAAGGTGAGATCAGTGCATTTGCACTTCCCCTACCACCATCCCCATGTTTGAAAATGGCATTTTAAAACCCGGGCTTTGACCTTTCACCTCATCAGCAGGTGTTCATACAATTGCTGTCATTTTGCTTGATCACAGAAGAATGAAAGAAACCTTATAAAATAAAAAAGGAGCAACCTCAATAAGGAGAAATTAAATATTAAAAATGCATTATTTTTAAACAAGAATTTTTGCTTTGTCAAATCTGCCCTACCAAAGACAGAATGACAGAAGCTAATAACAAGAGAATGCTTGGTGATCGCACATCATGAAATAGATTTCAAGCTGTTTTTCTCACAAGTTTGCTATTGATGTAACTCTTTGTACACAACATCCATCCTCTGTTCAGGAAAAGTGAGCTGACACTCAGATGTTAAACAAAAGTATTCATATTTCTGCAATAATGCACCTTAGAATTAATCTTAAATTTAATGTCCCTTATTTAAAATGTATTTTCCATTTTTTTAAGAAAAGGATAAATCACGTATTATCTAGAAACAATTTTCTAGACAACATCCCAAACCACACAAAAGGTGATTCATAAATTAGAGATCCGTTCCCATACTAATGTTACCAAATAAAAACATGTCCAATTGATCTGTATCTAATTTCTGAAGTCATAGAGTCATAGAGATGTACAGCACAGAAACAGACCCTTCGGTCCAACTCATCCATGCCGACCAGATATCCCAACCCAATCTAGTCCCACCTGCCAGCACCCGGCCCATATCCCACCAAACCCTTCCTATTCATATACCCATCCAGATGCCTTTTAAATATTGCAATCGTACTAGCCTCCACCACTTTCACTGACAGCTCATTCCATAGACATACCTGTGTGAAAAAGTTGCCCTTTAGGTCTCTTTTATATCTTTCCCCTCTCCCCCTGAACCTATGCCCTCTAATTCTGAACTCCCCCCACCTCAGGAAAAAGACCTTGTCTATTTACCCTATCGATGCCTCTCATGGTTTTATAACGCTCTATAAGGTCACCCCTCAGCCTCCGATGCTTCAGGGAAAACAGCCCCAGCCTTTTTAACCTCTCCCTATAACTCAAATCCTCCAAACTTTACATTCTTGTAAATCTTTTTTAATCCCTTTCAAGTTTCACAACATCCTTCTGATAGGAAGGAGGCCAGAATTGCACGCAATATTCCAAAAGTGGCCTAACCAATGTCCTGTACGGTCACAATATGACCTCCCAACATCTGTACTCAATACTCTGACCAATAAAAGAGTCATACCAAATACCTTCTTCACTATCCTATCACCTGCGACTCTACTTTCAAGGAGCTATGAACTTGCACTCCAAGATCTCTTTGTTCAGCAACACTCCCAAGGAGTATTGTGCATGAAGTGTATAAAAAGTAAACGGTTCTTTTTAAATTTTAGAAATGTAGCCCAGACATTATGAGAGGTGAAGTTATGTCATATTGATTGGGATCTTATTGGGGTCTGAGAGACATTGGCTGTGGTGGGATTTGTCGCAAAATCAGACAAGAAGTTCAACAGGGCAGATCTGACTCTAGGATCATCTCTCTATAATTTATGTTTTTGACAAGCGGTGAAGCTACTTTCTCACTAAGCAGCAGCAAGTTGTCAATTAAGGGGAATTAGTACTCATTAAAGGCAGTATTAATAGCTCAACTCGGTTCATTAGTATTGAGCTTTCCATCTTACCAAATAAATTCGACCTTGAGCAAACTCAGCATAGAGACCAGAGCATGTAGCTGATGACTTCTGCTTGCCACTTGCTCTGAAGGACCTCCCTTTCCATATGACCAAATTGTATCTCAGGGCATGATCCACGGACATCTGCCACACACATTCCTTGACCATTGGCATTTGCCAATCCCTCACAATTGTCATGGCACCCTCTCCAATACACAGGCAGGCTGTTTCAGAAGCACAGAGTCATGTTGCATGATGCATCAGCAACTCGCATTCAAAGATTACAACACAGACACTTTGCATGAATGAACAAGTACTGGACCAGGCTGCATCTCAAGGCTGCTTTTTTTGCATGCCGGCAAGCTTGCAGCATCCATGCCTTACCTTGCCTTGCCTTACATTGTCATGCTGTGCCACGTTAGTGTGTTGGGGCTTCAGCCAGAGAGAAAGGCTATCATTACTGCCTCACTGATGTGCTCTTTAACACAGACACTCAGACTGATTGTCCCGCTTGTCAGTAGAGATCTGCTGGGATTCAGGGAACTGGGAGAACTGTTGGGTATGCACAGTAAAAAGAGGCATGGAGATGGGGAGGGAGTTAATCAGTGACCAGGTAGGAGCCAGTGCTGATGGTATCCTCCATAAGCTGCATTCTCTGCCATCACCTTCCTTACTCTAAATGTGAAATGCACATAGAAAATAGCTAGGATAGTGCCCAGCGTGGGTGGAGACAATATTATTTTGATGATGAAAGTACGGGATCCATGTTTGCTTGATGCCAGGACATTTGAGGAATAAATACATGAAGCAGCTGTTTGCAAACCGCAGTTACATTCAATATTGCATCATTTCATTACCCATTTACTATGCCTGCAGAGTGATGGAGCTTAAGGGTCAGATGCTGGTCAAAGGCAATTTGCACTGGTGCTTGCAAATTGAATACTGACATCTCAATAATAGGGAAGTTCACAGCAGTGATGTTACAATAGGCCAGTACTGGTCAAAATTGAACAATTATTTTTGCAACATGCAATGATGCTGTGGGAACCACACACCATGGTCTTCACTGAATCCAGTGAGAGGTTGAGACTTGATCTAGGTTCAGGGGTCAGAAAGGTGTTGGAGCTCTGCACATACTCTCCTTTTGGTGATTATTGGATGGTCACTCAGGTGGCGCAGCACCTTCACCAAGTTACTGCACAGGCTGAGCCTGAATGTGGATGGATGAGGAGACATACTTGTCCTTGTCACAATGCAGTATGTCTCACTGTGTGGTGGAGTATGCTCAGCCATCATCTTCAGGGATGCTACCGATGATTCTTCTGAGGTCGAATAACCTCCTTCGCTCTTTGGGATGCAAATGTAGGTTATTTCCACTGTTAGTCCTGGGCTCTGTTGAGGGTGGCACACTGTCATGGAGATAATCTACATAAGAAGGTGAAGGAAGGTGCATGGGGACCAGGACTAATCGGAAGCTGAAGAGCACCAACAGACCGGTGTGAAGTATGAGTCACAGCCAGCTCAGGGAGCAGTCGCTGCAGCAGGTCCGTTAAGGATACATAGAGTCTGCAGGGCTGTCGGAGAATTATCCAGTTACAAATAGAGGCCACACATGGATCTTGTGAAATTGACGAACACTGATTTATTTCTCACGATATCGTGGGGAAGAGAAATTAACCGGATTGATACAAAACAGACACTTGCTCAGTTAAGTCAAGGATTCTCTTCCTTGAGCTTAAGATACAGACAGTTCTTATAGGGTCACACTAATGAAATGTTATATACAAGACAATGCAGTTTTGATTACAGTTAATAGAATGCAATTGCTTGTCCAGCAGTATCCATCAGTTAACAATTGTAACAAGAGGTTTAGCTAATCTGGCTAGCGTCCTGGCTTAAATAGGTTCCTAGGGTAGTGTTCATTCTTGTCAGGTATCTTGGGCCCACCTAGTCTATATTGGCTTTGTGGGGATTGAGTACCTGGGGGGACAGGGAATGCCTTTGGGCTTCAGGAGCGGTGATACTATTGTGAGATAGGAAAACCAGTTTGCAGATCATCTCGGTATTGTACTCCTTCAGTCGGGAAATGGCTTAGATTAGACTAGATTCCCTACAGTGTGGAAACAGGCCCTCAGCCCAACTAGTCCACACCAACCCTCTGAAGAGTAACCCACCCAGACCCATTCCCCCTAACTAATGCACCTAACTCCATGGGCAATTTTAGCATGACCAATTTAAGTAACCTGCACACCTTTGGACTGTGGGAGGAAACTGGAGCACCTGGAGGAAACCCATGCAGACACAGGAAGAATGTGCAAACTCCACACAGACAGTCGCCCGAAGCTGAAACTGAACCTGGGTCCCTGATGCTGTGAGGCAGCAGCGCTAACCACTGAGCCACTGTGTCACTTAGGTAATGTCTCATTTCACTGTTAGTTCCTGAGCTGAGTGTGGTCAAGTTGAGGTGCCAGTGGCATTATGGATAGGCTCTGTTTGGCTAAGGACAGACATAGCTTCTGTGAGCAAGTGGCGGGCAGGCAGAGTGGTTTGTTATTCTCCCACCAGGAAGGTCAGAGATTTTCAGCCCAGCTCCATGTGGCCCAGGAAAATGCTGCAAAACTTTGCCAGATGTTAAAGCAGGAGCAGATGGCTGCAGGAGTGGCAGGCCAGCCTCTCCAGCTGGTTGTGAAGTTGACAGGTGCTTTGTATGTCTATGTGACTGGCTCCTTTCAGGAAGTGATGTGTGACCTGTGTTAGATCTCTCAGCCATGCACCCACAGATACATCAGGACAGTGACTGATGCCATCTGTACAAGATCACACTGGTTCATTTTGCTCCCTGTGCTGAGGTCAGTGCTGCAGCCTGGGCAGTAGAAATCAGGAACAGAGCTGGCTTCCCTCAGGTCCAGGGTGCCATCAACAGTATACACGTAGCACTATAAGGGCCACACTGTGGAATTCATCAGGTGAAAGTGGTTCCAGTCCAATTAAAGTTCAGATTATTTGTGATCATAGTTACTGCTTCCTGGAGGTGTATGCCCACTGCCCTGGCAGCTGCCAAGACTCCTACATCCTGAAGCATTTGAGAGCCCAGGAGCCTGACAAAGTTGGTTACTGGGGAACAGCAGCCACCCACTGTGACCATGGCTCATGGCACCATTGTTCAACCCCCTAACTAATGTGGCATGCAGACACAATGCAAGATATGCTTCTCCCAGGCCCATGGTGGAGCAGAGTAGAGCTGCATGGATGAGTCTGAGGTGTGTCCTTCAGTATAGTCTGGACAGACTGTGCCAGGTCAACCTGACATACTGTGCTCTGCACAATTGTTGCAGGCAATGAGATGATGTGCTAGACGTTGAGAACTGGGGAACAGGGAGAGTCTTTCCAGGGAGGAGAATGAAGACATTAGGGAACAGAAAGCTGTGCTTGTCAATGAGAGAGCAGAGCTGTGTCTGGTGCTAAAGCCAAATAAAACATCGTTGACACTCGCTTCTACAGATTCTAAAATGAAAATCTGACACATTTTCTATTCATTGAGAGCTGCCAGTCCAAATTATTCTTCGTAAATAAGAGTAAAACGTGAGGACAGGAAATCACAAGCCAGTGTCAGAATCAGTAGGTCTTAACTAAGACACTGCTAAAATGATTTAAAATATAAGTCGTGGAAAATTAACTTTGACAATATGGATGTTGCTATAGCTCCTCTGGTGTAATATAATTTTCCAAGCCTGGAAAATGCAATGGGAATACAATCATATTGCATCAGTTCTGGCAGATAAAGTGGAAATTAAGAGTAAACATTCCGTGCATGGTTGACAAAACAGAGGCTAAACTTGCATCACTCACCTTGAAAATCTGGAAAATTTTGAGGCAGCCTTTTTGATCTTTTTGACTAAGGAATATCCATTTATGAAAAGTTAAGTTTTGTAAAAGAAAACAACGCAGAACTCCTGCAGCAGCCTTCATAATTCGGCTTCTCAGGACAGCAGAATGTTTTGAGTAAAGAAACAACATTATGTTCAAAACAAAAGGAACAAACCAATAAATACCAATACTGGAAGAGGTTTTGAGCAAAGCTTTGCAACTAGTAACTTAATATTAGAAATGTAGTGATGTGGATTTATCAGCTAACAACAAAACAACAAAAAATTGTCCATAGCTATTCAAACAGTCGACCACACAGACAGATGAGTGTCCCATTCACTCCTCAGGAACATTGTAGTTAAGTCCAGCAAATGTTATAGATGTAAGTCATATTGAATAGCAGGGTGAAGTGCCCAACATTAAGTGTCAGATGAGTAAATAGAACACACATTGAGCGTATGTGAATGGTTTAAAAAGAAACTGAAAGGAAATGCTCCATGATCTACAAAAAAAATAAGAGAGTTTAAAACTGGTCAACATGGAAGTACATTATGCCAAACTGAAAGAGAATCACATGGTGTACATGGGGTGCCTGATTCACTCTCAATGCATTTTGCACTGGTTTTGTTGACCAATTCCACACACGACTGGCAGAAATTATCCAGGCCTCTGGAGACATGTGGTGCAGACACAACCAAAGTGTTATTGGGAAGGGAATTCACAGAGTTTGACCCAACAACAGTGAAGGAATGATAAATAGTTCCAAGTCAGAATGCTGTGTGGCTTGGAGAACAATCTGCCATTGCTGCGGCTACTGCCATTGTCTTTCTGGATCGTGTTTAGCAGTTTGGAATGTGCATTTGTAAAAACATTTCTAAGTTACTGCTGTATATTTTGTAGATGCAAATTACTCTTATATACCAGTGGTGGAGGGAGTAAATGTTTAAGGTGATGGGTGAAACACAAATCAGGTGAACTATTTTGTCATGAGAAGTGTTGAGCTACTTCCATACTTTTGGAAGCACACATGTCCATGCAAATGGAGAGTATGGTATCACAATTCTGCCTAATAGAAGGTGGACAGGCTTTAAGGAGTCAAAAGCTTTTTGTCTCAGTATTCCCAGACTCTAACCTGTCCCTTTATCCACAGTATTTGTTTGGCTAGGGCAGTTTTACAAGGTCAGGGTGATGCTTTCAGTAGGTGTTTCCTGGTTTAGCCAGCAGAAGAAGCAGATGGAGGTATGCTGTATCACTAGAGCAATGTGCTTGCATCTAGAGACTTTACTGCTTTTTAAATGGCAGGCAACAATTGGAAGTATCCAGGATTTTTTTAGCAGAATGCTTTGAATACTCAGCCTCATTTATTGAATTAATCATGATATTTGCATCTTCAGTATATTGCAAATAAATAATTAAACAAAAATTGATCATGTGACCAACATTACTGGTTTGGTATATTTCAGTGACATCATATTTTCCTACTCTCCTTAATGACTTCTTCCAAGGTAAGTGTAAATCATTGGACTGAATTTGACCAAAAATCAGCTAAGTATCAGTTTCCATGAATGTCATGGCAGGTTTCTCGTGCAATACTTCTGCAGCTCATCTCATCATGCATGGCATTACGGTACCCCGCTCACACTCTTATGTGCTCAGTAATGGTAGAGGTATACTTTACTGCTGGGACCTCTCAGGTTTGCTGGCAGTGATGCCATATGTACAACAGTTGTGTACCAGGCTGCCAACCAGGAATTGCTCTTCACAGTGTATGTAGTCGGAGAGGAATGAAAAATAAAAATTTGTGAATGCACATCGGTGGCATGGGTGACATCTCATTGTAAATGCAAGTTCACATTTGCTAAAGTATTTTATCTTTCATCATCACCTGCCTGATCGGCATTCATTGTAACTGTTGCAACAAGAATCAAGCCATATCATCTTAGAACCCTGTCCAAGGGAATGCTACTCTTTCCTTAACACCCAGTGTAGCATAACACCTTCTCATTGTTCAATTTGGGAGCATCACAAGATAAAACATTTTCAAAGGGTTGAAAACATTCACTTTAATTCAATAACAGAGAGAAAACAAGCTTCAAAAGTTGCATTTGCTTCTAGGAACAAGCAAAGACTGCTTACCTTTTGACAAGTAACAAATTTACAGGCAACAAATGATCATTACAACAACCTCAAACTTACTAGACTGAGTCAAAAAGTGTGGTGCTGGAAAAGCACAACAGGTCAGGCAACATCCGAGAAACAGGAGCGCAATGTTTTGGGCATAAGCCCTTCACCAGGCCATTCCTGATGAAGGGTTTTGCCCGAAACGTCGATTTCGCTACTCGTTGGATGCTGCCTGAACTGCTGTGCTCTTCCAGCACCACTAATCCAGTACATTCCTGATGAAGGGCTTACGCCTGAAATGTCAACTCTCTTGCTCCTCGGATGCTGCCTGACTTGCTGTGCTTTTCCAGCGCCACACTTTTCGATTCTTATTTCCAACATCTGCAGTCCTCACTTGATCCTTACTAGAACTGAGTGTCAAGTAAGTCTTGTCAGAGTTGTTGCTTCAGATCTGTGCTGCTCTATCATGATGAAGGAGATGGTCCTCCTCTTCAAAGTCCACAAGAGATCTGTACATCAGCAGAAAACATTAGAACAAATGTAGGACAGTAAGGAACATCCACACATTCACACCCAACTATCTAATTGCATATTCTTCCCAACATTACACCCTTTGCCTCAGCCCTACTACATAGTCATGTCAACTAACATGCTGTACTGTGCCCCCCCCACCACCCCCATTGAAGTCAATGTGGTTGTGACCATCGATGAACCCCCTTCCCACAATAATCCACGTTCTCCAATCCTCTCTCAACCTTTTATATTGAATTGTCATAGTTCCTGTCCCCCAGAATGTTGCCTCCAATCTCCATATTTGATTTCCTAAGCTTCTCTAACATAGCAGTGAACCTTTATAACCTGCCTTGACTTTCATTGACATCCAGAACTGACCATCAGCACAGCCTGTCCCTAAAGACCTTCATTGTGTTGGTGAACTCTATATGCTTCCTCTCATGAGTCACAGCGCAAACATAACCATGGGAAGAGGGATAGAAATTTAAGTGCTACAACTACTCTCAATGTTTGTTTGCAACAAAAGGTTCTTCAAAACCTTCATGTTTTTGTACTCTTTAATCTTATTTATAAAGCCCAACATCAGTTAAGTCTTTTATAACTGCTTACTCAAACTGTCCTGCTACTTCCAATGATTTATGCCGACATAAATGCACACATGGTTACTGCAACCCACTTAGACTTGCAACTTTGTTGCATTCTTGTCTCTTTTGCTGCTAAATTGCATCATTTCACCTTCTTTGCATTAAACTTTATCTGCCTAATTTTCACCCATTGCAGTGCCTATCTATTTTCACTGGAATTAAATTACAATCCTCCTTACAGTTTGCAATAGTTCAAAGTTTTACATCATTTGCAAATTTTGAAATTGTACCCTCTTGACCCAAGTCTAGGTCATTAGTATATCTCCCATGGTGGGTCTAGTACTGATCCCTACAGAGCTTTATCGATTGACGCTACTCTGTTTCCTGTCATCCAGTCCTTAAGACCAAAGGACCATAAGATATTGGAGTAGAATTAGGCCATTCGACCCGTCAAGTCTGCACTGGCATTTGATCATGGTCGATAAGTTTCTCAACCACACTGTCCTGCCTTCTCCCTGTAACTCTTGATCCCTTTACTACTGAAAAGTCTATCTATATCTGTCTTGAATACACTCGATGACTTGTTCTCCACAGCCCTCTGTGGTAATAAGTTCCACCCTCTCACCACCCTCCAGCTGAAGAAATTCCTTCTCATCTCAGTTCTAGAGGGTCTTCCTTTCACTCTGAGGCTGTGCCCTCAGGTCTTAGTCTCCCCTACTAGTGGAAACATCTTCACCATATCCACTCTATCCAGGCCTCCCAGTATTCTGTCAATTCCAATCAGAGCCCCCTTATTCTTTTGAGTGCAAACCCAGAGTTGTCAACCACCCCTCACACGATGAGCTCTTCACCCCCTGAATCATTCTTGTAAACCTTTTGGGCCCCCTCCAATGCCAGCACATTCTTTTTTTGGATATGAGGCCTCAATGTGGTCTGACCAGAGCCTTATACAGCCTCAGTGGTGCATCTGTGCTCTTGTATTCTAGCCCTCTTGAAATAAATGCTAACATTGCATTTGATTTCCTAACTGGCAACTAAACATTCATTTTAACCTTAAGAAATTCCTAAACCAGAACTCTCAAGTCCCCTTGTGCTTCAGATTTTCAAAGCTTTTCCCCATTTAGAAAATAGACTACACTTCAATTTTTCCACCAAAGTGCGTAACCTTACATTTTCCCACATTGTATTCCATCTGCCAATTCTTTGCCCACTCTTCTGGCCTGTTCATGTCCTTCTGCAGCCTCTCTGCTTCCTCAACACAACCTGTATTTGTGTCATCTGTAAACTTAGCAAAAATGCCGTCAGTTCCCTCATCTAGATCATTAAGTATCATTTATGCTGTCCCTGTCCATTTTATTCCAATGGCTTCAACTTTATTGACAAGCATATCCTACGGCCCTTTACCAACTTTTGTTTGAAGTTCACTTACACCACAGTGTAGGTGCATTCTATGTATACCTTAGAGCAAGTACATTCTAACAAACTCATTCCACAATCATCAAAAAGTTAATTCAGGTAAAATGGTAAATTTGATATACCATTAGAAAATCTGTGCTTGCTTTTCTTAACTAATCCACACTTTCCCAAGTGAAGTCATTCTGCCATTTGAAGTGTTTTCCACTTTGCATTAAAGCAGAAGTGACATACCTCTGGAGTCATGATGTAACTTGAATCTGTAATACAGCAATATGATGGCTCTTGGAAGATGCAATTTTAGCTTGACTTTAGGTTGATGTCAAACCTTGTTAAAAAGTGATGAGGGGTATTTTGGATACTTTATCACCTTAAAGAGGTTTTAATTGTTTTCAGAAAGCAGGTACACGTGCAGAGCTCGCTCCTGGCTATAAAGATTTATATCAGCACTTGTCAGTCGTCAGCCGGGGTGCTGCATGAACATAGCCTCAATGCAGTCCCAATGCAGTCTTCGAAATAATTCTAACACTAAGATATTGATACTTAAACATTCCCAAACACTGCGAAGCTTAGATCAGTTAGAAATGCAATACAAACAGAGTATAAAATATAGATTACTAGATGCTAGATATAGTATAGGTAAAAACAATGACTGCAGATGCTGGAAACCAGATTCTGGATTAGTGGTGCTGGAAGAGCACAGCAGTTCAGGCAGCATCCAAGGGGCAGCAAAATCGACGTTTCGGGCAAAAGCCCTTCATCAGGAAATTCCTGATAAAGGGCTTTTGCCCGAAACGTTGATTTTGCTGCTCCTTGGATGCTGCCTGAACTGCTGTGCTCTTCCAGCACCACTAATCCAGAAGCTAGATATGGTATGATACTTGATCTAGATACTAGATCTAGTATGTATACTAGAGTAGGATTTCTCTGGTAAGCATTGGTAAGTTTTTTTGTCAACTGAAGTCAGGTTTCACATTTTGTATATAACTTACTACTTTTTAAAAAAATTATAGAATATGTTGTCTATGCCATTTGACAGAAACTGCCTGCACATAACAGTTAACCATTAATCAGTTGTAAGTGATTGTCTGAAGATGTTGACTGTGAGTTGGTCATTGAGTCAGTATGTGTAACTTGGGTGTAACTCAAAAGGATTTGTGAAAATAAACAATATCCACTGTCGCAAACAGTACTTGTGAAAAGGGAGACTGTGAGAACTGAAAATTTGGTAAGAGTGGAATTTCAGTGTGGAAGAGAAAGGAGGATATAAATGATTTCTAAAATCTAGATTATGACTGAGCATGTAGTGTTTTCTGAATTGGCGTATGTAGGAATTTGTTACTAGTGAGACTGGCCTGAGCAAGCATATCTGCAATAGATATCTCCAATTAAAATCTCTCCAACTCAGAATCGTTGAGCTGGAGTATAAGTGACAGATTCTCTGACACATAAATAAGGGGAAGAAATATCTCAAAAATGTGGTCCAGATTTTGCCGTACCTCACCAAGAGGTATAGGTTCAGAACAGGGCGGTTGTGAGTGGACAAATGCAGAATACGGGGTATTCAGATGAGATAGAGCCTGTAGATTTGCAGAAACTAATCATTTGAACAAGTACAAATTACTTGCGACTTGTGAGGATAAGGATAAAACTATTGGAACGACAGCCAGCAAGTGCACCAGGGGCAGTTGGGAAGTGCAGTGGACGGTGGGGTGGTTGCATGGAATGAATAGGAGGGGAAAGCATAAAGTCACAATTCAATGAATATGGGGACAGATACAATCTCTGTGAGCAGGATTGAGAGTGCCACATGTTAGTTTGTTTGCAAAGGTGAAGGATGTCTTGAACTGGCTTATATATCAATATATTTTAATGATCTGGATGAGGGAACTAAGTACAATACCTTCAGGTTTGTAAATGACACAAAGCTGCATGGGAAGATGAGTTGTGAGGAGAATGCTGAGTTGAGTGAGTGGACAAATCCCTATCAGATGAAGTATAATATGGATATGATTGCAGGCAGGTTATAATCTGAATGCTGATGGATTGGGAAATAGAAGGTATAATGAGATTTGGCCATTGACAGTAAGAAAACAGGTGCAACATGTGGTGAAGAAGGCAAATAATATTTTGGCCTTCATAATGAGAGGATTCAAGTATTGGAGCAGGAATGTTTGGCTGCAATTGAATAGGACCTTAGTGAGACCATGCGTGGAGTATTTGTGCTGAGGAAGGGTGTTCTGGCAATGGAAGGTATGCAAAAAGTCTTACCAGACTGATTCCTGCCATATGAAGAATTATTGGATTGATTATAATTATAATACTTTAGAAGAATGAGTGGGGATATTTCATAGAAACCTACAAAATTCTAACAGGACTAGACAGAATAAATGCAGGAAGGATGTAACAATGACCAGGGAGTCCAGAACTGTGGTCACAGTTTAAGGATATGGGCAGACCATTTAGGACTAGGTAAAAACAATGACTGCAGATGCTGAAAATCAAATACTGGATTAGTGGTGCTGGAAGAGCACAGCAGTTCAGGCAGCATCCAACGAGCAGCGAAATCAACGTTTCGGGCAAAAGCCCTTCATCAGGAATAAAGGCAGTGAGCCTGAAGCATGGAGAGATAAGCTAGAGGAGGGTGGGGGTGGGGAGAGAGTAGCATAGAGTACAACGGGTGAGTGGGGGAGGAGAGGAAGAACGCCCCTGGTGCTCACCTTCCACCCTACAAACATTCGCATGAACCAAATCATCCACCGACATTTCCGCCACCTCCAAAAAGACCCCACCACCAGGGATATATTTCCCTCCCCACCCCTTTATGCCTTCCGCAAAGACCGTTCCCTCCGTGACTACCTGGTCAGGTCCACACCCCCCCTACGACGCACCCTCCCATTCTGGCACTTTCCCCTGCCACCGCAGGAACTGTAAAACCTGTGCCCACACCTCCTCCCTCACCTCTATCCAAGGCCCTAAAGGAGCCTTCCACATCCATCAAAGTTTCACCTGCACATCCACCAATATCATTTATTGTATCCGTTGCTCCCGATGTGGTCTCCTCTACATTGGGGAGACTGGGCGCCTCCTAGCAGAGCGCTTTAGGGAACATCTCCGAGACACCCGCACCAATCAACCAAACCGCCCCGTGGCCCAACATTTCAACTCCCCCTCCCACTCTGCCGAGGACATGGAGGTCCTGGGTCTCCTTCACCGCCGCTCCCTCACCACCCGACGCCTGGAGGAAGAACGCCTCATCTTCCGCCTCAGAACACTTCAACCCCAGGGCATCAATGTGGACTTCAACAGCTTCCTCATTTCCCCTTCCCCCACCTCATCCTAGTTTCAAACTGCCAGCTCAGTTACTGTCTCCTTGACTTGTCCGACCTGCCTATCTTCTTTTCCACCTATCCACTCCACCCTCTCCTCCTTGACCTATCACCTTCATCTCCTCCCCCACTCACCCATTGTACTCTATGCTACTCTCTCCCCACCCCCACCCTCCTCTAGCTTATCTCTCCATGCTTCAGGCTCACTGCCTTTATTCCTGATGAAGGGCTTTTGCCCAAAACGTTGATTTCGCTGCTCGTTGGATGCTGCCTGAACTGCTGTGCTCTTCCAGCACCACTAATCCAGTATTTGATTTTCAACATCTGCAGTCATTGTTTTTACCTTGTTGATTTTAACCCTACTGCGAATCCTCTTGCAAGGATGCCTGCCTTGAAGAAGTTTTCCTCCTCTCTCTACAAGAATCTCAGGGAGTCCCTCTCCCACTGCAACTCCCAGGTCATTTCCTCTGCTCTGAAGCTCTTCAACCATGTTGTGAAACAAACTCGGTACCACAGCCACATTTGCTTCCTCAGTGCATGCCTCCGTAACCAACTCATCCCACACGGACTCCAGACCACCTTTAAACCAGCAGAGTTCGGACCCGAACAGGACAAACAGTACAGACTACAGATTCAAAAACACCAGCAACAGTTCTCCTTCAGGATCCTCCGCTCCACACTTGCAGCAATGCGCCGTCACCTAACCTCTCTACAGTCAGCCCTGCCTCAGCTGAGGGCCACACTCTCTCAGAATTGCAAAGGACCCACTCTGTACTACATCCTCAGGAGAATTCATACTCTCAACAAACAGTATTTCAATTCCATCTCAAACATCAAAAACTGTAAGTACAACAAACTTTTATCCACCCACCTCCATAACCAGCGCTCCTCAAACATTCCAGAAGATTCTCCTGGCCTCGGAAACGCCATTAGCCATGCGGCTGACGGAGCTACCACCCCCATGCTGAGTGATGATGTCACTTCCGCCCACATCATGGCCACTCCCACAGCCACTTCCGGCCCTCACATCATCGCTGATGCCACATGCTCAGTGACCTCCACCACCCCTACTGCCATGATCACCACCACTTCCACCCCCACCAGCGCCACTCACCTGCATTCTGCTGACATGCCCCCCACAGACCCCACTGTCACTATCCCCACACCCCAGAACCCCGAGGGCAACAGTACCCCAGATCATGCCTCCACCCCTATTCCCCCCACCATCACACCCACTCCAGGTACTGGCTCCGACCCCACTCCCAGCTCCACACCCACACCACATCCCAGCTCCCGGCCCTGCCAAGTTTTCACCATCCCTCCAGACCTCCCACTCACTGAGGACGAACGATCAGTCCTCAGCAAAGGACTCACCTTTATCCCTCTCCGTCCACGCATCAATGAATTTAATACACGACGTGACATCGAACAATTCTTCCGTCCCCTCCGCCTCCGAGCTTACTTTCACAATCAGGACTCCCGCCCACCTTCCGAGGACCCCTTCGGCCACCTCCAACACACTACATCCACCTGGACACCCCGCGCTGGCCTATTACCTGCCCTCGACCTCTTCATTTCCAACTGCCGCCGGGACATTAACCGCCTCAACCTGTCGTCCCCCCTCCCCCACTCCAACCTCTCACCCTCACAACGCGCAGCCCTCCAATCCCTCTGCTCCAATCCCAACCTCACCATCAAGCCAGCGGATAAAGGGGGCGCAGTGGTAGTCTGGCGCACTGACCTCTACACCGCTGAAGCCAAACGCCAACTCGAGGACACCTCTTCCTACTGCTCCCTCGACCATGACCCCACCCCCCATCACCAAACCATCATCTCCCAGACCATACAGAACCTCATCACCTCAGGAGATCTCCCACCCACAGCTTCCAACCTCATAGTCCGGGAACCCCGCACTGCCCGGTTCTACCTCCTTCCCAAGATCCACAAGCCTGACCACCCTGGCCGACCCATTGTCTCAGCATGCTCCTGCCCCACTGAACTCATCTCTACCTACCTTGACACTGTCCTATCCCCCCTAGTCCAGGAACTCCCCACATACGTTCGAGACACCACCCACGCCCTCCACCTCCTCCAAGACTTCCGTTTCCCTGGCCCCCAACGCCTTATCTTCACCATGGATATCCAATCCCTCTACACCTCCATTCGCCATGACCAGGGCCTCCAAGCCCTCCGTTTTTTCCTCTCCAGACGTCCCCAACAGTACCCTTCCACTGACACTCTCATTCGTTTGGCCGAACTGGTCCTCACCCTTAACAATTTCTCCTTTGAATCCTCCCACTTCCTCCAGACCAAAGGCGTAGCCATGGGCACACGTATGGGCCCCAGCTATTCCTGTCTCTTTGTTGGCTATGTAGAACAGTTGATCTTCCGTAATTACACCGGCACCACTCCCCACCTCTTCCTCTGCTACATTGATGACTGCATTGGCACCACCTCGTGCTCCCGTGAGGAGGTTGAGCAATTCATCAACTTCACCAACACATTCTACCCTGACCTTAAATTTACCTGGACTATCTCTGACACCTCGCTCCCCTTCCTGGACCTCTCCATCTCCATCAATGACGACCGACTTGACACTGACATTTTTTACAAACCCACTGACTCCCATAGCTACCTGGATTACACCTCTTCCCACCCTATCTCTTGCAAAAATGCCATCCCGTATTCCCAATTTCTCCGCCTCCGCCGTATCTGCTCCCAGGAGGACAAATTCCACCATAGGACACACCAGATGGGCTCCTTCTTTAGAGACCGCAATTTCCCTTCCCACGTGGTTAAAGATGCCCTCCAACGCATCTCGTCCACATCCCGCACCTCCGCCCTCAGACCCCACCCCTCCAACCGTAACAAGGACAGAACACCCCTGGTGCTCACCTTCCACCCTACAAACCTTTGCACCAACCAAATCATCCACCGATATTTCCGCCACCTCCAAAAAGACCCCACCACCAGGGATATATTTCCCTCCCCACCCCTTTCCGCCTCCCGCAAAGACCGTTCCCTCCGTGACTACCTGGTCAGGTCCACACCCCCATACGACCCACCCTCCCATTCTGGCACTTTCCCCTGCCACCGCAGGAACTGTAAAACCTGTGCCCACACCTCCTCCCTCACCTC
This sequence comes from Chiloscyllium punctatum, assembly GCF_047496795.1. NCBI lineage: Eukaryota > Metazoa > Chordata > Chondrichthyes > Orectolobiformes > Hemiscylliidae > Chiloscyllium > Chiloscyllium punctatum. The sequence continues at coordinate 57,446,399 of NC_092760.1, forward strand.
TATCCAAGGCCCTAAAGGAGCCTTCCACATCCATCAAAGTTTCACCTGCACATCCACCAATATCATTTATTGTATCCGTTGCTCCCGATGTGGTCTCCTCTACATTGGGGAGACTGGGCGCCTCCTAGCAGAGCGCTTTAGGGAACATCTCCGAGACACCCGCACCAATCAACCAAACCGCCCCGTGGCCCAACATTTCAACTCCCCCTCCCACTCTGCCGAGGACATGGAGGTCCTGGGCCTCCTTCACCGCCGCTCCCTCACCACCAGACGCCTGGAGGAAGAGCGCCTCATCTTCCGCCTCAGAACACTTCAACCCCAGGGCATCAATGTGGACTTCAACAGCTTCCTCATTTCCCCTTCCCCCACCTCATCCTAGTTTCAAACTGCCAGCTCAGTTACTGTCTCCTTGACTTGTCCGACCTGCCTATCTTCTTTTCCACCTATCCACTCCACCCTCTCCTCCTTGACCTATCACCTTCATCTCCTCCCCCACTCACCCATTGTACTCTATGCTACTCTCTCACCACCCCCACCCTCCTCTAGCTTATCTCTCCATGCTTCAGGCTCACTTTATTCCCGATGAAGGGCTTTTGCCCGAAACGTTGATTTCGCTGCTCGTTGGATGCTGCCTGAACTGCTGTGCTCTTCCAGCACCACTAATCCCATTTAGGACTAGGATGAGGAGAAATATTTTCATTCAGAGAGTGGTGAACCTGTGGAATTCTCTGCTGCAGAGGCCACAACACTGCGTGTTTTCAGGATGGTGTTAGATGTAGTTCTTTGGGATGAATAACAATGGGAAGAATGTCAAAATTAGGTTCTGTGTTAGATGATCAGTCCTAATCATATTAAATGCAGGCTCACAGTACTGATGGCCACCTCCAGTTCTTATTTTACATGTTTCTTTGAAAGGTAATTGGAAAGGGAAAGCGTGGATCCCATGCGTCCATCCATGTTGGACTAACATCATAGAGTAAGCACATAAGTAATTTCTCAATCGACACCTGAACTAGGCTGGTTCCAGAGTCCTTGTAGAAACACTGAATAAGGCAGTCATAGGGATTTTAAACTGGCATGTTTAGGGTAAGAGTAGAAAATATTTTGCTTTAATAGTTGAAAAACAAATAGCAGGGAAAAGAAAAGAGTAACAATCTGAAATTGTGCTTTTAGCAATACGGACAATGAGAGAACTAAATATTGAGATTCAGCCGGAAGAGAGAAATAAAAATCCAGTGAGTAAAACACTAGAACAGCAGCATAGGTAAGAATGAGTAATCAAAATAAGCAATTCTTTGTATAAATACATGGAATAAGCAAAAAACTGACTGGTGCAAATTCAATTTCAAGTTTATGACATTATAAACTTTACTGAGAAACGGCTGCAAGACATCCAGACATGTGAGTTAAATAACCAAATTATAATGTCAACAGGAAACATGATTCAAATCTCCAGGTCATTTTTTTTTTCTTTTTTATCCCCACACTACTGCCTAATTGTGGTAGTCCCTATATTTTCCCCAGCACCGCTGTGTGTGTACAGGTGTGAGACACAGCGAAAGACACAAGGTGCACAAATCTTTATTCAACGTCCACCACCTGGAAGAAAGGAAACTCTCGAGTGGCTAGTGCCAAGCAGTGCCCTTCTCATCAAAGGGCAATGCTGCATGATTTTAAAAAAAAGTGAAGGGAAGGGTTGGGAATAAATGAAAATAGAGTTGGAGGGGGAAATAAAGCACTCCACTCTCCTGGTCAGTTTCTTTTTGTAGCACCACAATAGTTCAAAGAAAAATGAAGAAACAATTCCTTATAATCAGTATCAAAACATCACAAACAGGAAGAAATAAAACATGAAATATGTTTATTTTAATTGCATTTGTTTTTTTAATTCTACTGTTTTCAAATTATCTCCTGGTCATTTTTTTTCTTCTTTTTTTCACACTACTGCCTAACTGTGGTAGTGCTTATTCTCCTGGTCATATTGGTCAACCAAGGCTTTCCTCATTGGCCTAGGCTAACAATCCCAATCAACAGTCTTGTAGTCAATGAGGTCAACCTGGTTTCAATCACTACAGTTATCAAAGGAGCCATGAATTGAACTGAACACTGTGCAATCATCAAGAAACATTCACACTTCTGATGTAAGGCATCGATGAAACAGTTGATCACATTGTACTGCTGAATTTCTGCAGTGATCTGCTGTAGCTAAGATGATTGTCTTTGAACAACCATAGCCATCTTGATTTGTGCTCAGTATTGTGAATAGTTCAACAAGGGAGGGGCCATACTGACATGTAGGAAAAAAATAAATTTATTGTTACTTGTATTTGTGAAAATACTGTAAAATGTGTATAAGTTTGAAAAAAATAGTGCCATTTATTTTATTTTAATTGCTTAAATTGTATATTTTAAAAAATGAGATGATTTAAGACAATTATCTTTTTTGGTTCAATCTTAGTTTCATGAACTGGCTGCTGCCAAAGATTGGTGCCTGCCCAATTGCTGAGGACTGAGACCTTCTCCAACTTCCAAGGACTGGGTTCTTTCTCCAACTGTTGAGGGCCAGAGGCCTGTCCAACTACCTAGGATGGGGGCCCTGTTAAAACCGCCAAGGACCAGGTCAAAACTGCAGAGGACTGGGGCCTGTCAAAACTGGCAAGGACCGGGCAGCTGCCAGAGCCACCAAGGACCTAGTGTTGGGAACTGAGCCTGGCCAAGTGATCAAAGTTTCAGCGGGGGATCATTTTGGGAATGGTGACTGTAATTCTAGACATTTTCAGATACTTATAGATAAGGGCGAGACTACACCTCGATGAAGCTGTTAAATTGGGGGAAATGAATTAGGCGAGAATTGGAGAATATGGATTGGGAGTGACTATTTGATGATAAATCCACATTTGGTGTCTTTTAAGGATCAGTTGACTAGAGCGCAGGACAGACATATTCACATGAAAATGAAGGACAGGAAAAGCAGGATTCGGGAACCTTCGAGGAAATTATCAGCCTAGCCAAAAAAAAGGAAGGGTATTGAAGGATTAGGCAACTAAGTCCTTGAAGAATACAGGGAGAGTAGAAAGGAGTTCAAATGCGAAGTTAGATTAGATTACCTACAGTGTGGAAAGGGCTTAGAAGGGCTAAAAGGGGTTATGAAATGTTCTTTGGCAGAGGGTTAAGGAGAATCCCAAGGCATTTTATATATATAAGAAGCAAGAGGGTAGTTAGGGAAAGAGTAGGCCCACTTGGGGATAAAGGAGGGAGGATATGTCTGGAGCCAGAGTAAATGGATGAGATCCACATTTGGTATTCACCAAAGAAGGGAATATGATGGATGTTGAGGTTAGGGAAAGCTGTGTGAATACCCTCGCGCATGTAAACATAATGAAGAGAAAGTGTTGGGCATCTTGAAATGCATTTAGACAACACGTCCCCAGGGCTAGACAGGATCTATCTCAGGATCCTATGGGTGGCAAGGGAAGAAATAGCTGCGACCTTAATAGATATCTTTGTACCCTCTTTGGCCTCAGGCAAAGTTCTAGAGGACTGGAGAATGGCCAATATTTTTCCTTTGTTTATGAAGGAGAAACAGACAATCCAGGTAATTACAGGCCAGTGAGCCTGATGCCAGTGGTGGGGAAACTGTTGGAGAAGATACTGAGAGGTAGGATGTATTCACATTTGGAAACAAATGGACTTGTTAGAGTGTGGGCAAGGTCATGTGTCACCAACTTGATTGAGTTTTTTGAGGAGGTAACAAAAATGGTTAATGAGGGAAGGGCAGTGGGCAGTGTCTACATGGACTTTAGTGAGGCATTTGATAAGGTAGGAGACAGTGAGGTCTGCAGATGCTAGACATGAGAAGTGAGATGTTTCAGGCGGGAGCCCTTCACTCTGATGAAGGGTTCCAGCTCGAAATGTTGATTTTCCTGCTCCTCGGATGCTGCCAGACCTGCTGAGCTTTTCCAGCAACACACTCTCCCATTTGATAAGGTACCACATGGCACAGAAGGTAGAATTTCATGGGAGCTCTGAAAAAAGAGTCATCTAGACTTGAAACGTTAGCTTGCTCTCTCTCCATGGATTCTGCCTGACCTGCTCTGACCTCCAGCATTTGCTGTTTTAAGGTCATGGAGTAAGGAAGTGGAGTTTAATTAACCAGTTTAAGTTAGCTTCTTGGCAGAAATCAAGCCACCATTTTTCCACCACGGGCTTTGTTTACCTTAGGCATTTTTTCACTCCCTTAGTCTGTATTGCAGAAGTTCCTAAGCTTCAAACAATCTGACAACCCTGAATTGCCATAAAGTTTATTTGACTGTAAACAACAAAAAATTAGTGTTATACAAAAATCAGAATAGATTGCACGATGTCTGTCCAATTATCCTCAACCTGAAGGCTACAATTGACCTCAATATCAGTGAAACCTTACAAGAGATAGACTTGTGAATTTTAATTTACAAATATATACTTTGTGGTTCAAATGCATATAAAGATTTTGTAAATTCCAATTTTCCAAATCGTAGTTGTCATACTCATTCATTTTTGACATAAAACCATTACATGTAAAAAGCAAACCACACTGAGGAGAAGATTAAGGCCTCTACCCATCAATTAAGGATTGAAGCCAAACTTGTAAACATGCACAGAAGCAGCTTAGTAACCAGCCTGAAAGCCACTGATGTTGAAAAGGTCCAGAACATTAGGAAGAAAAGATTCTTCACAGCCATCTTCATAATTGCTGTGACATTTATTGCTCATTTATATTTTTTCTTATTGAATTCCACAGACAATTATGTCAATGTCGAGAGAGCTGCTGCTTGATCCATGGCTCAGTAATCTAACAAAAATGATATGTCATAGGTAAAATAAATAAGCACAGACAAAAAATGCAACCATGTTCAAACACTTGGTACAGCATTGTGACATGACTTCTTCAGTCACAATTTATTGTATGCTGTACAAGGAATCTGAAAAAGAAAAGGCCAATATTGCCACCAATTTTAATTTTACAGTATTGTGAACCACATTTTGACCACATTGGCTGAGATTCCAGATTTCCATATGCAAGTGAGTTTGTTTATACAGGTACAAAAATACATTGACTTTATTTGATTGCCACTTCTATGAGGTATAATATGCTGCTTTTTTTTCTGTGATCTCTTTTGTCAATATCTCAGTTTTCATTATTAGCTATTACTATTAACAAGGTTAAGAGATGTCAAATCCTCAGAGCTTCATCTGTTGTTGTGTTAATGGTCTCTTTGATAATCTTATCAGGTTGTAGGAACCTAAGTTTCTATTTATTAAATTTTAAATTTGTGTTTTTTCTAATCAGGTTCACACATTCCATTATTCCAATAGGATTGATTCTGTACATAATGAATATTGGATGAATGAGCATGTAAGAGCTGTGAGGTGATATAGAGATTGAGTAATCATATGACATGGTTGGGTGTCTTGAGATGGCATTGATTTGGCAAGAGAACTATCATAGGCCATGGGAATGACTGTGAGGTCATGAGTTGATATTGAAATGTTATGGAGGAGGGCCTGGGTTCATGGCTACATGGATCAAATAACTGAATCCAGACTGTGATTCATGATTCCGCTGAAGACCCATGGGCCCATGAATCATTGAAAGTTGGACTGCATGAAGATTGCAGGGGCTAACTATGAAATGCAGTCAGACAGTTCAGAAATGCAAGGTGGGTTCACTACCCACACCATTATCTTGCACTCTCAAAATTTGGGGGTGGGGGTTGGGATATGTGTGTGTATGTGTGGGGGGGTGGGGGGGTGGGGGGGAGGCATTGTGCAACAGGGTGTGGTGGCTGGATAGGAGTAGGAACAGAAATTCCAGAATTGAATCCCATTTTTACATGAGTCGAGAATACTTTTGACAATGTGAAAATCCAACCAAAAAAGTAGTGGGTCGATGATGGATAAAAGTTGACCATCTATTGAAAAGCAGAGAGAAGACCAAAAGTACATGTACTAAGGCACATTAAGCCCAATATTGTCCAGTGAATATGTAGTGGTAGAGATATATGATGTAGACAGTAACCATGACACAAAAAACATAAACATGAGCAACAGAATTGTCCCATAAACAGCGGTTACCCATGGATAAAAGTGAATATAAGCAAAATAATAGGTTGTTAATAGTTGAAAGTGACTTGAAGAAATACACTATTCTGTGCTGACTGGAAATCCTGAAAGTGGGTTACGTGATACCTGCCAGGATGAAAAACATAATGAAGTCAGGAAAACGTTTCTGGACAAGGAAGGAGAATAATTAGCAATCATGGCTAACTTGGAAACCTAAAAATAAGGAAAAACATATGGAGATCTTACAGTGGTATTAATTAGTAAATTAAAGAGATCTCAAGTTTGAGCCTATTAAAATGAGTTTACTTTGTTGCTTTTCTAGTCGGATCACAGGAGCATGATGTCTGTATATCAATCTGCTCACTTTTCCTAAGGGCATAACTGAACAATTCCACCACTATATGGTAATAATGAAAGTATTGTGAGCCAACGCATTGATATGATTTTCTGATCAAATATAAAAACGCTTTTCAAAAGCTGATTCAAGCATCCCTAAATGAAGGTAGAAGAATTTATTGTTCATGGTGAATTGAATGAGCTCTAATTCAGGGACAAAGCTGCACTGCAAAAAAAATTTAATGTGAATCCATTAATACTGGTGCCCAGTAGAAAGGGTAAAAAAATAACATTGTCGGAGCATTCAATTAGTAAGTGCAAAGGGAGAGGGGGGAAACAAGGCTTTAAAATAACACATGGGATGAAAAGTACATAGGAAATGTAGAGCAAAAAGTGTCACACAGGTTAAGCAAGATTTTAAGTTGACAGAAGCAAAAAGACAAATAAAAGTGGTAATACAGTCAACTATCATAAACAAAGGCCAGGGATATTTCTAGTAGTGTGAAGGTTAATGCTTAAATTCAACTTTGAGCATTGAAAATTTGAAAACATGCTCAAAAATCAAGATTTTGGATTTAAGTGCATTTTTGATTGAATGGATGTAGAAATTATTAGTATATCTGCAGATTTAGAAAGAGCTTAAATTGAGAGGAATTAGAAACAAGTATACAATCCTAAAGAGTGCAGAATTTCTGAGTTATGCAACAATTGATATTACTGACAAAAAAGGGAAGGATATTTCCAGGCAAAGGTAAGTGCAAAAACAAGTACTTTAATATCGTAGAAAGCACCAATATGATGCCAAGACACTGAAAATGTGAGTATGAAAGAAATATGGAGAAGAGTAATTCCAAGTTTTTCATAAGCATGTAAAAAAAATGCAAAAAGGAAATGGAATAATTTTAAAACTGGATGTAGTTAGGCAGACATACATTCTTAATGTATACATAGAGCTATATAAAAACTTTAATCCAGTTTTTGCAGCAATAGAGATAAATAGTTCACCAGTAGAATAGGGAAGATAAGAGGTCAGGGAAGGGAAGACACTTACAGAAATGGATGAAATAATAGTCTTGAAGCCAGGCAGAATTGCAGGCCCATATAATTTCCATCCAGTGCTGTTAAAAGAAACAGGCGGGAAATTATGAAATAATATGAAAGAGTGGCCCTAACTTTGGTGGTCATGAAGTGCTTTGAAAGGCTGGTCACGGCATTAATCAACTCCAGCCTCCCCACTCTCTTGAACCACTCCAATTTGCATATTGGACCAACAGATCCACGTCAGATGCCATATCACTTGCTCTTCACTTGAACATTTTGACACCAAGAACAGCTACGTAAGAATCCTACTCATTGACTACAGTTCAGCCTTCAACACTATTATCCCCTTGAGATTGATTACTAAACTTAGTGATCTCGGACTAAGCCCCACTCTCTGCAACTGGATCTCCAGTTTCCTGACCCACAGGCCACAGTCAGTGAGGATTGGGGACAACATTTCATCATCACTAACACTCAACACCAGAGCCCCCCTGGGGTGCATACTCAGCCCCCTACTGTACTCACTGTATACCCATGACTATGTTGCTAAATACCAGACTATGCCATTTACAAGTTGGCTGATGACACTACCATAGTCGGTTGAATCTCAGATAGCGACGAAACAGACTACAGACGGGAGGTGGAAGACCTGGGAAAATGGTACACTGAGAACAACCTAGCTCTCAATGCTAGCAAAATCAAGGAACTCATTATTGACTTTCGGCAGGATGTTACTCATGCCCCCCTACACATTAACAACACAGAGGTGGAACGAGTGGACAGTGTCAAGGTCCCGGGAGTGGTCATCAAAAACAAGCTTTCTTGAACTCCTCATGTGGATGCAGTGGTTACAAAGGCCGAGCAACATCTCTTCTTCCTCAGGCAGCTGAGAAAGTTTGGCATGACAGCAAATACCCTTGCCAACCTTTATAGATGTGTCACTACCTGGTATGGCAACTGTACTATTCAAGATCATAGACGTTACAGAGAGTGGTGAACTTGGCCCGGACAATCATAAAGGCCAACCTCCCATCTATAGAATCCACCGACCAGGCCCGCTGTCAAGGAAAAGCCACCAGCATGCTCAAAGATTCATCCCACTCTGGCAATGCTTTTCTACAACTTCTACCATCGGGGAGAAGGTACAGCTGCCTGAACACGTGCACCAGCCGGTTTCTAAACAGTTGTTAGAATACTGAAGGGACTCACGAACTCTTAACATTTGTCTGTACCTGTGTTATTGTTTTGCCGCTGTTTACCTATTATTTACTTATCCATGCTATTTAGCTATGTGATCTGCCTGTATTGCTCACAAGACAAAGATTTTCACTGAGTTTTTGTACACGTGCCAATAAATTCAATTCAAATTTAAATTCAATATAATCTTTCAAAGCTTGCTGGATTCAAGCACAATATCCAAGGGTAGGACAGAGCATGAGAATTACATTGTTGCTGCTGCTTGTTTTTACAAATCTACAAACAGGAGAAGGCCATTTGGCCCCTCAAACCTGTTCCAAATATTTCTGCCTGCATGTTAAATAGCATTTCACTTAAGAACAGAGAAGAATGAAACATCTGAGGAGGTCTGCCTTGTCATTGTTACTTAGTGAAATTTTGAAAATCTAGAAGCTTTTGCTGGAGAGGATACAATCCTTCCTATCAGATTATTCATTCAATACTCTGGCCAGTTGATTCTTAATGCCCAGGCAGTATTTATGAATGGAATATCGACACAAGAAATGACTTAACCATTATTTGGCGGCTTTACACCAGAAGCATTTATTTTTAAGTTCATGAAAGCACAATAAAACTTCTCACTAAAGGGAAAAAAAAATCAAAAAGCAAGAATGGAAATTGCTATGCATGATTACCTCACAGCCAGGCAAGCCCAATTTTACGTTGCTTGCTCATCAAAATGATAGCAGTATGCAACCAAATGCAAAATGCGACACTAACTGGATGCAAGATTAGCAGGGCGCCTGGGTCCATATATAGCTAGAGTGACTTTCAGCTAAACGTCAAAACTAAATCTGCCCCACACAAAATATTAATGTACAGTCATAACGTACAGTATAACCATGTCTGAAAATCATTGAAAGATGAAAGATGACTGTCAATAAAGCAGCAGCTAGAGGTAGGGGGTCCCACTTCCTCTGATGTGGTTTTTGATGCTTCAATTTAAGAGATTGAGAGCCAGGGAGAGAGACGTCATATTTTCACATGGGGCTTGGAGACCCTCATGGTACACTCTACAAAGGGATTGGGAGCAGTTGATCAGGAAAGTGAATTGCCAGGGACCTGTCTGCTATGATGTGTATAGAGTAACCTTGATTATCTGAAGGACCCGGGCGGGCAGTGTTTCGCTCGGTTAATCAAATTGCGGATAATTGAATGCCAAATAACATAGTTTAGCCTCGCATCGGCACCTTGTGATCCTGCCGGATAATCCGATATTCAGATAATCAAATGCCAGATAATCAAAGTTCCTCTGTAGCATTCAATGATCTCATATGCTAGAGTCAGTGAGTGCATCTTCCAATGATATCTCCTGCACACCATACCACAGACCCATCACACACCAATCAACAATAAGTATTCATGCTACGCATGCAGATGATCCACCTCACCCTCACACATTAAGTAACGCTATAAGCTTCACATCAAATCTTGCAACTTCACATATATCTTGCCATTCAACTCTGACATCATTGATATATTTTGCAACGAAAGGACTGACATTCTTTACCTGGCGTGGTAGAACAAGGTTACACATTATAGATGGTAGCAGTGCAAAGCTATTGAGCAACAAGCCTAGCTGCATTTCATGAGCCTTCTGAACAGACACTTGTAAAGACCTTATTTTTCTTATTTTTCATTATTTTTGATTATGGACTGAAATGACAAAAGGACTATTTTTAAAACCAATGATTGTGGAAATGATTATTGCACTTTTTGAAAATAAAGCAGGTTAGCTGACACTCATTGTAAGTGCTGTTCACACTGGTGTTTATTCAAGCAGAGGGAGTTGTTACTGCGGATTAGCTGGAGCCAAAAGGGTGTGTATGAAGAGACATTTAGCTGGCAACTAGTAGCTGATTGTTCTGTGAAACAGTGACTAGTTATCAATGACAAATGCTTTCTGCCTGCTCACAACTACATGATTGACTCTCAGGTGGCTGCACAGTTTGTGGGTATGAATGTTTGGGTCAAAAGCCATTGAACCTCCAGAATGGAAGGAACTATCCTTTCTCTGTCATAAAAATCACCTGTTGCTCAATAAAAGCCAGTTTATTTACCTCATCAGTTGCTCTAAGTTGTGTCTCTTAACCAATAAGTCAGAGACTTTCAACATGTGAATCAGTTGTCCTGTTCCTCCTGCAAGCAAGTGAAATTACCTAGAGAAGGAAGGTCTTCCAAGCCAAAGGATCATCTTAGTGAACCCTGTGGACAGAAACCATTGAACTGCCTTCCCAGCCTTTCCTTCCACCTATAACATGCATTCTTTTTTGTGTCTGTCTATGTCTTTCAGGTACGTGTGTATAATGGGAGTTTTATAAGGGTGTTCACATTTTAACTAGTTTTGCTTAATTGTCAACGATTCAGAGTTTTTTTTAACCTGTAGTTAAGCATCTATTTATTTGCAAAAAATAGCAACCCTTGTTAAGTACAGGAACCTAGTTCATGCTTTCTGTTAATGTTGGTCTAAAATACAGGTGAGTTGGGGAATTTTGCAACACAGTGGCTCAGTGATTACAACTGCTGCCTCACAGTGCCAGGGACCTGGGTTTAATTTTACGCACAGGTGAATGTCTGTGTAGAGTTTGCACATTCTCCTCAGTCTGCATGGGTTTCCTCCAATAGTCCAAGGACATGCTTGCTAATTGGATTAGCCATGGGAAATGTAGGGTAGAAGGTTGGTTCTGGGTGGGAAGTTCTTTTTGTTTAGATTAGATTAGGTTACTTACAGTGTGGAAACAGACCCTTCGGCCCAACAAGTCCACACCGACCTGCCGAAGCGCAATCCACCCAGACCCATTCTGCTACATTAACCCCTGCACCTAACACTACGGGCAATTTAGCATGGCCAATTCACCTGACCTGCACATTTTTGGACTGTGGGAGGAAACCGGAGCACCCGGAGGAAACCCACGCAGACACGGGGAGAATGTGCAAACTCCACACAGTCAGTTGCCTGAGGCAGGAATTGAACCCGGGTCTCTGGTGCTGTGAGGCAACAGTGCTAACCACTGTGCCACCATGCCGCCCACTGTGCCACCGGGCCACCCACAGTGGACTAGATCTTTGGACTAGATGGGCTGAATGGCCTGCTTCCACATTGTGGGTATTCTATACCAAATCTTATTCTTTTCTGATAACACCAGGAATATTATGGCTTTACTTCCAGTATGCTGTCCCAGTGAGGCCTAACACAGAATTCTACATTCTACAGCTACAGTGAATGGCACCATTGCCTCTAACCTTGTTGAGAATAATCAGGATGATGCATGTTTATGCCTGAAGCATATTCACAAATACACCTGTAATCTGGCATGAACTTCATGGTATGACTATGGACCTTTGGCTTTCTATCCCACTCATGTTCCCTCATCATAAGCTTGCCTTCTGCATTTTGACTTTCAAAATCCCTCAAGAACTGCTGTCTAATTAGCCAGCACAGCAACACCATGATGGGCATGAGCAACATAAATATTTATTTGAAAGCATTGTTAACTGATGTGACACTCAGAGTCATAGAATCATTACAACATGGGAGGTCATTTTGCTCATCGGGTTCATGCTGGCTCACTTGACAGCAATCCAATCTGCCCAATTCCACTGCTTTATCCCTTTAGCCCTGCAAGTTGACTTCTCTCAAATGTTCATCCAATTTTCTTTGTCTTTGCTTCTGCCATCCTTGCATGCAGCAATTTCCAGATCATTATCACTCACTAGATAAACATTTTCTTCCTTACGCTGCATCTTTTGCTCTTCATCCTTCTTCCATTAGTTAATGGGAACTGTTTTCTGTGTCTAAACTTCAACTTCTCCAATTAACTTTACAATTAGGCTCCTTCATCTCGAGAATTTCATTGTGGTTTCTTTATACTCTCTCTTGCATTTTTCCTTAAGTGTTGTGATTAAACTGGATACAATACTCTGTTTATGATCTAAACAGAGCTTTTAAAAGCTTCAGTCTCCCTACGTTTGGACTCATTATAAAGCCCAAGATTCCATTTTCTTTGCTAACTCTCTTACAATATGTTCTCTCATCCTCAAAACTTGTGCAAACGAGCACTTAGTTCCATCTATCCCTGTACATTCTTTGGAACTTTGCCATTTATTTTCAACTGCCTCACTTCTGCCAAAATACATTATCTCAAATATCTCTTTACTAAATTCAGTCTGCCACTTGCTTGTCCATTCTGCTAGGGTATCCACATCCTGTTGCAATCAATTGGCATCATCCTCACTGTCAGTCACACTTCCACGTTGAATATCATTGATAAATTTGGAAATGTTACTTTATACTCTAGTTGGATTAATCACTACTGTCCACCATTTTTCAGTTTGAAAAATAGCAATTTCACATAACCTACCTTTTCAATCATTAAACCAATTTTTAATCCAAACTGACATTGACCCTCCTACTCCATGAGCTTCAATTTTATTACTCAGCTCTTAATGTTGTACTTTCTCAAATGTTTTCTTAAAATCGATATGGGGGAAAATCCATTGCTATCCCTTCACTAACTTTAGCTGTCATTTTCACTAAAAAGTTTAATATGATTGGTCAAATCTTTTATGAGGTAAAACCTTTTATGAGTCCACATTGGCCCTTGATGGTTAACCCAAACCTCTCCAGAGCTTGTTGACTTTTTTTCCTTGATTATTGTTTCTAAGTCTTACCATCACTGAAGTTAAACTGACCATCTTATAATTGAAGAAATCTGATCAGCATTTTTGGCATTTTGGCATTCTCTAGTTCTCTAGCTCCTTGTCTATTTCAGGGAAGATTGGAAGCTTATGGCAAGCCCTTCCACTATCTCCACCCTGCTCTTCCTTTGAGAAGTTGTGATATAAGCCATCCAGACCAAGCATAGCCAGCGTTTCCACTCGATACTGCATGTCCATTTTCACCCCTTCCATTATCTCTACTATCCCACTTCCACCAATGTTCTGTTAACTTCCTCTTAGAATCACAGAATTGTTACAATGCAGAAAGAGACCATTCAACCCATAACTTATTCCTTAGCAAATTGTGAAATAAAGCATTCTTAAGTATTTTACCTTTGTTCTATACCTACTAACTCGGCATATTACTTTTTATGATTCTAACTGCCTCTATCCTACCTCTTGCTTTCTGTTTTCTATCAGTTTAACTAGTAATCTATTCTCTCTTTGCCAGTTTTTAAAAAAAATTCTGTTAACTTTTCTTCTCAACATATTGTATTTGGTTCTAGCTTGAAGAAATCACTTGACATGCATCATACTTTCGCTTAAATTTCATTGTACTTTCTACCTGCCTCGTCATTCAAAGATGGACTGTATTGGTACCTGGTACATGACCTCCTTAAAGTCCACCCATTGCTTAGTTACTGTTATTCTTGTCAGTATTTAATACTGTTTTACCCTGATTAGATTTCCTCTCATCACATTGAGGTTCACACTTATTCAGAAGTTTTACTTTAGATTACACCTTGTTCTCCATTGCTCATCTGAACCTTATGATATATTGATAATTTTTTACTCAAGTTATCCCCCAATGACATTTGGTCCATTTGGCCCACTTCATTTCCCAGCCTAGATCCAGCAATGCCTCATTCCTAATTGGATCAAGAACATATCAGTCAAGGAAGTTCTCCTAAACTCATTTTAAAAAATTCCTTCTGAAATCTTAATGTCAATGTCTGAGGATGTGTGTCAATTCTCAGAGTTACAGATTATAAAATGCGGCTTCTATACTCTAAACCCAATTCCAATCTGCAGAGCAATAGTGTGTGGCAATGATCCTAAATGCCACTGGCAACATTTTCCTCAATTTATGATAAAATAAAGGACTGAGGATGCTGGAGATCTGAAACAAAAACAGAATTTGGTGGAGAAACTCAGCAAGTCTGGTAACATCCATGGGAAGAAAGCAGAGGTGACGTTTCAACTCCAGTGACTCTTCATCAGATGTTGTCTTTCCACAAATGCTGGCAGACCTGCTGGGTTTCCCCACTAATTTGCCTTTGTTTGCCCTCAATCTGCTGTGTAAATGGTACATCCCATTTTAGGAGATAATCCAGTTCCGTTACCACCTCCTGTCTATGATAAAGATTGGAATAGAGGTTGCTAAAGCCACAACTTGCCTGATTGTTATTCAGATTCCCATTCTATCAAACTCACAACCAAGCTTGAAGCCATGAAAACTTGTCAAGGCAACTTTACTATTCACTGGCAATGTGCTCTTGAAGCACAGAACTATAATGAAAGGGTACCACAGGGACACTTGAACACATGGACTGGCGCTCAGCTCATAAAGTGGATCAAGCTGCATGTTTGGATGTTTGCTTGCTCTCTTAGTTCTCATTCACTTAGTACCTGCCTGCACACTTATTGCATCCCTACCTTGCCTTGATGTGTCAATTAGCACAGTCACTCTCAGCGGTCCTCCATGTAGGGGACACATGCCTTGCTCGGACAAAGTGAGGCCTGCAGGTGCTAGAGATCAGAATCAAAAAGTGCTTTGCCAGCACCACACTTTTCGGCACAGACCTTGCTGTATGGCAGAGTATAGTCAGTCTCACACTGCTCTGTATGCCAAGAGTTCACACAGCAATAACGCTGAATGTGCAGCAAGCAAACAGCTATGTCTCAAAGTCTTAAGGGAGTAATCCTCACTGAAGTCCATGAAGGCACCTGTGGGTCAGGGAGTTCCAGTGCTGTAAGTCAAAGGCAGCTTCCCATTGGAACTAGGGGATTGGTCATGGCCAGGCATCCAGCCAAGGTTTTCTCAGGGGAGATCAGTGCCTGTCCAGTCCAGGAAGTGGGCCACAGTCAGTCTGTGAGCTTCTTAGCAGCAAGCCTGGGGTTAGGGCTAACCTGGTCTGGTAGGCACATAGACACCAGTCAAATGTCTGGGCATGTCTTGTCCAGGGCTGTCTGGTCAAGTCACTTTAAAGATGGGTCATGGTCAATCCAACCAATCCAGACAGAAACTAAAAGGGAGGAAAGGATGGGAATGATAAGCATGGCCATTAGAACATAGAACATTACAGCGCAGTACAGGCCCTTCAGTCCTCGATGTTGTGCCGACCTGTGGAACCAATCTGAAACCTATCCAACTTACACTATATACTCGTTCATATGCCTATCCAATGGCCATTTAAATGCCCTTAAATTTGGTGAGTTTATAGAACTGCAGGTCCGATCCTTAGCAAGACAGTATTCGTGTTTGGGAGCTGCAGGCTTTGGGCAGAAGCACAGTACAATTGTGAAGGTGGGCAGCTGACCTGATGCGATGCATCCTAGAATATTAGAAGTAGAGATGCTTTATGATCAACACCTCTTGGTGCTTGGACATAGTGATCTTGGCAAGCTAATTCTTCCCAGACCTAGATTACCTTACAGTAAAATGACATCCCTAGTATCTGCCGTGAGTGTTCACCTCTGCCATCCTGACAGCAGTCTAGATACCACCCCTTGCAGATGTGAAAAATGCCTTAGGTAGAATTTATATCGCCACAAACTCTCTGGAGACAAAATTCCCTGAGCGCTTATTCATCGTGGTCAGCGACTTCAAAGAGACCAACCTCAAGAAGGTTCTGCCAAAGTAGTACCGACATATCTCTTGCCCCACCAGAGGATCGAACATCCTGGGCTGCTGCCATACAATCATCAAAGACACTTACAGCCCTAACCCCGACCAGGATTCCGAAAAGCAGATCATAGCGCCGTGTTCCTCCTCCTAGTTCACAAGCAGAAGCTGAAACAGGAGACTCCTTCACAAAAGAAATACAATGCTAGTCAATGGCAGTGGAAGAGCATCTCTGGGACTGCTTGGAATCAGTGGACTTCACTGTGTTCATGTACTCAGCGGAAAACCTGGACATATATACCACCACTGGGAGAAAGTGAGGACTGCAGATGCTGGAGATCAGAGCTTAAAAATGTGTTGCTGGAAAAGCGCAGCATGTCAGGCAGCATCAAAGGAGAAGGAGAATCGATGTTTTGGGCATAAGCCCTTCTTCAGGAATGAGAAGGGTGTGCCAAGCAGGCTAAGATAAAAGGTAGGGAGGAGGGACTTGGGGGAGGGGGGTTGAGAATGCGATAGGTGGAAGGAGGTTATATCACCACTGTCACAGACTTTATCAGCAAATACATGGAGGACTGGAGGACATGGAGGACAAATAAATCAATCCAGGTGTTCCCCAACTGGAGACCTTGGATGAACCAAGAAATCCACTCCCTACTGAAGACCAGGCATGCAGCATTCAAGTCAGATGACCAAGGGCTACACAGAAAATCCAGATATGACCTCCACAAAGCCATCAGGGATGCCGAGAGGCAGTACTGGAACAAGTTAGAGGCCCAAACTAAGCATATAACCTCTCACTGCCTGTGGCAAGGGCAAAGCAACATTACAGGATATAAAATGAAGCAGAGCAACATTGTAGACAAAGACACATCCCTCCTTGATGTGCTCAATACTTTCTATGCTCAGTTCGAGAAGAATGCCAGCGGCATGGTGTCATCTGAGCCGACAGCCCGAAAATATCTGTGCCCATTGTTACCGCTGGAGACATCGGACCAGTCTTCCTGCGAGTCAACTCAAAGAAGCCAACAGGAATTGGCTCACAAATAGAAAATGGAGAATTGGGATCAGGGATGGGAAGACACTTTCAGCATGCCAATATGTGATTAATGGAGAGACAGGGATTTGTCTGAAAGCTTATAATTATAGACAACATATAATAATGATTTGAATAAGGAAAATTAATACAAATTTGCAGATGACACAAAAATAATTGGGATGGCAAGTGGTGATGGTGTCACAGCCTCTAGAGGGATATAGACAAGTGAAGTGAAAGGGCAAAAACTTGTCTGGAGAGTATAGTGTGAGAAGACGTGAGATTATGCATTTTGGCAGGAAGAATGGAGCAGCTGAATATCATTCAAGTGGAGAAAGACTGCAGAAAGCTACAGAATAGAAGGGTTTGGAAGACCTCATCCAGGAAGCACATAAAGCTAGCACCTAAGACAGTGAGTAATGGAGAAGGCAAATGTAACATTGGCCTTCATTGCAAAGGGAGTGGAGTATAAAATTAGGAAGGTGTTACTAAAACTGTACAAGGCACTAGTCAGACTACAACTGGAATACTGCAAAAAGTTTCAGAACCTTCATTTAGTGAAAGAAATACCGGCATTGGAGGCAATCCAGAGAGGGTTCATTGGATTGATACCAGGTATGGAAGGATTGTCTTATGAGGGGGATATTGAGTAAATTGGACTTATATTTGTTGAATTATAGAAAAATAAGAGATGACCTTATTGAAACTTGAGTGAGCAGATGCAGAAAGATTGTTTCCCCATGTGAGAGAGTCTACAACCAGAAGACATATTCTCAGAATTGGTTGGGGTGGTGGGGGGGGGGTGGGGGGAGGTTGAGGAACAACTTCTTCTGTCAGAAGACGGAATTTCTTTCCTTAGAGGGCTTTTGAGGCTGGGTCATTATGTATATTTTTAGACTGAGATAGATAGATTTCTAAGCAGTAAGGGAATCAAGGGAATCAAGGGATATTAGTAAAAATAAAGTGGAGTTGAGGATTATTAGATCAGCCATGATCTCATTAAATAGTGGAACAGACTCAATGGGCTAAATGGCCTACTTCTGTTCCTTGGCTTATTGCCCAAAATAAAAAAAAGCACAACTGGAATGAGACAATTCAGAAGGAGGAGTTATCAATGATAAGTAGCACCCTAGTTCAAGGTGGGAGGCAGTAAATGACCACATCTGGCATGGTTCCCTCATATAACAGGGACTGGGTGAGAAAGGTAAGCAGTTTCAGCTTCATGGAGATGGGTGGGGAAGTCTTGGGCAAGTGTGAAGCCTCTGGAGTTAATAAAATGGGCTACTAAGAAGGCAATGTGGATGTTTGGGTACTGATTGGCACATTCAAGCTGAGGCTGAGGCTAGAAGAGGAAAACTCACTCTCCTACACGCTAAAAGTCAAAATTGTACCATGAAGTTAAAATAAATGGCTGTGGCTATTCTCTGTGTGGCTGGGGTAAGTGATGACCTGAAGGAGCAGGCTGCAGCAAAGTCAGATCATAGATGTTTTTAAAGGAAAAGAACAAAGTTCAACAAGAATTGGAAAATGCCATCATACAATAAAATAATAAATCTGCCATGGCATATGTTGATGATTCCTGGTTGGTGAAAGTTGACACCTATGGGAAATTCAAGAACATGCTTTACAAGTTCACAAATGGCCATTCAGATGAAGTACCAGGAAATGGACAGCATGCACTGAAGAGTCAAAGCCTTCAGGAAAAGAGACAGAAAATTTCACAAGTAAAATCAATATTCTACCCATCACTCATTTTTATTATTACATGCAATAAACATTAGTGAGAGCACTCTACCCACTGTTTGAAAGAAAGAAACAGTTATTCATTTACCTAATTAACTGTCACACACTATCGAAATTTTAAGAGTCTAACTCTGCAGCCTATCAGATTAAATGGGTTTGTCATCCAGTGTCAACATTTAAATATATATTTATATATAGGCACATACTATTTTCTCATTTCTCAATACACATACAGAGTGAAGTGAATGACTCTCATGTTTTATACAGTATTAACATAGATAGGATAAAGATATATAGCTGTTATTTGTAATAAGTAAGATCTGGCAGCGTGCAATACAAGCAACAGGGGAGTCTGGTTGAATAAACATTTTCTGAAGGGATTAAAGACCTTTCTTTACTTTTAAAAAATGCAGAGCTTCTGTGATGTTTGGAATAAAAAAGAAATTACCAGACAGCAGTAAATGCCACAGGCAATTTTCCTTCCCCTTTGCTGCTTATGTTAGTGGAAAGTGTGGTGTCTATAACATGCATTTCAGGAATATAAATTTGGTTTGAAATGTATTTTTATAGCCAGATCTGCTTGAAAATGCTTACTGAAGCTTAAGGAGGCTGTAAATTTTTAATCAATTAGGTCCTGTTCAATTTGCTCAGGTCCAGTGACTTCAGATCAAATTCAGAAAAGATGCAGAGAATGAAAGCTGATGTCCCTTTTCTTTGTCAGCCTGATCTTCAGAAACGTAATAAGCTGTTTTAGTCTACTGCCTCCCTGAAGTAGTTGGGTTAGGTTCCACTTGCAATTAGTTCTTCTATAACTTGGTGGTTGCGTTCTTGTACAACGCTACATTGTAGAAAAATTGCACTTTAGAAACAGCGCTTAAAGTGTTGGTGATGTAATCATGTTACAGCCAATACACATTTTAAAAGTTTGCATTTCAGAATGAAATTCCTCAATCCTCAATCATTTTCAGTGAATTCATGTTAATGAAACGTGCATTATAGCAGAATGATATGTACTGAAAATCATCAAATGCTAATTTCCAGAAAGTGATTATCAGTAGGTCATGCGACTGCAGATACAGTCATACTAACATACAAACAAAAATGAGGTCACTTAACCCATCAAGACTGCTCCACCATTCAATATGATAGTGGCTGGTCTGTTTAGTGTCAAATTCTACATTTTGATCTACACCTTATAGCCTTTGATTCCCTAGCCTGACAATAATTTAAATATCACCACCTTAAATGTACTAAATTATTTTGTCTCCACAACTTCTCAGGCAGAAAGTTCCAAAGTTGCACAATTTTTTCAAAGAAAATAATTCACCGCATCATCACCATAGTTTACAACAGTGTCTCCTATGTCACCCTCATGAGGAAACATCCTTTCCATATTTACTTTGTCAACACTATTATATACTTCAATGAAGTTACTTCCCACTCGTCACAGCCCACCGGAAACAAGTCTGGGCTGCCTAATTTATCTTCACAAGACAACTCATTTATTCCAAGTATAAATCTAGTCAACCTCCTCTGTACAAACAAAAAAATCAGTGTTTTAAAAATCCTTCCTTCAATAAGAACAAAGCTGCATACAGTATTTCAGATGTGATCTCATCAATCTCATCCTGCATAACTAAAGCACATCATCCTTACTTTTGTGTTCAATTCCTCTCATAATAAAGAATAACATTCTTCTTGATTAGTCTTCTTGATTATATGCTGTGCCTACATGCTATTTGTTTTGTGATTCCTAGATCTCACTGCATCCTGGAAATCTGTAGCTGTTCTCCTTTTAAGTAACCCTCAACAATTTTATTTTTCCTACCAACATGAACAACTTCACAATTTCTTACATTGTACTCCATCTGACAGATATTTTCCCTACTCACTCAACCTATCTATGTTTGTCTACAAACTCCTTCTGTCTTCTTCATGAAAAATGTCCTTGCCTATCTTGATGCGTGAATTTAACATAACATGTTATCATCTAATTTGTTGATGTAAATTGTAAAGGCTGAAAGCCTGAGGACAAAGTCCTGCATGACTCCACTCATCAAATCCTGGCAGCAGACAAAGATCCAGTTAAGCACATTCCCTGTTTTAAGTGAGCTAGCTAATCATCTGGCCATGCTAATAAGTTACCCCCTACACCAACTGGAAATCCAAGTTCAATATATCTACAGGCTTCCCCATTGTTTACAGTACATTATCCATGGGAACACAGGAACGGAGTAGGCCATTTAGCCACTCAGGCTTGCTCCACTATTCATTGAGATCATGACTGCTCTGTGCCCTAATTCCATATTCCTGTCATTGGCCCATATCTCTTAATACCATTGTTTAACAAAAAACTACCGCAAATTAATTAAAATTACATCTGATACAGCACCTATTGTGATTTGTAGAAGAGAGTTCCAAACATCAACCACCCTATATGTACAGGAATGCTTCAGAACATGTTTCCTGAATGCTACAGCTCTATTTCTGAGACCACGCCCCCCCCCCCCACCCCGAATCTAGAATCCTCAGAGGAAATAGTTTATCTTTATCTAGCTTTTTCTCCTGTTAATATCTTGAAGACTTCAATCAGATCACACCTTAACCTCCTAAATCCTAAAGAAAGCAGGCCTAATTTGTATAATCTCTCCTCATAACTTTACCTTTGAAGCAGAGGTATTATTCTTGTAAATCTGCATTGTACTCCCTCTAAGGCAAATGTTTCCTTCCTGAGGTGTGATGCCCAGCTCTGCTCACAATACTTTAGGTGCAGTCTAACCAAAGTTTCATATAACTACAGCACAACTTCTGTGTCCTTGGATTCTAGTCCTCTAGATATAAAGGCCAGCATTCCTTTAGCTTTCTTGAATATTTTCTGCACTTCTTGTGACATTTTAAAGATCTATGTACTTGAACCCTCAAGACATCCATTGTGCTCAACTTCATACCATCTTGAAAGTACCCTGATTTATCCTTGATTGGTCAAGAATGGATACTCCTTTGAAGAAGTCTAATAAAGTGGTCAAACATGATTTCCCTTTCACAAAACCATGCTGACGTTTCCTGATTACTTTAAGTTTTCCTATATGGCAGCTATAACCTGTTTAAAGAGTAATTCTAATGCATCCCCCATTATAGACATCAAGCTGAGAGTTTCCTGTTTCGTGTCTCTCTCCTTTAAGATATTAGACATGCATAAGTCAGACTTGCATGAGAAGGATGGCAAAAGCAGGAGATAAAAACTGGCGACAGAGAGGCAAATCAAACCATTTCAATCTGTCAGAGCCAAAATGCAACATGAAAGGAAAACAGGTTGGTGAGGTTTGGCTATTTAGAGTCATTAAGTCATAGAGATGTACAGCACAGAAACAGACCCTTTAATCCAACTTGTCCATGCCAACCAGATATCTTAACCTAATCTAGTCCCAACTGCCAGCATTTGGCCCTCTAAACCCTTCCTATTCATGTACTCATCCAGATGCCTTTTAAATGCTGTAAGAGTACCAGCCTCCATCATTCCATACATGCACCATCCTCTGTGTGAAAACATTGCCCCTTAGGTCCCTTTTATATCTTTCTCCTCTCACCCTAAACCTATGATCTCTAGTTCTGGACTTCCCCACCCCAGGGAAAAGACATTGTCTATACATCTTATCCAGGCCCCTCATGATTTTATATACCTCTATAAGGTCACTTCTCAGCCTCCAATGCACCAGGGAAAACACCCTCAGCCTATTCAGCTTCTCCCTATAGCTCAAATCCTCCAACCCTGGCAACATCCTTGTAAATCTTTTCTGAACCCTTTCAAGTTTCACAGCATCCTTCTGATAGGAAGGAGACCAGAATTGCATGCAATATTCCAAAAGTGGCCTAACCAATGTCCTGTACAGCCGCAACATGACTTCCCAACTCCTATACTCAATGTTCTGACTGATGAAGGAAAGTATACCAAATGCCTTCTTCACTATCCTATTTACCTGCGATTCGACTTTCAAGGAACTATAAACCTGCATGCCAAGGTCTCTTTATTCAGAAACATTCCCCAGGACCTTACCATTAAATGTATTAGTCCTGCTCTGATTTGCTTTTCCAAAATGCAGCACCTCGCATTTATCTAAATTAAACTCCATCCTCCACTCCTCAACCCATTGGCCCATCTGATCAAGATCCCATTCTACTCTGAGCTAACCTTCTTTGCTGTCCACTACACCTCCAATTTTGGTGACCTCTGCAAACTTATTATGTATACCTTCTATGTTCAAATCCATATCATTTATATAAATGACAAGAGACAGTGGACCCAGCACCGATCGTATTTCTTCTATGTCTCTTTTGATTGACAAAGGGGTTTAAGATGAAGAATATAGTTATGAAATTCACTTTTAAAATATTTAACATCCAATTAGAGATATCTAGGTGTCTCTAAATATGTGGCAGCTTGTGGATGCAGGTGAAATCCATAGCGACCATATCTGTAGCAAGTTTGGTTGCTCGAAAAACTTCAGCTCAGAGTTGATTAGTTGGATCCTGAGCCCTGGACCCTACATCACCTCAGGGAAAATGACACTGTTTCAGAAGACTTTTACACCCTTTAATTAATTACATGAAATTTTGTCCATGGTCAGGGATAGGAGATGTGACTACAAGTGAGGCAGGTATGGGTATCCAAAGTTTAGCTTTAGAGGAGCCTCAGCCAGTGTCATTGTCTATTGGGTATGAGGTTCTGGCTCCTGGTTTGGACAAGGCACAGACTGTAGAGAGGAAGAGCACAGAACTATGGTCCAGACTGTCATTCAAGTGGAGGCTGAAGAGAAATATTTAGTGGTAATAGCGGATAGCAGAGTCAGGGAATAGATACAGTTCCCTGCAGTGAGAACAGAGAGTCCCGAAGGCTGTGTTGTCTACCTGCTACCAAGAATAAGTACAGTTTGTCTAGGCTGGAGAGAAACTTGAAGTGGGAGGGAAAGAATCCAGTTGTCATGTCCATATTAATTTCAAGGGCATAGATAGAACTAGGAAAGAGATTCTGCTGAGGGATATAAGCATCTTGGGACTAAATTAGAAAGCAGAACCACAAAGGTAATAATCATCAGATTAATATCAGAGCCATGTGAAAATTGATATGAGGTAAATAAGATTAGAGTGATAAATACATGACTCCAAAATTGGTGAAGGAGAAGGGGATTCAAATTTATGAACACTGGTAACAGTACTGGGGAAAGAGAGCTTTTCTGTTGGGATGGACTTCATTTGCTGGAACCAACATCCTGGAAAATCATAT
The DNA here is from genome assembly GCF_047496795.1 of Chiloscyllium punctatum. Classification (NCBI taxonomy): domain Eukaryota; kingdom Metazoa; phylum Chordata; class Chondrichthyes; order Orectolobiformes; family Hemiscylliidae; genus Chiloscyllium; species Chiloscyllium punctatum. Next base: position 57,470,735 of record NC_092760.1, read on the forward strand.
AACTAGGATTGTAGACAGGGCTTTCAACTAATTAAAGGAAGTGGCTGCAAGGATAATGACACATTGGTCAAAATGTTCCATAACGCACTGAAATCTGAGAGGGTTCCAGTGGAATAAAAAACCGTTCAAGTGTTGCCCCTGCTCAAGAAGAGAGGGTGACAAAAAGCAGGAAACTACAAGTCAGTAAACAAACATCTATCATTGGGAAAATGCTAGAGCTCATTCTTAAGGAAGCAATGGCAGGACATTTAGAAAAGCTTAATGCAATCAAACAGAGTCAACAAAGGGAAATCATGTTTGACAAATTTGTTAGAGTTCTTTGAGGGTATATCAAACACAGTTGATAAAGAGGAACCAGTGGAAGTAGTGTATTTGCATTTCCATAAGGCATGAAATAAAGTGCCGCATGAAAGGTTATTGCCCAAGATAATATCTCATGGTATTTGGAGTAATGTATTAATATGGATTGAGGATTAAGTTAACACACCAGTGACAGATGGTTAGGATTAATTGTCTTTTTAATTTTGGAAAGACATAACTTAATGGAATGGGCTTCAATTATTTACAATCTATTTTTATGACCTGATGGGATGGAGCATTAACCAAATGTAGATTACAAAGTGAAACTGGAATTTCCCTGTAATATGAATAAGTTCTAAATTTGACAGTGCACTTTCAAACTGAGTCTTTGATGGTGCAGAATCACCTATTCTCACAAACCACAAAACAATGAGTCCAACTTCTAACAACACTTTCAGGCAGTACTCTAGTTTTTGAATAACATACCATAATTTTATCATATTTAAAACTATTCTTATTAGTGTCTTAAAGTATTTCAAAGTAACACTATAAAATTCCAGGCAAGACACAGAGCTGATCAGCATATTGATCGACAGCATTAGTGTCCCAAGACAGGATTCCATTCTTACGTGATGAATTCACAATTGCACATTATGGGATATCCAGAGTGCAATAAAATGAAATGAAGCACTTCCTCTAAGAAAGAAAGTGATCAGAGAAATTACTGCAACATACTGTGCTTGCATTTAGTAGTGTCTGTTGACGAGCTAACTCCAGGTTCTGTGCTCTGTAATAATTCTATGGCTTTTAGATGTATATTTTATCCTTTTTTTAATGAAGAAAGATTGAGACAGAAGTGCCAAGCAGTCTGCTCCAAACCCAATGAAGTAAACAGTTAGTAAGTCCTTAAGGGTTTTTAAAAAGTTGCAACAATAGAAGCAACCTGAATAGGTGAGATCAAGCTCCCACAGAAGCAGGGTGTTTTTATTTGAATTTTAGCTTTTGGTAGCAGTTGCTGGGGTCTTCAAACTGGATGTGAAAGCTCTTATGCCTGTCTCTGTTACAGCTAAAAACTGGGGTTCTCTTCCTGCTGCTAGAATTGCATGTGAAACAATATATTTTACTAAATGTGCCTTGCTAAGGGGTGTTTATGGAATGTTACTATATTGGAATAGTTAATTAATAATGGTTATTTACATTATTTTGTTAAGCATTTCAATAGAGTTCCAGATAAGCCAATTTTTTTTTCTTATTTTGTCTGTATTTTTAATGTATGAATAAAATATCTTTTAAGCCTGACTGTTTGACTGATCAAATTGCATCAAGAACACAATGGCTAACAATTAGCTTTAAGATAAGAAAAAGTTAGGATCTAGACTATCATCTTCATATACTTTGAGGGGATTTGGTCTGGCCCATAACAACTGCCACACACAAGCAGACCTCAATCGCAATCTCTATCAACAGCCTCTAATTTCTAAGGATTGATGTGGAGATGTAGGCCATTACTTTCTTTGGAGGTTGCTAATGTTTTATTAGACACAGACTCCATGCAGCCTGGTGCAGATATGTATTTGCATTTTCTATTTTCCATTCTCCAGACATTTGTATCTCTCAGAATGATTTGTGAAGAAGTGATATTGCAAGGAAAATGAACATTAACAAATCAATTCACCTTTAATTGAGAAATTGAAAAATATTGGTGTTCATTTGCATAATCAACAATCTGCCAAAGAAATTGCACTGACAGTGTTAAACCATGTGTTTTGTAGTTTACTTAGTGTGTGATTAGCTGAGCAAAATTTGGCAGTATCTCATTTTTCATGACAGAATCTCATCTCACTATTCAAGAATTGCTTGGAAAATGAGACCTTTTGCTTTCAATGGTGGGAATTTCCTAATGAAGGGCTTTTGCCAAAATGTAGATTCTTCTGCTCCTCAGATGCTGCCTGATCTGCTGTGCTTTTCCAGCACTACACTCTCCAGCATCTGCAGTCCTTACTTTCACCTAGGAATTTCCTCACTGCCAATCTCAAAAGATTCTCCCAACTTTCTGCCAATGCCCACGTCCTTTCGGTCCAGAGTTCAGTAATTGTTCAGTAAATGAGTTCAGTAATTCATAATTTGGATTGATAAATAGGTATTGAATCCTCAGATTCAATCCTTGGTCTGTGATGGCTCAACTGATCTCGGTTGGAGTGGCTTGGGATAACAGGATTGCTAGGCAGAGTCAAGGACTTCAGTAATATCCTGAGAACTGCTGATATCAACTCATGACTAATGTATTGCTGGGGATTTTATCAAATGGCCTCCAGCCACCAAAAATGTGCCATGCGGTGCTCACCACATTCAGAATACGTGGTAGTTTTACAGTCAGCCAATTGGAGTTGTAGCTCAGCAGACCGATCGCCTTTAGGCAGGGAAGGGATTCAAAGAAAGCATCTGATGAAAAGAAATCCAAAAAATAAGTAGTCTGATGAAATGCTACTACTTCTAGAATTTTGGAATTGTACTATTTGACTCTTAATAAATCTACCCTGCTATGATAATGTTGAAACCTCAATCAAATGACTAACTGCATTTGCTATGTTGCTCTAATGGTTTCACATAGCTGTTTTTTTTTGTTCACAGACTCTCTGGAGTCCATACAAATATGGAAAGCAAGACACAATTATTTTTCTATAGATCAATACCCATTTAAATAAATGGGAAATGACATGTGGTCAGATTTTATTGTGCTGATGATAGGACAACTGTATACCACACCCAACCTTTAGGCTTAGCTTAGACAATGTCAACTGGAACCTTATTACTTACTACATTACTGTATAACCACACAGACATACTTTAACAGTTTACGGAATGTCAGAATATGTGCTTTATTGGAAAAATGTTGCTAGTTTTATAAAGGCGTATCAGTTCACTACACTAACTCCAAAGTAATTCTTAAACATTTTTAAAGAAGGGCATAACATTTATTCTAAACATAATGTTTTGGGGTCATTCAATTCAGAAAATTCTTTGTGAAGTGGGATTAAAATGAAAACTCAAAAGCTGGAAACTTGAATAGAAAATAAAATGTGGCAGGCATCATGCAGGCTTTTTAGCAGTTATTAGAAAGAAACAGACAAACCCAACAGTCACAGACAATGACAAAATTCAGATAAATCTAATTAATCTATGTAGAATAATGGTATTCATTACTAAATTAAACTTCAGGAGGATGTGTACAACAGCAGTCTAATCAACAACAGGTCAACAGGGTTGAACAGCCCTATTTAAGCAAACTCCTTGATTTCTCGGAGGAAGTGACAGCTAAAGTAAACACTGTTCACACTCCTGATTAAGAGCTTATGCTCAAAACGTTGACTCTCCTGCTCCTTGGGTGCTGCCTGACTGGCTGTGCTTTTCCAGCACCACGCGTTTTGACTCTGATCTCCAACATGTGCAATCCTCACTTTCTTCTAAACATTGTGCTTTTGGGTACACACTGAGACCTTTGAAAAAAAGTCTTTATGTAAGGTTCCACAAAAAAGGCTACCGTTTAAGTTCAAATCTGCAACAACTAGAGAAAAATATGCCTTGTTCATTTTTAGTGCTACCCGATTTTTCTAGCTTCCTTGATCTGCTCTTGCCCTTCCACCATGTCAAATATATATAAAAGAATGCCCTTTGGATGGTATTCCTCTGAAAGTTACCCTGAGGGTGTCTGCAGAAGTACCTGTAGCATGAATCTCAAAAGAAAATAATTTCCAGAAATATCATAGCAGAGTTACAACTTGTAACTTAAATATCCTATGTTAATCATCAGAAAATTACTTCCAACTGTGCTATCAGTTAATCCAAGATGAAGGACAGGAAAAATTTCTGGCTGTAACAGGCTGATCCTTTTTTGAGGTATTTTAGGTGTTGGAGGTGATTTCCTCAAATTCCAGGAGGAGCAATTACTATTTTATATGCTGTTGCAATTGTTTTGAAACTTTGAAAAAAAAGTCAAAACAACAGCACTTTTGAAAGGGAGAAAGACAGACAAAGGCAGCAAGCACATGGTGTATAAGGGAGAGAGAGAGAGAGAGAGAAAGAAACCTACACTGCTAACTGACACAGCAGTGAATCTGCACAGTTACTGCCTTTGCTGTTTGAATTCATATATCACTGGACATTGAAGTGTATCTTGGAAAACTTAACAAACAGCAAAATTCATAACTGATCTTGGGGGAACCTGTTCGGGAGAGGCCACAGACAGAAACAGATTAGTAAATAGTTTTAAGTATATCTTGCTGTAAATATACAATAGTGAGTAGAGTTCTTTCTTGATTACATGTTTTTATTGGGATCTCTCTCTTTATTAAATTTTTAAAATATAAGCCATAAGTATTAAGTTAGCCTGGAGCAATATTTTGTAGAGCAATAAGACAGTGCTATTTTCTGGGTCTGTAGATTGGAAGGAGCAAAATGTCCTTTTGTAGAGTGATATTTTCTTCTTGTCAGATGTAGGGGTTTCGGGAGAATTTAAGGGTTACTGAGGATTATATCTACAATAAATGGCATTGGTTGCGAATCCCTTCAGATCAAATGGATCGGTTGGAGCGACAGTTAGAGGCAATGAGAAATTTACAAGAGCTGGGGGTGTGATGGATGGCAGTTATAGGAAGGGAAAAAAGCAGCAGATTCAGTCAAGTAGATGGATTAACTCCAAGAAATTTAGGAGAGGTAGGCTAGTAGTGCAGGAGTCTTCTGTGGCTATCCCCATTTGAAACAAGTTTGCTGTTTTAGAAAATGTAGGGGCTGATGGACTTGCAGGGGAATGTAGCACGAACAGCCACATTTTTGGTATTGAGACTGACTCTAATGCAACGAGGGGTACATCGGGTTCTAAGTGATCGATTGTGTTTGGGGACTCTCTAGTCAGGGGCACAGACAGACGTTTCTGTGGCCAGCAATGAAAAATTAGAATGGTGTGTTGCCTCCCTGGTGCCTGGATCAAGGATGTCTCAAAGAGGGCGCAGAATGTTCTCAAGGGGGAGAGGGCCCAGCAAGAAGACATTGTACACATTCGTACCAATGACATAGGAAGGGAAAAGGATGAGATTTTGAAGGGAAAACATAAAAGGTAGGCAGGAGTTTAAAAAGGAGATCCTCGAGGGTAGAAATATCTGGATTACCCCCGGTGTTACGAGCTAGTGAGGGTCGGAATAAGAAGATAGAGCAGACAAATGCATGGCTGAGGAGCTGGTGTATGGGAGAAGGATTCACATTTTTGGCTCATTGGAATCCCTTTTGGGTAGAAGTGACCTGTACAAGAAGGATGGATTGCATCTGAATTGGAAGGGGACTAATATACTGGCAGAGAGATTTGCTAGAGCTGCTCGGGAGGATTTAAACTAGTCAGGTGGTGGTGGGGGGGTGAGACCCAGGGAGATACTGAGGAAAGAGATCAATCTGAGACTGGTACAGTTGAGAGAAAAAGTGAGTCAAACAGTCAGGGCAGGCAGGAGCAAAGCAGAGAACAATGTAGGACTGATAAATTAAACTGCATTTATTTCAATGCAAGAGGCCGAACAGGGAAGGCAGATGAACTCAGGGTATGGTTAGGAACATGGGACTGGGATATCGTAACAATTACAGATATGTGGCTCAGGAATGGACAAGACTGACAGTTTAATGTTCCAGGTTACAAATGTGACAGGACGGATAGAAAGGGAGGCAAGGGAGGAGTGGGAGTGGTGTTTTTGATAAGCGATATCACTACAGCTGTACTGAGGGAGGATATACCTGGAAATGCATCCAGAGAAGTTGTTGGGGTTGAACTGAGAAATAAGAAAGGGATGATCACCTTATTGGGATTGTATTATAGAACCCCTAATAGTCAGAGGGAAATTGAGAAACAGATTTGTAAGGAGATTTCAGTTATCTGCCAGAATAATAGTGATTATGATAAGGGATTTTAACTTACCAAACATAGACTGGGATTGCCACAGTGTTAAGGGTTTATATGGAGAGGAATTTGATAACAGTTGACAAGAAAATTTTCTGATTCAGTATGTGGATGTACCGACTACAGAAGGTGCCAAACTTGACCTACTCTTGGGAAATAAGGCAGGGCAGATGACTGAGGTGTCAGTGAGGGAGCACTTTGAGACCAACAACCATAATTCTATTAGTTTGAAAATAGTGATGGAAAAAGATAGACCAGATCTAAAAGTTGAAGTTCTAAGTTGGAGAAAGGCCAATTTTCATGATATTAGGTAAGACCTTTCAAAAACTGATTGGGAGCAGATGTTCACAGTTAAAGAGATGGCTGGAAAATGGGAAGCCTTCAGAAATGAAATAACGAGAGTCCAGAGACAATATATTCCTGTTAAGTTGAAAGGAAAGGCTAGTAGGTATAGAAAATGCCGGATGACTAAAGAACTTGAGGGTTTGGTTAAGAAAAAGAAGGAAGCATATGTCAGGTATAGACAGGATAGATCGAGTGAATCATGAGAAGAGTATCAAGGCAGTAGGAGTGTACTTAAATGGGAAACCAGGAGGGCAAAAAGGGGACATGTGATAGCTTTGGCAAATAGAGTTAAGGAGAATCCAAAGGGTTTTTACAAATACATTAAGGACAAAAGGGTAACTAGGGAGAGAATAGGGCACCTCAAAGATCACTAAGGCGGCCTTTGTGTGGATCCACAGGAGTTGGAGGAGATACTAAATGAGTATTTTGCATCAGGTGTTTATTGTGGAAAAGGACATGGAAGATAGAGAATGTAAGGAAATAGATGGTGACATCTTGAAAAATGTCTGTATTACAGAGGAGGAAATGCTGGATGTCTTGAAATGCATAAAGGTGGATAAATTCCCAGGACCTGATCAGGTGTACCCTAGAACTCTGTGGGAAGCTAGGGAAGTGATTGCTGGGCCCCTTGCTGAGATATTTGTATCATTGATAGTCACAGGTGAGGTGCCGGAAGACTGGAGGTTGGCTAACGTGGTGCCACCATTTAAGAAAGGTGGTAAGGTCAAGCCAGAGAACTATCGACCGGTGAGCCTCTCATCGGTGGTGGACAAGTGAGAGAATCCTGAGAGACAGGATGTACATGTATTTGGAAAGGCAAGGACTGATTAGGGATGATCAACATGGCTTTATGTGTGAGAAATCATGTCTCACAAACTTGATTGAGTTTTTTTTGAAGAAGTAACAAAGGATTGATCTACATGGACTTCAATAAGGTGCTCAACAAGGTTCCCCGTGGGAGACTGGTTAGCAAGGTTAGATCTCATGGAGTACAGGGAGAACTGTACAGCACGGTGGCACAGTGGCTAGCACTGCTACCTCACAGTGCCAGAGACCCAGGTTCAATTCCTGCCTCAGGTAACTGTCTGTATGGAGTTTGCACATTGTCTGCGTGGGTTTCCTCCAGGTGCTCTGGTTTCCTTCCATGGTACAAAAATGTGCAGGTTAGGTGAATTGGTCATGCTAAATTGCCCATAGTGTTAGGTGAAGGGGTCAATGTAGAGGAATGGGTCTGGGTGGGTTGCTCTTCGGAGGGTCGATGTGGACTTGTTGGGCCAAAGGGCCTGTTTCCACACGTAAGTAATCTAATCGAAAAAAATCTAGCCATTTGGCTCAAAGGTAGAAGACAGAGTGTGGTAGTCGACAGCTGTTTTTCAGATTGGAGGCCTGTGACCAATAGAATGCCACAAGGATCAGTGCTGGGTCCACTTCTTTTTGTCATTTATATAAATGATTTGCATATGAACATAGGAGGTATAGTTAGTAAGTTTGCAGATGGTACCAAAATTGGAGGTGTAGTGGACAGCAAAGAATGTTATCTTGGATTACAATGGGATCTTGATCAGATGGGCCAATGGGCTGAAAAGTGGCAGATGGAGTTTAATTCAGATAAATGCGAGGTGCTGCATTTTGGGAAAGCAAATCTTAGCAAGACTTATACACTTAACGGTAAGGTCCTAGGGAGTGTTGCTGAACAAAAAGACCTTGGAGTGCAGGTTCTTAGCTCCTTGAAAGTAGAGTCACAGATAGATAGGATAGTGAAGAAGGCATTTGGCATGCTTTCCTTTATTGGTCAGAGTATTGAGTACAGAAGTTGGAAGGTCATGTTGCGGCTGCACAGGACATTGGTTAGGCAACCTTTGGAATATTGTGTGCAATTCTGGTTTCATACCTATCGGAAGAATGTTGTGAAACTTGAAAGAAAAGATTTACAAGGATGTTGCCAGGTTTGGAGGATTTGAGCTAAAGGGAGAGGTTTAATAGGTTAAGGCTGTTTTCCTTGGAGCGTCAGAGGCTGAGGGGAGACCTTATGCAGGTTTATAAAATCAGAAGGAGCATGGATAGGGTAAATAGATGAGGTATTTTCCCTGAGTTGAGGGAGTCCAGAACTAGAGGGCATAAGTTTAAGGTGAGAGGGGAAAGATATAAAAGAGACCTAAGGGGCAATCTTTTCAAGCTAAAGGTGGTGTGTGTGTGAAATCTGCTGCCAGAGGAAGAGGTGGAGTCTAGTACAATTGCAACATTTAAAAAGCATTTGGATGGGTATGTGAATAGGAAGAGTGTGGAGGAATATGGGCCAGGTGCTGGTAGGTGGGACTAGATTGGTTTGGGATATCTGGTTGGCATGGATGAGTTGGACTGAAGGGTCTGTTTTCATGCTGTACATCTCTGACTCTAAGATCTTGATTGAGTTTTTTGAAAAAGTAACAAAGAGGATTGATGAGGACAGAATGTTAGACGTGATCTATATGGACTTCAGTAAGGCATTCGACAAGGTTCCCCCGGGAGACTGGTTAGCAAGGTTAGATCACATGGAATACAGGGAGAATTAGCCATTTGGATACAGAACTGGAGGCCTGTGACCAGTGGAGTGTCACAAGGATTGGTGCTGGGTCCACTACTTTTCATCATTTATATAAATGATTTGGAAGTGAGCATAAGAGATAGATTTAGTAAGTTTGCAGATGACACCAAAATTGGGGGTGCAGTGGACAGCAAAGGAGGTTACCTCAGATTATAATGGGATCTTGATCAGATGGGCCAAGGGGCTGAGGAGTGGCAGATGGGGTGTAATTTAGATAAATCTGAGGTGCTGCATTTTGGGAAAGCAAATCTTAGCAGGACTTGTGCACTTAATGATAAGGTCCTAGGGAGTGTTGCTGAACAAAGAGACCTTGGAATGCAGCTTCATAGCTCCTTGAAAGTGGAGTCGCAGGTAGATAGGATAGTGAAGAAGGTATTTGGTATGCTTTCCTTTATTGGTCAGAGTATTGAGTACAGGAGTTGAGAAATCATGCTGCGGCTGTACAGAATATTGGTTAGGCCACTGTTGGAATATTGCGTGCAATTCTGGTCTCCTTCCTATCGGAAAGATGTTGTGAAACTTGAAAGGGTTCAGAAAAGATTTACAAGGATGTTGCAGGGTTGGAAAATTTGAGCTATGGGGAGAGGCTTAACAGGCTGGGGCTGTTTTCCCTGGAGTGTCGGAGGCTGAGGGGGTGACCTTATAGAGGTTTACAAAATTATGAGGGGCATGGATAGGATAAATAGATAAAGTCTTTTCCCTGGGATCGGGGAGTCCAGAACTAGAGGGCATAGGTTTAGGGTGAGAGGGGAAAGATATAAAAGAGACCTAAGGGGCAACTTTTTCACGCAGAGGGTGGTACGTGTATGGAATGAGCTGCCAGAGGATGTGGTGGAGGCTGGTACAATTGCAACATTTAAGAGGCATTTGAATGGGTATATGAACAGGAAGGGTTTGGAGGGATATGGGCCAGGTGCTGGCAAATGGGACAAGATTAGGTTGGGATATCTGGTCGGCATGGATGAATTGGTCTGATGGGTCTGTTTCCATGCTGTACATCTCTATGACTCTAAGTATCTGTTACATGTGTCAATTTATTGCATGGGTGGATACTAAGGTAGATTGACATGATTTAGAATGTCTTTCATTCATAAAAAAGATCTTTGGCCTGAAATGTTCTGTTTTTCTCTGTCCATAGGTTATACACAGATCTGATGAGTATTTCTGGGATATTTTGCTTTTATTTTCAATTTAAATGAATCTACAGCATTTTGCTCTAACAGCGCATATCATGGGTAGATTCCAAATGGAATCAGTATCAAACTCTGTGTCCTGGTCAACCTTTATAAACAAACTGTTAAAAATAGATAATCCGGTCTCTTGCTTTGTTGCTGTTTGTGCGACCATTCTTTCATCAAATTGACACTTACAGACATTACCTCAGTAACCACATTTCAAAGCATAAAGCATCAAAGTCACCAACAATTTTCAAAGTCCTGTACTACACATATAAAGGAAAACACTTGCAAATATTGTTGGTCTAAACATATAAATAAAAATACTTCGAGAGTTTTATTATTTGTTCATGGGACGTGGCATCATTGGCTGGGTCTACATTTATGGTCCATTCTTATTGCCCATGAGAAGGTGGTGGTGAGCGGTCTTTTTGAACTGCTGCAGCTCATATGGTGTAGGTAGTCTCACAATTCCATTCGGATGGGAATTCTGGGAATTTGACTCAGCAACAGTGAAGGAATAGCAATATATTTCCAAGTCAGGATGATGAGTAACTTAGAGGGGAACTTGCAAGTGGTGGTGTTCCCATGTAACTGCTGCCATTGTCCTTCTAGATGGAAGTGCTCATGGGTTTTGAAGATACTGTCTCAGAAGCCTTGGTGGATTTCTGTAGTGCATCCCATAGATGGTATACACTGGTGCTACTTGGGGTTGGTGGTGGATGAAGTGAATATTTATGGATGTGGTGCCAATCAAGCAAGCTGTTTTGTACTGGATGGTGTCAAGCTTCTTGAGTGTTGTTGTGTCTGCAAGTGAGTTGTATCCTATGATACTCCTGACTTCTGGCTTGTAGATGATAACCAGACTTTGAGAAGTCAAGAGGTAAGTTACTCGCTGCTGGATTCATAGTCTCTGATCCAATGTTGTAGCCATTGTATTTATATGACTCATTTAGTTCAGTCTCAGTGGTAACCTCCAGGATGTTGAAAGCAGGTAGATGCCATTGCATGCTAAGGGATGATGGTTAAATTGTGTCTAATTGGAGATAGTCATTGCCTGGCACCTGTCATGTGAATGTTACTTGTCACTTTTCGGCCCAATTGTGAAATAAATCAGTCAACATCGGTAAAAGGAAAGATGTCAACATTAAAGGTAGCCTCAAATTTCTATCAGCTTTGAAATCTAATTATAAAAGGAATGCTTTAGCTTGGTGGGTATGAGCTTTGGCTATGAGATGTACAAATGAATTGTTTCCTGTTTCATGACTGACAACCATAGATTTGTTTCAGGCAACTTATACTATACATGCTAATATGCCACACTGGTATTTCATACTGTGGAACATTTTTGGTGCCAAACAGGTAGCCTCCTTCCTCTACAGCTATAAAAAATTTGGTTTAACCATTAGCATCAGAAAGGCAAACATTATGGTGCAAAATGTTGCCATATCATCATCGATTAGCATTGACAATGTGACACTGGAGGTTGTTCATAGCTTCACCTATCAAAGTTAAAAATCACACAACACCACCTGATGAAGGAGCGGCATTCCAAAAGCTAGTGCTTCCAACTAAATCTGTTGGTCTATAACCTGGTGTTGTGTGATTTTTAACTTTGTACACCCCCGTCCAACACCGGCATCTCCAAATCATTCACCTATCAAGTCTCCATAATTACCAGCAATCTGTCACTTGATAACAAAATCAATATGTGTCACGAAAGTTACAAAAGCTGTTATGTCCAAGTAAAGCAAGTGAGTGTGAAACAATAGTAACTTGACTGCAAACGGTAAATTGCAAGTCTACCATGCTTGCATCCTCAGCATACTCATCAATGGAAAATACTTTCCATGTTGGAGAAAAGGTTAAACAGTTTTCACCTTGCCATCTTTTGGCAGCAGAGGTGGTGGTGCATTGTAATTCCATAAGCATTTACTCACTGATAAAGCTACAACATCTGCATTGGATTTGCAACATTCATGTAATGGGTGATGTATACTGTATTCAAAATCTATCTGTGTGGCAAACTGGGCCGTGGGTAAACGTTGTAAGCATCCAGACCCTCTTAACAACGATACCTGCAAGGAAGATATGAAGATGGTGGCTATCGACACTGACAACTGGGAAACAGGCACTGACAGCCAAGACCTCAATAGCCTGAATAATTGGAAGAACTTTAGGAGAGTCAAGTAGAAACAAAAAACTCAGTCGGCTGAGAAGAGAGTCTAGAGGAAACAGAAGCCAGTGAATTGTGCACATTAATTGCCTTCCTCTGCAGCAAATGCAGCAGAGACAGCCATGCCAGAGTGGCGCTGCTGAACCATGACAGGAGATGCTTAACACAGAGTTGACCACTTCAGCACAAACCATTGTCTTATGAAACAGAAGGTTACCACTAGTTTGCTACTCTCTCATTGTCCAGGATAAAGCATTACAAAGATGAGATACAAAATATTTGTGCTTGCAACATCTGAAAGCAATGTGTCCTGGAAGAAATAGGATGCCGAAAAGTGCAGAAAGATCATAGATTCTCTATGCTCCACAAGGGTAAGTGCCACCATTTTCTCTCTGCTACCTCACATTGACAAGGTCACCACTCACTCTGAACCTGCCACTCTATACCCATCTCACCAGGGCTCAGAGCTTGTATCGCTCAGTTTTTCATTATGTTCAATCGATGAATCAGCCACCTTCTCCTTTCAAAATATAAATACTTCCTGCCCCCTGCAATTTCTACTCACTCACTGGAGCCACTTCACCACCTCTCCTGCTCTTTTAGAGCCACTGATTGCTCTTTATTCCACTTCCATGATGCACAAACTCTGGCTTTCTCTCATTATAGGAAATATTGGCCTGTAACTAGGCAAAGAGGTCCAGAAATGGCAGAGGATTGGAAAACATTAGGCATCTTACAACCAACAGGGAGAAAATCATAGAATCCCTACAGTACGGAAAAAGGCCATTCAGTCCATCGAGTTTCCAAAGACCATCCTACCCTAGTCCGTAACCCCACATTTATCACGACTAACCCACCTAGCCTGTACATCCCTGGATAATACAGGTAATTAAACATGGCCAATCCAACTAACCTACACACTTTTGAACTGTGGGAGGAAATCAGAGCACCTGGAGGAAACCCCTGCAGATATGGGGAGAATATGCAAACCCCATACAGTGTGTTACTCAAGGCTGAAATTGAACCCAGGTCCCTGGCACTGTGAGGCAACAGTGCTAAACACTGAGCCTCCATGCCCCTGCTCTGCTGGCACAGAATGCAGGATATGGTTTGAGATGGGCACGGTCCCTCTTGAGAGCCTGCAATTGAACAGAAGATTCACAGTTATAGAGTCATAGAGATGTACAGCTTGGAAAGAGACCCTTCAGTCCAACTAGTCCATGCCGATCAGATATCCCAACATAATCTAGTCCCATGTGTTAGCACCCGGCCCATATCCCTCTAAACCCTTCCTATACGTACACCCATCCAGATGCCTTTTAAATGCTGCAATTGTATCAGCCTCCACCACTTCTTCTGGCAACTCATTTCATACACGTACCACCCTTTGCGTGAAAAAGTCACCTCTTAGGTCCCTTTTAAATGTTTCCACTCTCACCCTAAAACTATGCCCTCAAATTCTGGACTCCCCCATCCCAGTGAAATGACTTTGCCTATTTACCCTGTCCATACCTTTATAATTTTCTAAACCTCTATGAGGTCACCCCTCAGCCTTCGATGCTCCAGGGAAAACAGTGCCTGCCTATTCAACTCTCCTATGGATCAAATCCTCCAATCCTGGCAACATCTTTGTAAGTCTTTTCTAAACCCTTTCAGTTGCCCTGGGCCATTTTAACCTGCTGGCTATCGTGACAGTACATGATACATTGACATAATATCCTGACAAATGCACTATGGACTACCTAAACATGGCACTTCATAATATTAGTGTACTCTCCCACTGAATGCTGCTGGTGGCCAGTAGCACAAGATCTGGATGATGAGGCCCAAAACCAGAATGGGCAACCTTTGAGCAGCCAGGCCTGGTGGGACTTTCAGGACAGGTCAAGCAGAAAGGCAGGCAGGTACATGGCCAAACGTGCACTGGAAAACAAGTCTGGGCTCACCATCACCATAGGGGACATGCCCTTGACACATTGGAGGATGAATACTGATGTAGTCCCAGCAAGTTCCATATATGACATCGAGGATCCCATTGCATACTCTGACCTTAACCTGGGAGATCAATTGACTGAGGGCCAGAGAATGTTCTGGATGGATTCAGTAGAATGGGGTGAAGGGAAAAGAATAGTGCACTCCTATAGTGAAGATCCGACTTGGCCCAGCAGCAGAGCTCTGGCTACCTGGAGAGCAAACAAAAGATGACCATGTGCGAGACCAAACCTCAACACCTTTATCAGAGCCAACTACACAGCATGGCCAAGCTCAAATGCACAGGTAGTACCTGGTACTAGTTTGGCAGCCAGTGGTAGTTCAGATAAGGGTTGCAACAAAGACTTAACATTGCGACACAAGGAGTAATTAATGCAAGAACTGGCAGTTTTCATGCAAGCACGGGGGTATTTGATAGTATTTCTTCCATACAATGTCTTATGAGCCTTTAGTGTATTTTGCAATTCAATGCAACTATACTCACAAGTCAACTCTGACACTTTTGTTCCTCTTACAAGTATAGCACCTGAGTAAAAAAATCTGTTTATGTAGAAACAGATTGAAGTGTTCAAAGTACAGACAACGTGCTTTTCCCTGTCTGTCAGTAGTACATGTTGTGCATAGAAACTTGAAGGTGGAATGCTAAGAACATATCAAGTGGACGTTCAGATAGATAGAGACATTTGTTCAGTAACACAAAAGGTCAACTCCTGCAAAAATAACAAGGTCTGAATTAACTTTGTATTAAACAGGGGCTGATAGCCAACAGCATTTTAAACAATTAAATGAAGTCCAAAGCCAGAAAATTAGCCTTGTGGCTAATGTCTAATGACATTCCCACGATACCCACTGTCTCCACTGGAGCTGGTTCCAAGAAGGACACAAGGATAATGATAGGTAGTGTTCCCATTTAATCCAAAGGATACCATAGTGACATTGCTTATGGAATATTGAGTAATAATATGTTGCTGTTACATAGTTCAGGTCTCACATCGTACAAGAGAATGGTGGCAACAACAGCTCCGCACTCTGGGAATGTTGTTAACTTAAGAGTTTCCTGTCACCAAATATGTGATGCTCTAATTTAGAGGATGTTGAGTTAAAGTTATAGAGTCATAGAGGTATGCAGCACAAAAAAATGTCATTTTGGCCCATCATGCCCATGCCAGTCAAAACAGCCATCTAACTATTCTAATCCAATTTTCCATCAGTTGACCCATGGCACAAGTGCACAGCTGAGTTGCTCCAGTAGCTTTTGAGTGAGGTAGCTGCCAAGCTATTGGAACTGCTCACCACACTCCAGAGGTCCACCTTCAAAATAAATTGGAACTGGAATATTTAACTAACCAGCCATGGGTTCCTATTGTAGTTATAGAGTCATAGAGATGTACAGCACGGAAACAGACCCTTCGTTCCAACTCGTCCATGCCGATCAGATACCCCAACCCAATCTAGTCCCACCTGCCAGCATCTGGCCCATATTCCTCCAAATCCTTCCTCTTCATATATCCATCCAGATGCCTTTTAAATGTTGCAATTGCACTAGCCTCCACCACTTCATCTGGCAGCCCATTCCACAAACGCACCACCCTCTGTGTGAAAAAGCTGCCCCTTGGGTCTCTTTTATATCTTTCCCCTCTCACCCTAAACCTATGCCCTCTAGTTATAGACTCCCTACCTCAGGGAATAGACCTTGTCTACTTACCTTATCCATGCCCCTCATGATTTCATAAACCTCTATAAGTCTGTTTTAGTAGCATTCAAGGATAAGCCATGTTTTTTGGATGCAAAATGGGTAACGGCAATGCAGTTATCCCCAAATTGAAGATGATAATATACTTAGTCAGTTTAGCTTTGGTACAGAGGAGACTGAGATTAAAAGATTAAAAGAGCATTGTAAGAGTTAATACTGATTGAGTTACTTTTATCCTATCACAATGCCCATAGATATTAAAATATATTTTAGTGTCTTGGCTGAAATTAATTAACCCAGTTGAGATTTGTGATTAATCTTCAGATGTTTGTAATGGGGTGGCACAGTGGCTCAGTGATTAGCACTGCTGCCTTACAGCACCAGGGACCGGGATTTGATTCCAGCCTCAGGCAACTGTCTGTGTGGAGTTTGTACATTCTCCCCATCTCTGTGTGGGTTTTTTCCAGGTGCTCAGGTTTCCTCCTACAGTCCAAAGATGTGCAGATTAGGTGAATTGCCCATAGTCTTCAGGGATGTGTAGTTTAGATGCATTAGTCAGGGGCTGTATCAAGTAATCAGGTAGGGGAATGGATCTGGGTGGGTTTCTCTTCGGAGGGTTGGCGTGAATTTGTTCTGCCAAAAATGGCCTGTTTACACTCTGTAGGGGTTCTATGATTTTAATCTGCCTGTGACAAAATTTAATCTATTTATATACTCACCTGTAAAGTATCTTAGTATCTGCATTACTAAATGAGCATGGTAATAACAATATTTTTAATCAATAATTGTGTTAAAGGTTGCACTTATATTCCAACTTCTGTTGTGGCACAAGTTGATTTCTACTCTCACTGATTCAGTTGTTGCAATGCAAATCCATAGTTAGGAGACATAGAGGTTAGCACTGCTGCCTCATAGTGCCAGGGACCCAGATTCAATTTTACCTGGGTGACTGTCTGTGTGGAGTTTGCACATTCACCCTGTGCTCATTGCAAGTCAAGGGATATGCAAATGAATTAGCCATGGTAAATGCAGGGGTAGAATGTTCTTTGGAGGGTTGGTACAGACTCAATGTGCTGAATAGATCTGCACTGTAGGGATTCTATGATTTCCACCTGATTCTGGAGAAGTATGAAATAAGGCTCTCTGAATAAGGAAGTGCAAAGCCAGAATTTAAAAATAAAGTGCCTGCTGCATCCCATGATCCCTTTTTAAACATGCTTTCAAATAATTTAAATTAAAAGAGGTTATAAATATTGCTGTCTAAAGTATCATAACAAAGAATTTTTAACTCGCAAAGGCTTTTGCACATGCATGCAAATATTTATGTACAGTTCCTTCTCCCACTTTCATCCAGACAATCTGAGCAGTGCTCGCTGTCTAGAAGAAGCACTTTGTTACAATTGCTGCTGTCCCAATCTGGTATTTGCAATTGTACACAAGAATATGTCATTTTCACTTCCTTTTTATATACTCAAGGTCCGCAGGAAGTAATTCTAACTGAAGTCTGAGTTTCTCTTGATTTTTCTCCTTCAGAATACTGGGACTGGAAAATTTTCATGGCACGTTCCACACTTCCTGTGAATGCCACAATAATTATAGCTGCAATTTGTTATAATGAGGTAAAGTACATTATGAATGGTGGCATGGGACCTGCAAATCTGTTTGCAAGCTCTGACAAAGTATTTAGCTAATAAGTTTAGTTGTAATCACTGAAATATTCTGGCATAGTCATCCTTAATTAGTCATTATGAAAACCTTTTACGTTTGGTTAAAATTTTATAGGAGAAATCTGTTAACTAATTGAAAAAAGCTTAAACCTTAACATGCTTGATGTTCAGTTTTACAATCGTAAATTCTGGTGATGCCAGCCTCTCTCTGTTAATGTTCATGTGCCTCAGAGCACAGAAATCAATTTGCAAATAAGCTGCAGTGAGCACCACCATCTTCAGCATTTCGCCACCTATTCTGAAGGCTAACAGACAGACAGAACAATAAGTTCACACGCAGTACTCAGCCTTTCTGCCTGTCTACTATCACCATCCTGATGTCCTGAAGGAGGAGAAAACACAGCCAGAGGCTCGGAATTCTTACCTAATCCTGACAAAATGTTTTCATAGTCATAGAGCTGTATAGCATTGAAACAAACCCTTCAGTCCAACTTATCCATGCCTACCAGATATCCTAAATTAATCTAGTCCCATTTGCTATGTATTTGTCATTGTAGATTGAGAGCAGTCATCTCTGTGAAGTTAAAGTATTCACTTAAAAGTGGTACCTGTGACCCACAATTCACAAAGACAATCGAGATTTCATATGCTGCATAAGGGTATGTAACTGATGCCCTCTCACCTTGAACTGAGGTATTCATCAATTTCCCTTTACATGTAATGCTCTCTTTCTTGAGAGAAGTGCACTTGGGAGGACAAGGTATCAGTAATCACACAATACTTATATCTCCTTCTGTATTTGTATGACATGGCTTGTACTACATTCAATGAAAATGTTTTCCAAAATCTGGACCTGTAGCAACATCCAATAGATGCCAAACAGATTCTAATCAAGAGGTTACAGCTGAAGGTCCCCTCAGGATGCACAAAAGATACAGGAGGCCCAGTGTGCTTCATCCTCAATGCCATTTCCTCCAAATGAGTGAAGCACAGTATCGCTGCAAAGTGAGGATATCTTGGAACACTGTCGCAGAACAATGCTAGCTGGTGGAGTGGGACTTGAAATCTGAAGGAATAGATGGTCATTCTATTCTGATGGCCATCCCAGAGACACTCGCACTAAACTTTTCTGCAACTGTCTGTTTAAGAGGAGCCACTGGGGATCCACAAAGGTATCAAGGCTGTTACCAATGCAATTTGTACCAAGTTCACATTGCTTCATCTCATGACAAGGTCAGCGATTTTATCAAAATACACAGAGGCTCAACAACAGCAGGCAGGTTTGTCTGGGGTGGTCAGTAAACTGGAATAAAGAATGAAGGAGTCCATCGGCATTCAGTTCCATGCAGGGTCTCGTACGTTTGCATCTAGCTGCCTCCATAGATAGGCTAGCTACCTCTATAAACACCCAGGTCCAGCACACTGTCAGCCAGAAATGGATATGAACCTGAACTCCTGAACATGTGTTCAGCATCAATGGCAAGGTAAGAGGCAACAAGGGACCTTGACATCACAGTAGATGCGCCTTCCTCTCAGGGAGGCAGGGTGGTGTCAATCAGTACACAGGCAAAGGAAGTACCACATAAAGGCCTTCAGAAGTTTCCTCTCAGAACATTTGTGGTGCTGAGCTCCTCCACCCTAATTACATTGCAGAAGCCTGCAGAAGACCTAAACAAGGGGGTGAGCCTGCCTCCAGGTAGGACAGTCTTAGCTGGCCTGGGTGGAAAAACCCAAAATCCCATGGGGATGATGAGCCAAGTCTTCCAGGCCAAAATGGTCAACTACAGACTGTGTGGAGTATGCACATTCTCCCCGTGTCCGCGTGGGTTTCCTCCGGGTGCTCCGGTTTCCTCCCACAGTCCAACAATGTGCAGGTTAGGTGAATTGGCCATGCTAAATTGCCTGTAGTGTTAGGTGAAGGGGTAATTGTAGGGGAATGGGTCTGGGTGCGTTGCGCTTCAGCGGGTCAGTGTGGACTTGTTGGGCCGAAGGGCCTGTTTCCACACTGTTAGTAATCTAATCTAATCAAATCCCTCCAATTTAGTTGTGGTGATTGGGACTCCATTTACATGTAGGAGGGAAAGGAACGAAGAAGGAATTACTGAGGGCTTAACATTACTGAGTTGCACAAGGGACACCTCATTCAAAGTCATCTTGCACTTCTGAAAATATATTTTCACTGACATTCGTGAAATATCTTTATAGCTGAATTTACATCCATTTGACATATGAGCAGACACTTCAGACATTTCAAAGATGAAAATGTAATAGACAAATATTGCTCATCTCACAACAAACTGACTGCTTGAATGCAGATCACATCAGATGACAGGGATCCTTGAACCATGGTGATGATGACTGCAGCCAATGAATTGCACTTTAATCTGGACAACATTCAGGCTACAAATAGTGTGCAGGGTTTGCGGTAGGGTCTGCCCTATAAAGCTCATCCACACTTACTACCACCCTATGTGTGAGAGGATGAAATTAGTAACCACATCACATACCTTTGTCGACAGCATTGCATTCTTTCAGGTTTATTTGGAAACACACTTCAAGGTTGGGAAATATACAATGCAAAATTTAAATCTCCACTCTCCCTCATAGCTCAGTGGCTGGCGCAAGTTGCACAGAGTATGCTTCTTTCAGGTTCAATGCCATCCTACAGAATGTGCCAACATTTCAGAGCTGCAAATTCTGAAATGCTAAAGGTGAACCCATGATGAGAGAATGCAAAGAATATGGCTTTGAAACCTGGAAAATGGAAGTTTTGAACAAAATTATACCTGGGGTGAAGAGTTTATCATGTGATGTTTTTGGAACTCATAACAAAAGTGGAACTATTTTGTGCTTCACATATTGTTTACAACAGATCAGGTGACCTTTGAAAAAGCAGGGTTATTTAGAGAGATACAAGATGGATTTGTTACTTTTACTAGGCAAACAGGTGGAAGCAGCTTTGGGCTGAAGGTAACCTAGCAACAGGCTTGGATTGTTAGTTTCTCTTTTGCCACGGACAGGGGAGTGGGGAAGATGAAAGGAAGTATCTAACAAAGACAGGATTTGCTGTCTCTCAGAAAAGCAAAATCCTAACAGTTATGGAGCATTTGCAAGGAAGCAGTGATCTCTCGCATGCTCTCTCTCTCTCCCTCTCTTTCTCTGAGTAAGATAATGCAAAAAGACTCTGAAATTCAAAATGGCTAACTCAATAGTCCTGGGTCTAACTGACCAGCTACCTGAAGGGAGGATCTTCCATTGTATTGATGGGATCTTAACGAACTGAGAATGTTACTTCATTCCATCTTTGTGATTTGGACTCTTGATGCACAAGATTTTCTTTTTTGTTTATTATATTTCCCACCTGTAATTGCAGTTAATTTGCCCCATTTCATCCTGAATATATTTAAGTATGTGTTTGTGTTTGATGGGGGTATAGTTTCAATTGCATAGTCTTAGTTAATAATAGAATGCAGGTAAAGGATGCATTCATTCCTAATAAATGTTTATTGATGAAATCTGATGAGGATCTCTTTTTTGTCTGATAAATCTGTAACTGTAAAGCAATTTAACTGTTGTGCTGATTCAATTGGACATTTACACTTTTAGGACATATTGTGAAGTGGCAGGACTTGATTTACAGATGCACACTTAACTGACAGAGTTCTATAACTATCAGGAGAGGCTGCACAGTGCACAGATTCCATTTGCTGGCTGAAGTCTTAAAAAGTACCCAACCTCAGTACTATACCTTATGACTGCCCTAGCTTTTGGAGCGCTGCACCTTCATCAGGTGAAGGAGCAGCACTCCGAAAGCTAGTGCTTCCAATTAAACCTATTGGACTATAACCTGGCGTTGTGTGATTTTTTAACTTTGTACACCCCAGTCCAACACCGGCATCTCCAAAATATGACTGCCCATCTCACTAACTGTTCCCAAAAGGTAAGGAGGTTCTATAAAATGCAGATAGTAAAAGTTGGCATCAGCTAAAGATATCATGCATACTATCATTGTGGACTGACCAGCGGCTATTTACCATAGAACCTACAGAAAGAAGCACAATGAAAGGTATTCTAAACCTAGCTCATTCCTCATGGAGTAGGTTTTGACAAGATTCTCTCTGACTTCTCAACTTAACAGTAAATAATACTATCATGGTCTCTTTTAAGTTCCTCCAGGTAAATGACTAATCCCTCATTGTGAAAACTACACAATGAGTTAAGAGATTTTGGATAGATTAAAGAGCTGGTGGGGACAGCAGTGCAGGAAATTTTGAAGAAATATAAATAAACCTTGTGTCAACATTCATTATGAGAAAAGAAGAGAATTGCATGGAGGCAGTGCAAATAGATACTAATTGTAGCAATAGTACACTGTTTTTAGGACCCAATGAATTAGAGAAACTCCTGTATGGCAAAGTTGGCAAACCAATAGGCTAGATGCAGAGAAAGAACATTTACATTGTCAATATCTTCCGTTGTGCTCTGTGGATGAGAGTTAACCCAATCTACTTTTTGGAATGAATAATCGAATTCCAAGCTTAAGTTAAAGAGTAGGCATATGACCTTCCTTGTTTTGTGTGTGGACTTTGACATGAGCTGGTAGAATGTTCCAGTAGAAGTGAGGAAAAGCTGCTCCCTCTAATCTTAACAGCTATGGTTTGAATGTGCTGAGTCGTCACTGGCAGAAGAAATAAAAATGAAAGGCCTTTGAATTTCAGCAGCAAGAGGAAAAGACACTCCAGCCACATATTTAAACATCACCTCAGTTAAAGATCACTGGAACATTATGCCAAGCCATAGATCAGTGAAAAGCAGAAATGGTCATTTAAAGGGATATTTAAGAATATTTACATACTTACAAGAAAGATACATTCCAAGAGGAGGAACCACATCCATGTTAACTAAAGAACTTAAGAACAGCATCAAACTTAAAGAAAATACATGTAATTCCGGTAAGCTGAGCAGCAGGTCAAATAATGACAATGACTGTTCAAATTGCAAAATACAGAGAATGACTCAAAATTTAATCAAGTCACAAATTAGAGCATAAGAGAAAGACAGCTAGAAACATTGGGCTGAATTATACCAAAAATTGACTAAATATCAATTTTGACAAATTTCTTGGTGAGTTTTCCTCTGTGAGCCCGAGCAAGTTTCTCATGCCATTCTCAGCAGTTTGCCTTATTCATTGTGTGCCATATATTTATCATGCCCCATTTGATGTGGGTTTCTACTCAGCAATGGTAGAAGTATTTACCATTTCAGTGATTCACACTGGGATTTCCAGTGCTGACACCATTTTGAAAGCCCAGGTAAACACAAGGTTAAAGGTTGCCTATCAGAAACTGTGCTTCACAGTGCATGTTGTAGGAGTGGAATGAGAAAGAAAAGTTTCACATAGGTGGCACAGCAGACACCTCTCACAATTACAAGTGCACATTCATAAATGCATTGCTATTTTACATCATCATGTAGTCAATTGATAGTCATTGTAACTGCAGCTATAAGAACCAAAATTCCCAGGTTATCTGTCCTTCATCCCATCTTGGAATTTTGTCTCAGGGAGTGCAATTCCTTCTCTATTTCCCAGTGTAGCCTAACATCTTCTCATTATACAATTGTTCACATCCTGGAAAGTCTTCATATGTTTGAAAACATCCACATTTGTTCAGCAGCAGCAAATCCACAGAACATAAAACAAATAAGACCTGTATTTGTTTCTGGGAACAGACAAGGACCGCATATATTTTGATCAACAACAAATTTACAGAATGAGTGAGCACTGCACCCACATCTGTTAGAACTGGTTTTCTATTAAGTCCTATTGTGACAATACTATGGTTTTAAGGGGTGTATTTTGTCCTGGTTTTTATTTTATTAATTAAAGTTGAGACGGAAGTGCCGAGCACACTGTTCCAAGCCACTGTTCCACAAAGTTAACAGCTTGTGAAGCCTTGGGTATTTTTTTTAAAGTTGGAACAGTCGAAGCAGCATGTAGGGGTGGGATCAATCACCCACAGAACCAGGATCTTAATTTAACTTTCAGCATTTGCTAGGGTCTTGAAACTAGATATGGAAGCTGTTATACATCTCTCCCTGTTCAGCAGGACACTGGAGTTCTCCCTCTCTCCTTCTTTGAGTTTTCTCTTAATACTCTTTCCTCCTCGACTGGAGAATTGCATGTGAGATAATCTATTTTACTGAATTTGCCTATGCCAAGGGCATGTTTATGGGAAGTTACTATATTGGAATAGTTGACATTTAGTAGTTAAATAATCTATTATTTCCCAATAGAGGTAAGTAATTCCAATTCTTCTTTCTTTTGTTTGTATTTTATCTGTAGTGTAAGAACAAAGTGCATTTAACTTCAAGCCTGGAAGTTTGACCCACTGAATTGCATCCTGAACACAACACCTTACCCTTGCCTTTAAAAATAAGAAAAAGTTGGGGTTCAGGCTATCTTCTTAATATATTTTGAGGGGATTTTGTCTGGTCCATAACATTGTCTATCTCGTTAACCCTGACACTGCAGTGGCCTATCATGATAACTTTCCTCTGCTCAATGACCTCCTCTTCATCCTCTGAGGACTGCTGCTGTTCTCTCATCTATTCAGTGTCCACAATTTTCCCTCTTTGTCTGCTTCAGTTGTACAGAGCACAGCACATTCAGATTATGCAGCACACCATCTGGATGTACTGCAATGCTTAGTCCACCAGATCGACCCAAGTATTGCAACCTCACCTTTAGCAGACATATCGTCTGCTCCACAAATGGCCCAGGTTGAAGAATGGCTGAATAATTCTTCAGCCTCAGTTATGGGCCTATGTATCAGAATCATCAGCCATGGTAGCAGACCATGATTTTAACATGTATTCTGTAACTATCTCATTAATGCAATTGCCCATTGAGGGCCCTCATCCCTCAGTAACTCTTGCCTCCAAGTAACCAACTAATTCTTGTAAGGTATTCAGTCTTGAAGCGAAGCAAGAATACAAAAGTTCAAGGGCATAGGATTTAAGGAAGTTTCCAGGATACTTGGTGCACGCCTCTAAGGCGTGGCACTGATGATCACAGATGACTTGCACATTGACTGAATGGAACCCTTTTTGATTGATGAAATTAATAATGTTGAAAGTACCATATCAAAACATGATGTGTGTACTGTACCTGAAAAAAGCCTGCTACATTGGCAGAGCCTACTCCTGAGGCCTGTTGCCATTGACCTCATCATGACAAGATGAGATGAAGTGAAGTGATGCAGCACAAATTGTATCAGTAATAGCCTTGATACACTTGAGATTGAGATTGTGAGATCTCACACAGGTCCCAATTGGTTCGTTAGAAGCAGTTAATTGCCAAATATTTTGTGCAGTTCTTACTTTAACATCCACCAGATAAGACAGCCACCCACCCTTTCAGGCTGCAGGGCCTGCTCTGCATTATGTGATGTTGTCCTGGGATATCTGCAGCTTGTGGCAACAATTTGCCTCACTCATTCTAAGAAGATAGCATTGAGAATGATAGCCATTGGGCCTCGTGTACATTCTGCCATCCTGAGGGGATCTTTAGTTGCAAGTCCTTCATGTGGAGGCTGTGGAATAGCAACCAGTAAAGACTGCTGTTCGTCTTGGATTTTGTAGCACATGCCTCAATTGCTTTTTGCCTTCATAGCACTGCAGCCAAAGTGACAATGACACTTATTTCATTCTGGTCGGATCCACTGGTCACAGCTCCAATGAACCTGTGTGGGGAATATCAGAAAGACAACAAATACTTAGTAATATATACAGTTGTGGGTGCCAAAATATACGAAATATGTGAATGCATTGGAGAGAGTGCAGACGCAATTTACACGAGTGGTCACAGGAATGAGAAACTTCAGTTCTGAAGATAGATTAAAGAAGTTGGGACTGTTCTTCTTGGAGAGAAATTGAGACAAGGTGCGTTAGAGGTTTTCAAAATCATCATTGCGCTGGAGAAAGTGGAAAGAGAGAAGCTGTTTCTGATCATTAAGTTTAAAAAAAATGATTTAAAGTGATGTGCAAATGAAGTAAGAAAAACATTTCTGGACAGCTAGTATTTATGGTATTGGTTGCACTGCTTAGTAATATAGTGAAGGCAGGTTCAACTGAAGCATTCAAAATGGCATTGGAAGATTATTTGGATAGAAATTGTGAAATATGGGGTAGAAACAGGAGATTGGCACTGGATAATAGAATCTTTGCAGACACAATGTGCCAAGTTACCTTCATCTGTGCCATAATAATTGTAATTCTCTAATTCTGTGATGTAAGCAGTCAGCATGAACTAATCTGTAATAACCAATGACTTGGTCAAGATTGCTTGTGACCAGATTTTGTATTCCACATGCAGGGCATCATGATTACAGATGATTTTAACATAACTGTGTAAGAGCCTTATTAATACGATTGTCCACTGAAGATCCGCACATCACTCATGTACAACTTACATGCCCAGTGAGCCATTTTCCATTTTCATGATTCACATAATTCACATGAATATGGAAGGCAAAGCAGGTTTTTCTTGGTACAGAGGACCCCTCAACGACTTACATTTCTCATTCTTCTTTAGAATTCCTGTCAAACCATTCAGGAATATCACACATTGCAAGACAACATTTACCATTTCATCTCTCAACACTATCTCCTGAACTCCAGCTCTACAGATAAGTTATGTCAGTCATTGAACACCATTGACAACACCGCTCCCCCCAACCCGCCCCCTCCCCGCAACATTGAACAATGGTTCTGACTCCCTACTCTTGAAGTAATGCATGACCTTATCTCCCTGCTTATATACTGGGTGGCCCCCATTCGCAATTATTGTTCTCATTGCATCCCAACATGCTGCCTGAAATTCCCACAACTGACTTGCCACCCAACTTCCCTACCACAATAGTTGCCCATGATAACACCCTTTAACCTTCATTGAGCTGACCCTAGAACTGACTGTGGCCTAGCTCATGAAAAGAAACCAAAGCAAGATAGAGATGCTATGAGTACCCAAGTAGGTGCAAAGTTAATGAAAGCTAAGAGATCAAGCAAAGGGCCCTGAAAAACAACCTAGTCTAATCCATGACACGGATGCTTGTCCTTACCTGCAAAGTGGCCTGTTTAGCAGCATTAAATGAGAGGTGCCAAAGAACTCCAAAGTGAAGCATTGAAGTGGAGACTATAAGATAAGTGAGTCAGAAATATGCCATGAGGATGTGGAAGGACTGGTAAAAATACAATACAGGGGGATGAGAGCAATCACTGCCCATGGAGTGTGCCCTGAAATGTTGGTGACTATTTTTCAAGGAGGCCCAGAGGAGCAAGTGGCAGAGTGGTGTGAGATATTGTGTTATTAGCCATCTTTATTAACTCATTCACCAGCTTGCTATATTCATTAATACTGAATTGCCATTCGTTTGTTCATTATCCTTTACTAACCTATTATTTACTATAACATGGTCTCACTCATTCATTCATAAAACCGTGGCTCCGTAGTATCCAAATTTAAAAACAATCCTTTCAAACTCATTACTGCATTTTCACACGTTATCAGCCCTTGGCATAAATGGTGTCTCTGATCTTCAGCATGTGTAGTCCTCATTTTCTCCTACTTGCTACGTGCAGTGTTTACCTCTGAATAAGTGAAGCATATACAACAATACCATTCCATCAAGCTTCCATGAAACATTATAATATTAATCAGTCCTTACCAACCTCTCCTGGACCTGACTAGATAAAGTACCTATTAATTATCTTTTAACTGGGCCATTGTCCCTTTAAGAAACAAATTGACAAAACAGCGCTTCCAATGAATGAATGAAACTCATACCAGCAAATAGTAAATAAACTTCACAACCCAACTGCAGTAATCAATTTAATATCCTTGATTCTTTTATGAAGTGCAGGTACAATTTCTAATCTATTTAGAGCATACAGGCATAGTACTTTTACTACTGTTTATTAATTTAAAACACAAAAGGATTAACGCTTCTTAATTTTGCAAGCAAACCGGACAGACATCCTTTATCCCATCAAAAGTAACAGCCAGCATTTGGCACGTTTTAACCCATCTCTTGTCTCCCAGGACAGAAGTCCCTCAAACCTTTGTGTACTACAGATAAAAATGTAATAATATAGTAATAGAATTTTACAATAGATAAGAATTGTGCATAAAGGTGCTCTTGTAAGAACTGTTTCTCGGGATTCTATTGCCACCTCGAATATGTGCTGTGATTGCTGAATAAAAGAGGCTATTTTTACCACTCACTGATTTCAGTCGTTATTTGAACACGATCCTACAGTGGAGTCGTCAGGCATCTGCTTTGACTTTTATATTGAGAATTGTAGCTGTCTAGTTTCTAACCAGCACTTGGTAGAATAGGGAACTAAATACCAATGAGGCAAGAATGGGGCATGTCATGACTAATGTCATGCAAATGCTATACGTGCAAACTGGCCTTTCACCATTCACAACCAAAATTGGGCCTTTCTTTTCTTGATGTTGAGAATCTCATTTCTGCCAATCTCACCATACTTTCCCACTGACTTGCCATTTCCCAAGTAATTCAGGGGCGGAGGAAATTCCACTCAAAAATTGTTAGAAAGAGATCTGTCGATTTCTCAAAGGAAAAAGAATAAGTATGTTGAGTGTCACCCCTCTGGAGGGTTAGTATGAGAATTAAAGTGCACAAGTCAGGAAATGGAGAATGTCAAGAATAAATATTTTGCTTCACTATAGAGGATACAAAAATACATCCCTTCAATACAAGTTAATCAGGGGCTTGAAAGAAAAGAGAAACTTGGTGAAATTATAACCACTAGGGAAACAGTACTGACCAAACTAATGAAGCTGGTGTTGATAAGTCTTTGGGTCCTGATGGACTTCATCCTAAGGTCTTAAAAGAAGTGGCCAATGAGGTGATAGATGCTTTGGTGACAATTTCCAAACTTCATTAAATTCTGGAAATGTTTCATTAGACTGGAAAGCAGCAGCTATAACCCTTCTCTTCAAAAGGGATAGAAGTTAAAAAAAAACAGAAACCTCCAGGTGAGTTGATATCCATCATGGAGAAGGTGCTAAAATTGATCATTGAAGAGAATATAACTGGAAACTTGGAGAAACTCAATGTATTGAGGAAGAGTCATTTTTGTGAAAGAGAAATCATATTTAACCAATTTATTGGAATGTTTGAAGGAGTAACATGAGCTGTAGATAAAAGGGAGCCCATTGATGTACTGTATCTGGATTTCTAGAAGGCATTTGACAATGATCCACATGAAAGATTCTCATACAAAGTTGAACCTCATAGTATAGGGGAAGCATACTTGAATGAGTAGAAGATTGTCTGACTGTCAGATTATACAGAATGCATTAATGGGTCTTTTGCAGATTGACAGGATGTGACGAGTCACATCCCACAGAGGTCTAGCTGGTCCTCAACTTCTTACAGTTTATATCAATTACTTAGATGAGGGGAACAAAATGTATGATTGTTAAACTTACAGATGTTACAAAGATAGGTAGGAAAATGTTGCAAAGATGACATAAAGTTGCATACCAATTAAACGGTTGAGTGACTGGGCAAAATATGGCAGGTGGAATATATTGTAGGAAAATGTGAAGTTGTTCACTCCGGCAGGAAGAATGAAAAAAAAAGAGAACCACTTAAACAGGAAATGACTGCGGAATTCCAAGGTACAGAGACATTTATGTTTTCTAGTGCCTGAACCACAAAAAGTTGGTATAGAGGAATGAGCAAGTGATTATGAATGCCAATAGATTACTATCATTTATTACAACAAGAATGTTAAGATTCAATGCTGCAGGCTGTTGGTGAGGCCACATCTTGAATCGGTATGCCATTTTAGTCTTCCTATTTCAGGATACAAATGCATTGGAGGCAGTTTGGAGAAATTCATACTGGATTGTCTTATGAGGAAAGATTGGACAGGTTGAGCTTATTTTCATCAGAGTTTAGAAGACGAGAAATGATTTGATGGAACCTTATAAGAACTTGAAAGGCCTTCACAAGGTCAATATGGAAAGAATATTAGGCAAATCCAGAACTATGGGCCTACAGAGTTTTAAACTGAGTGCAGAGATATGGGGAATTTTTTATTTTAAGAAGTTTGGAGAAAGTGAAGACTGCAGATGCTGGAGATCAGGATTGAAGAGTGTGGTGCTGAAAAAACGTCCAAGGAGCAGGAGAATCGACGTTTCGGGCATAAACCCTTCATCAGGAATGAGGCTTGTGAGCCAAGAGGGCTGAGAAATAAATGGGAGGGGGGGTAGGGCTGACAGGAAGATAGCTGGGAATGCGATAGGTAGATGAAAGTGGGGGAGAAAGTGATAGGTCGGAGAGGAGGGTGGAGCAGATAGGTGGCAAGGAAGACAGACAGGTAAGACCATTCAAGAGGGTGGTGCCGAGTTGGAACATTGGGATTGGGATAAGGTGCGGGGAGGGGAAATGGGGAAACTGGTGAAATCCACATTGATCCCGTGTGGTTGGAGGGTCCCAAGGCAAAATGACTAGGCATTCTTCCTCCAGGCTTCGGGTGGTTAGGGTTTAGTGATGGAGGAGGCCCAGGACCTGCATGTCCTTGGCTGAGTGGGAGGAAGAGTTAAAGTATCCAACTTCCACAGCTACACTGGCACCACTCCCCATCATTTCCCCCGCTACATCGATGACTGTATTGGCGCAGTTCCCATGAGGAGATTGAACACTTCATCAACTTCACAAATACCTTTTACCTCAACCTCAAGTTTAGCTGGACCAACTCTGATACCTTCATCCCCTTCCTGGACCTCTCCATCTCCATTTCCGGCTCAACAAGGACACCCACTACAAACCCACCAACTCCCACAGCTATCTGGACTATACCTCCTACTACACTGCCTCCTGTAAAAACGCTATCCCTTATTCCCAATTCCTCAGCCTCGACCGCATTTTCTCCCAGGGGGACCAATTCTACCAAAGAACATCCTTTTTCAAAGACTGCAATTTCCCCTTCCATGTGGTCGATGATGCACTCCAGCGCATATCCTCCACTTCCTACACGTCCGCCCTTGAACCTCACCCCTCCAACCGTAACAAGGATAGAACGCCCTCCCTGTCCTCACCTTCCACCCTACTAACCTCCGGATACATTGCATCATCCTACACCATTTCCACCACCTATAAACAACCCTACCAGAGATAAACTTTCCCTCCCCACCCATATCTGCATTTCAGAGAGACCATTCTCTCCATGACTCTCTTGTCAGGTCGATGACCCCACCAACCACCCTCCCCTCCCAGCACCTTCCCCTGAAGAAGTGCAAAACCTACGCCCCCACCTCCCCCCTCACCTCCATCCAAGGCCCCAAAGGATCCTTCCACATTAACCAGAAAATTACCTGTACTTCTACATGTCATCTACTGTATCCATTGCGCCTGATTTGGTCTCCTCTGCATTTGGGAGACAGAATGACAATTTGCAGATTGTTTTAGAGAACATTTCTGGGAAACCTGCACTTACCAACTCCACCATTCTGTGACTTTAACTCACTCTCCCACTCCACCAAGGACACGCAAGTCCTGGGCCTCCTCCGTTGCCAAACCCTAATCACCCGACATATTAAAATATAGAATATAGAACATTCCAGCGCAGTACAGGCCCTTCGGCCCTTGATGTTACGCTGACCTGTGGAACCAATCTGAAGCCTGTCTATTCTACAGTATTCCATTTTTATCCATATGTTTATCCAATGACCATTTAAATGCTCTTAAAGTTGGCGGGTCTACTACTGTTACAGGCAGTGCGTTCCACGCCCCTACTACTCTCTGAGTAAAGAAACCACCTATGACATCTGTCCTATATCTATCACCCCTCAATTTAAAGCTCTCTCCCCCATGAACATCCAAGGAAAAAGGCACTCGCTGTCCACGCTATCTAACCTTCTGATTATCTTATATGTCTCAATTAAGTCACCGCTCAACCTTCCTCTCTCTAATCTGGAGGAAGAACACCTCATCTTCCGCCTGGGGACCCTTCAACCACACCGGTTTGATGTGGATTTCACCAATTTTCCCATTTCCCCTCCACCATCTTAACCCAGTCCCAACCTTCCAACTTGGTACCGCCCTCTTGAATGGTCCTACCTGTCCATCTTTGTTCCCACTTATCTGCTCCACCCTCCTCTCCAACCTTTCACCCCTACCTTAATTTACCGATCGTATTTCCAGCTACC
Organism: Chiloscyllium punctatum; assembly: GCF_047496795.1. NCBI lineage: Eukaryota > Metazoa > Chordata > Chondrichthyes > Orectolobiformes > Hemiscylliidae > Chiloscyllium > Chiloscyllium punctatum. Next base: position 57,502,850 of record NC_092760.1, read on the forward strand.
TTCCCCCCAGCTCCATCCCCCTCCCATTTATCTCTCAGGTCCCTTGGCCCACAAGCCTCATCCCTGATGAAGGGCTTGTGCCTGAAATGTTAACTCTCCTGTTCCTTGGATGCTGCCTGATGGGCCATGCTTTTCCAGCACCACACTCTTCGACTTTTAAGAAAGTTGTGCAACTTTGGAACTCCCTGCCTTGGAAAGCAGTGGAAATATGTTAATTCAATGTATTTAAGTTAACAATAAACATTTATTGTTAGTCAAGGGAATCAAAGGTTTTCAAAGGTCAAATAGGTATGTGAAATTTGGAAGACAGATAATTCAGCCATAACATTATTGAATGACAGAGGAGAGTTGAAGGGGTGAATGGCCTATTTTGGGTCCTAACTTGTGTCTTTGTATGTATGTTTGCATGTTCAGAATGCCTGTGAGTTACAGTCAGACCAAAATACCAGCTATAGACTGTGAAGTAACTATTTTACTTTTCATTATCTAGTATTTGGCCAAGTGTACCTACCTCTTTTAATCTGTAGTTGTGTGCAGGGATTTTAAGTGGATTTGTTGCATTTCATAGCTTATATTATTAGTTTAATGTTTTACCCAGGCCACTTTTCAAACTTACCAGTTACAATCAAACAAGGAGAGAAACAAAACATTTCATCTGTCCCTGATTGGTCCTAAGAATATTCATCGATCTTTCTACAATTCAAGTAAGTTTTATGTTGCAAAAATATTTGTTAACTGGCACATTTAAACAGCATATGGATAAATTTTGACAATTGTTCATTCAGGTCTGGCAGCAAACTAGCTGGCAAAGGTATTCATGACATCTTCAACCTCTCCCTGTTACAAGCTGAAGTTCCCACCTGCTTCAAGGAGACCACCGTCATCCCAGTACCTAAGAAGGCACATGCAGTGTGCCTTAATGACTACAGCCCAGTTGATCTGATCTCCATAATCACGTAGTGCTTCGAGAGGCTGGTCATGGCCAACGTCAACTCTACTCTCCAAGTCTGCCTTGATCCCCAGCAATTTGCTTACTAGCATAATAAGTCCACAATGGATGCCATATCCCTAGCCTTGCACTCATTCCTATAACATCTAGACAACAAGGACACCTACGTCATACTCCTGCTAGTTGATGCAGCTCTGCCATCAACACCATTATCCCCTGTAGACTAATCTCAAAATTCTGAGGCCTAGGTCTCAGTTCTGCCCTCTGCAACTGAATTCTCATCTTCCTGACCCACAGTTTGACAACTCCAACTCCTCCAAAATAACAGTCAACATTGGAGCCCCCTAAGGATGCGTTCTTAGCCCCCTATTGTATACCCACAACTGTGTTGCCAAATTCCAAACGAACACTATCTACAAATTTGCTGATGACACCACCATGGTAGGACAGATATCAAACAATGAGTCAGAATACAGGGAGGAGATGGAGGGCTTGGTGACATGCTGCAGTGAAAACAACCTCTCTCTCTTACTGTCGGCAAAACTAAAGAACTGATTATTGACTTCAGAAAGAAGGGAGAACAAAGGAGGAGTTTGAGAGGGTTGAGAGCATCACGTTTCTAGGAGTGACAGTAACCGACCACCTGTCCTGGATTTCTCATGTAGATGCGATGATAAAGAAAACAAAACAATACTTCTTCTCCCTCCGGCAGCTCAGGAAATTTGGCATGTCCATAAAGCACCAATTTTTACAGATGCATCATTGAAAGCATACTGTTCGAGTGCATATGGTCTGGTACCGCAACTGCTCTGCCCAGGATCATAAGAAACTACAGAAGATTGTGTGCACAGCCCAGGCCATCACCGAAGCCAAACACCCACCCATGGACTCCATTTGCACCTCATTGCTGCGGAAAGATGGCCAACATCATCAAATATCCATCCTACTCCAGCAATGCTCTCCTACAACTCTTCCATTAGGCAGAAGATACAGAAGCTTGAACACATGCACCAACAGGTTCAATAACAGGTTCTTCCCTGCCACTATTGCACTGATGAATGGACTCTAACTTCAAATAATGTTGATCTTGTTCATGTTGTTTTTGCCTGGCAAGGTGTAACTTGTATGCCTCACTCTGTCCAAGTTTTTTTTCACCCTCTGATCTGTATGTCCTTGCTTAGTATGATCTGCCTGTACTGCTTGCAAACAAAGCTTTTCACTGTACTTAGGTATACATGGTAATAAATCAAATTTAATTTGGAAATGTATGAGGCCTGCAGAGCAGCATTTTAACAAAAGTTAGCAGCTTCAGTTGAGGAATGGAAAAATACCATATATATGCACTTTTTAAAAGTTCGAACCAGTCTCAAAACAATGTAGATGCACAGGTAAAACAAAAGCGTTAGCATTTCAGATTGAAGCTCTTCTTCAGTTTAAAGCCATCAACTTCAGTTTATCATGCAGATTTATAAAACTTTCACATTTCCCTTTATTCAGTTTCATGCTTTATTCTTGATAAAATTAATAACTTTAATTGTAAGTTTGCAATCTGGATCTCAAAATTAATGCCAGCAGCAACTGAAAATTTATATATTCATAATTCTTAGAAAGTGAGCATCAGTGGCAAAAGCAGCAGTTTGCTCCATCCCTAAGTGCCCTTGAACTGACTGCTTATGTAATTCTAGGAGTTAAGAGTCAACCAGTGGGCCTGAACTCACAGATCAGGAACAGACTGATTTTCTTCTGGTGAACCAGATGAATATGTGTGGCACTCTGGTGGTTTCAATATTATTTTTCATATCAAGTTTTATTTCATTTTAAAATTTTATTTCAAAAATATACTTTATTCATAAAATATTATGATAATCTGTACAATTGGTGGTGCCATTCATAGGCGCACTTTCCATTCCTTTACATACAGAGATCGGAATTAATCATTCGTATATACAGGTCTGTATGTTTACCATACATATATTTAGCTGAGGCTTCAGCAGAGCCCACTTACTGAGTGGGCCCTCTGTTCTTCTTTGGCAGGCAGACGTTACATGGTGGTCTTTTCCTAACCGCACCTTAGCAGCAGCTGCCCTAAGCTTCACCGTGTCCCTCAACACATAGTCCTGGACCTTGGAATATGCCAGTCTGCAACACTCAGTTGGGGTCAGCTCCTTCAGCTGGAAGATCAACAGGTTTCAGACAGACCAAAGAGCGTCTTTGGGTGAGTTGATGATCCTCCAGGCACAGTTGATGTTCGTCTCGGTGTGTGTACCGGGAAACAGACCGTAGAGCATGGAATCCAGTATCATGGAGCTGCTCGGGATGAACCTTGACAAACACCACTGCATTCTTCTCCAGACTTCCTTTGCGTAGGCACATTCCAGAAGGAGGTGTGTGACAGTCTCGTCCCCTCCAAAGCCGCTTCGAGGGCAGCGTGCGGTGCGGCAGAGAGTCCGGGTGTGCATAAAGGATCTCACAGGCAGAGCCCTTCTCACCATCAGCCAAGCCATGTCTTGGTGCTTGTTGGAAAGTTCTGGCAATGAGGCATTCTGCTAAATGACTTTGACAGTCTGGCCAGGGAACTGCTCGACAGGATCCGCCCTCTCCTTTCCCCGAAGGGTCTCAAGGACACCACGTGCTGACCACTTCCTGATGGCCTTGTGATCAAAGGTGTTTTTCTTCATGAATTTCTCCACGAAGGACAGGTGATACGGAACAGTCCAACTACTTGAAGCGTTCTGCGACAGCGAGGCCAGGCCCATCCTTCACAACACCGAGGACAGGCAGAACCTCAGTACGTAGTGACACTTGGTGTTTGCGTACCGGGGAGCCATCAGGGTGAGAGTGGCATTGAGTGCGTTTTTTTCCCCCGTTGCCCAGATTTTTATACATCGAGTCCCTTTGGACACGGTCCAACTTTGATCTCCATATAAAATAGAAGATTGTCCGGGTGACTGCGATGGCACAGGTTCTGGGAATAGGCCAGATCTGTGCCACATATAACAATTCTGACAGTGCCTCACACCTGATGACCAGGTTTTTTTCCTGCAATGGGGAGCGACTGTAGCTTCTATCTGCCCAGTTTCTGCCTCATTTTCCTGATACGCTCCTCCCAAGACTTGGCGCACGCCCCAGCCTCTCCAAACTAAATACCCAGCTCCTTCAGGTGGTCAGTCCCAACGGTGAAGGTGATGGAGGATTGGTCGGCCCAGTTCCCGAAGAGCATGGCCTCGCACTTGCCGCGGTTGACCTTGGCCCCCGAGGCCCGTTCAAACTCGTCACATATGCACATGAGTCTGTGCATGGACAGCGGATGCGAGCAGAAAACGGCGACGTCATTGATGTACAGAGAGGCCTTAACCTATAGGCCCCCGCTGCCAGGAATAGTCATCCCTCTCAGGCTCTTATCTTTCCTGATGGACTCGGTAAATGGCTCTATGCAGCACACAAACTAGGCAGGGGAGAGTGGGCAGACCTGCCTGACTCCAGATCTGACTGGGAAGCTATTTGATTCCCACCCATTGATTTAGACTGCACTAACAACATTGGTGTAGAGCAGTCTGATCCAATTACACATTCCCTCTCCAAAGCCCATTTTTGAGAGAACATCTCTCACATACATATGTGATATCCTGTCAAAGGCTTTCTCCTGGTCCAGGCTGATGGGGCAGGGGTCCAAACCTCTGACCTGCACATAGGCGATCGTATCCCTGAGGAGTGCGAAACTCTCAGCGATCTTCCTGCCTGATATAGCACAGGTTTGGCCAGGGTGAATCACTGATCCAGGAGCAGACCTGACCCAGTTGGCGATGACATTTGACAAGATTTTGTAATCCGCATTCAATAGTGAGATTGGTCTCTAATTTCTGACTTCCTCCCTCTCCCCATTCCACTTGTAGATGAGGGTGATGATGCCTTTCCTCATGGATTCATTCACGTACCTGCCAGAAGCATACTGACATATACCTCCAGCAGGTCCTGGCCAATCAAGTCCCACAGAGCAGAATAGAGCTCGACCGATAAGCCGTCGCTTCAGGGAGTTTTATTCTTTTTGAAGGACTCAAGGGCCTTGGTCAGCTCATCCAGAGATAGTGGCTCGTCCAGCCTCTCCCGTGTTCTGTCGTTTAAGACTTCCATGATAGAGGACAGGAATGACTGGGAGGTCACGCTGGTGGTTGGCTTCAAATCGTATAGACTGGCATGGAAGGATTTGCTGATCCTCATGATATCAGCCTGAGATGACTTTATCGAGCCAACGTCTTCCTTCAGGCTACTGAGCACAGAGCTCTCTTTGTGCACCTTCTGGAAGAAGAATCGTGAACACATCTCGTCCTGCTCCACGGAGCGGACCCTGGACCGGAAGGTTATCTTGGAGGCCCTTCACCTCCTGGAGGTCCTCCGTGACATCAACCCCTATTTCATTTTTTAATTAAACTACATCCCTGCAACTTCTGCAGTGAGATTTGTATCCATATAGCAACATGACTGCTCCATGCTCTTTAGCATCCACCTTACAAAAAGTCCCTAAATATTTCAAAGTGGGCAGTTGGCAGCTGGCAGCTGGCAGCTTACCCGGGGCCATCTGGAACTTCGAAAACCATAACATGGTCTCATTTGGACACTGACAATGAAGTGGCCATTTAACTTGTGAAGTTTATTGCAAATTACTCATATCTTGGATTAACTCCAACCAAAAAGCCTCCTCAATTTGGGTTGGAAGGGGAATACTTAAGCAGTTGCCTTTTATTAGTGACCCTCTTGCAATGCACCAATAACCTCATTGCTTTTATTTGAAGTTGGCAATGTAACTCTTGCGGCACAGCAGGCAGTAAATGAGGGCCTACGCAAGTGGTGCATGCCGGGAATTGTAGTATGGGCGAGGAGGCTTCGGCCGCGGTGAGGGAGGATCGGGACTACAACTCCCAGGGTGCAGCGCAGCGCAACTCGGCCAGTGCGCGCTGGGAAGGCGGGCCCGTACTTGGGGGAAACGGGATCGGGATCGGGATCGGGATGAGCTCGGCGGACGGTGAGAAGGCGAGAGGCCGCACTCGGGAGCAGGCCGAGTCCGAGCCGCACGGCGCCAAGAGGCCCGCTTCTCCTAACGTAATGCACCTTTTGTTTTTCGGCCCGGGCCCGGGGTTGGGGTTGGAGCTGCTGCTGCTGGTGGTGGTGGTGGTGGGGCCTGAGGCCTGTGATCTCGGGTCGGGTGCGGGTGCGGGTGGTGCAGGAGGAATCCCGGGGATCTCCCACCAGCTCCAGGTCGCCCACAGCCCCTTCGTACTGATTACTGAGAGCCCCCGGGAACGTGGTGTCTCAGCGCCTTTCCCCAGATACTGGAGCATTTTAGTTTATTCCTCCACCACCTTTGTTTCTAGACAAATTAAAAACAACAAACTCCCACCACACCCCCCCCCCCCCCACGTTTACCTGCTGCAGGGGTCGATTAAAGTGATGCTGGAAAAGCATAGCATGTCAGGCAGCATCCGAGGAGCAGGAAAATTGACGTTTCGGCCAGGAGCCCTTCATCAGGCTTTTACCTGCTGCACCCAGCCCTGTTTATTATAAACATAAGAGATGGGAGCAGTACGCGACCTGCTTTGGCATTTACCTTGATCCTGACTGAACATCTGCATCAATACTCATTTTCTGTGTTATTCCAAAAGCCTTTGATATCTTAACTATCAGGAAATACGTCAGTTTCTAACCTGAGTCCACTCCAAGATTAAGGCTGTACAGCCCTTCAGGGAGAATTCCAAGGATTAACCAACCTTTGAGTGAGGAAATATCACTTTATCTCAACCCCTCAGTAGTCTGCCTTTCATTCTGAGGCAGTCGACCCTGGGTCCTCCAGCAGGTTAAACAGCCTCAGTATTTACTTTGTCGAGTTCCATTAGAATTTTGTAAGGCTTAGCAAGGGCATCTCTCATTTAGTTAAACTGCAGGAAATATAGACCCTGTCTCATCATTCTCCAAATGGGATGATCCTGCCTTTGCAGGGATCAGCCTAGTGAATCTTGGAATGCCTTCTGTGTATGATATTGCAAACCTAGCTGAACACACAGCTGTGCTTATCCTGCCTTCCTCTTTTCCCCTTGGATTTGCTTCATTGCTGGGGTATTATTCAAGTCTTTTTGTCAGTGTCTCTTTGTCAAAATAGCTGGTTAGTACCTACTGTCTGCTCAGAGACTACTTGACCATGCAGCTTGATATGTACAATTTTGAATAAGATAAGTAGTGCCAAATGGCCTTCTGTGCTGTGAATAATTCTCTGAATGACCATTGAAAGTGGGCACACTGCACTTTCCCCAAAACATCTGACAATCAGCAGTGATTTCATGACATGCAGAGGGCTGTACATATATGCAATGAGCTGCCAGAGGCAGTGGTGGAGGCTCATACGATTGGAACATTTAAAAGGCACCTGGATGGGTATATGAATAGAAAGAGTTTGGAGGGATGTGGGCTGGTTGCTGGCAGGTGGGACTCGATTGGATTGGGATATTTGGTTGGCGTGGCCGATTTGGACCGAAGGGTCTGTTTCTGTGCAGTACATCTCTATGGCTCTATTAGACTCTTAATTCTGGAGTTTTATTGAATTCAAATTCTACCATCTGCCCTAGTGGGAGTTAAACACAGGTGCCCAGAACACAATCCAGGTCTCTGGATTAATAGTAGTGTGATAATACCACAACGCCATCACCCTCCCCCTTAGATGTTCAATCACCAACACTACAATTATAGTGCACATGGTCACAAAAAGTAATTACTCAGATGTGAGTGAGTTTTTTTCTTCTTTCTCCAGTGTTTATTATCTTCTTTCTTTTGCAGAATAAAGGATGTAGCACAACCTGGGAATCAGCTGATTTGGGTGACGATGAGCGGAAGTTAAAATTCTTAAGGCTAATGGGAGCTGGGAAGGTAAGCTGGAAGTTTGTTTCTGTACTCGATTATAATGGTGTATGGGAAAAGGAAGATGTGAATTTGTTATTCAATTTACTTTTGAAAACCCTCGCAGTACTTTGTTTGTCATTTAAAGATAGTTTTGGTTGGAATATGTTTAAGCTAGTCACAATTTAGATTTGAATGCTATAAAGATAGCAGTCAATTGCACTTTTGCTTAGTAGGTTTGAACTACATTCCAGGTATAGTATTGAAAAAGTGCTGCATTGTCAGGGGTATAATCCTTTAGCGATCTTTAAAAAAAGGCCCATTCTGCTTTTTCAGGTGAAAGGTAGAGATTCCATGGAACAGTTTGAAGAAGAGGAGCTCAGTTCTCCTGGCCAGCATTCCTCCATTTAAACACTGCCACCAAAAACAGCTTAATTGTTTGTGTATCCTTACTGTAGGCACTGACTGCCATATTTGCCTGCATCATAACAATGAATACGTCTTAGAATTAATTAATTGACTGAAGTGCTTTGGAACATCCAGGGGATGTGATGAGGTACGACATAACTGTAAGTTTGTTTATTCTTTATCTCCACCTAATTTGTATGTCAGTGTTTAGTTGGTGCAACAGTTCCAAAACATTCCACACTTCAGTTTGATGGGAAGACCATCCAATGTTATACAGATAATCTTGAGGTAGAAAGAGTTTGATTGCTCATTATTGACTCAGTTTTAAATTCCTAGGATGGGCTGTGCAGGAGATAGCACCCGTACAGGCTGGAAAGGTTGCACCTGAACAGAGCCAGGACTGTTATGCACGTTTTAAACTAACTCTAGCATTGTATGAACCAGGAGTAAATATGAGAGGATGAAATACCAGGGTACAAAAAAATACTTGAAGGTACGGATAGCACTGAAATAGAATAAAGTAATCCATCAATGGATGGAGTCCAAATAAGGGAGAAATCAAAACATTCTAAGTCAGGGTAACACTGTGTGTATGTGAATGCACAGAGTATAGCAAAGAAGCTTTGTATGTTACAGTTGCATATTGCCACGTGGAATTATATTTTGGTACTGGAGGCCTGGCTAAAGGGAATGTGAGACTGAGTGTTGTATATTCATGGTTACGAGGTGCTGAGGGAAGGATAAAGTGTAGAGGCCTTGGCAAAGGAGCACATTGCAGTCTTGGAGGATTCAAGGAAGTAATTGATTTGGCTAGATCTTTTATCATTTACACATTTTATTAAGTATATGTATAATGATCAGTATTATCAGTGTAGTGCTCAATAGGTTTTTTGATCCAATATTATTACTATGAAAAAATACCAAGAGCAAGAGTTTCTGCTGTTAAGGTAATTGAAATTACTCTTCTGTTCTTTTTCACTTCCCAAATGAAAGAACCTTTAAACGGCCTTTCTAAGGTCCCATTTAGATTTACACCACCCTAATCTGTCTGCTTGGTCACATTCCAAATAAAAACTCAAAATTGAGATATGATTGCCCATTCACAAAACCATGCTGACTATCCTTAGTCAGTTCTTGCCTTTCGAAATGCATCTAGATCCTGTCTGTCAGAATCCCCTCCAACAACTTAACCACCACGGATGTTAGGCTCGCTAATCTGTAATTCCCTGGTTTTTCCTTGCAGCCTTTCTTAAATAATCTTCCAGTAACTCCCCCATGGTGGTCCACGATACCATTATCTCGAGTAGGGGCCCCACAATTCCTCCCCTAGCTTCCCACAATGCCCTGGCATACAGTTGATCAGGCCCCAGGATTTATCTGTTTGTGTTTTAAAGACCTGCAACACTTCTTCTGTAATGTGGGCTGTTTTCAGTGTACCCTAGAACTCTGTGGGAAGCTAGAGAAGTGATTGCTGGGCCTCTTGCTGAGGTATTTGTATCATCGAGAGTCACAGGTGAGGTGCCGGAAAACTGGAAGTTGGCTAACTAGGTGCCACTGTTTATGAAGGGTGGTAAGGACAAGCCAGGGAAATACAGACCAGTGAGCCTGACGTCAGTGAAGGGCAAGTTGCTGGAGGGAATCCTGAGGGACAGGATGTACATGTATTTGGAAAGGCAAGGACTGATTAGGGAGAGTCAACATGGCTTTGTGCATGGGAAATCATGTCACATAAACTTGGATTGAGATTTTTGATGAAGTAACAAAGAGGATTGATGAGGGCAGAGCAGTAGGTGTGCTGTATATGGACTTCAGTAAGGCGTTCGACAAGGCTCCCCATGGGAGACTGATTAGCCATGTTAGATCTCACGGAATATAGGGAAAACTAGCCATTTGGATACAGCACTGGCTCAAAGGTAGAAGACTGGAGGCCTGTGACCAGTGGAGTGTCACAAGGATTGGTGCTGGGTCCTCTACTTCTTGTCATTTACATAAATAATTTGGATGCGAGCATAAGAGGTACAGTTAGTAAGGTTGCAGATGACACCAAAATTGGAGGTGTGGTGGACAGAAAAGAGGGTTACCTCAGATTACAACAGGATCTGGACCAGATGGGCTAATGGGCTGAGAAGTGGCGGATGGAGTTTAATTCAAATAAATGCGAGGTGCTGCATTTTGGGAAAGCAAATCTTAGCAGGACTTGTGCACTTAATGATAAGGTCCTAGGGAGTGTTGCTGAACAAAGAGACCTTGGAGTGCAGATTCATAGCTCCTCGAAAGTGGAGTCACAGGTAGATAGGTTAGTGAAGAGGGCATTTGGTATGCTTTCTTTTATTGGTCAGAGTATTGAGTACAGGAGTTGGGAGCTCACATTGCAGCTGTACAGGACATTGGTTCGGCCACTTTTGGAATATTGTGTGCAATTCTGGTCCCCTTCCTATCGGAATGATGTTGTGAAACTTGAAAACAGTTCAGAAAAGATTTACAAGGGTGGTGCCAGGGTTGGAAGATTTGAGCTATAGGGAGAGGCTGAACAGGCTGGGGCTGTTTCCCCTGGACCGTCGGAGGCTGAGGGGTGACCTTATAGAGGTTTACAAAATTATGAGGGTCATGGATAGGGTAAATAGGCAAAGTCTTTTCCCTGGGGTTGGGGAGTCCAGAACTAGAGGGCATAGGTTTAGGGTGAGAGGGGAAAGATATGAAAGAGATCTACAGGGCACATTGTTCACACAGAGGATGGTATGTGTATGGGATGAGCTGCCAGAGGAAGTGGTGGAGGCTGGTACAATTGCAACATGTAAGAGGCATTTGGATGGGTATCTGAATAGGAAGGGTTTAGAGGGATATGGGCTGGGTGCTGGCAGGTGGGACTAGATTGGGTTGGGATATCTGGTTGGCATGGACGGGTTGGACCGAAGGGTCTGTTTCCATGCCGTATATCTCTATGACTATTTACTTACACGAGTTCCCTAGCTTCCACGCCTTTCTTTTCAGTAAAATCCTGATGAGAAATATTCATGTAAGATCTCACCCATCTCCTGTGGATCCACCTGATTGATCTTTAAGGGAGCCTATTCTCTCCCTAGTTACTCTTTTTTTGCCTTTAATATAATTGGAATCTCTTGGATTCTTCTTCACCTTCTCTGCGAAAGCTATCTCATGTCCCATTTTGCCCTCCTGATTTCCTCTTAAGTAACCTCCTAGACCTTCTGAACTCAAGTGATTCACTTGATCCCAACTGCCTATAGCTGACATGGGTGTCCTTGCTCTTCACCAGAGCCTCAGTCATCCAGTGTTCCATACTCCTGCAAGCCTTTTCCTTCCCTCTAACAGGAACAAGCTGACTCTGAACTCTTAGCTCACTTTTGAAAACCTCTCATTTGCCAGCTCTCCTTTACCTGCTAACAGCCTCTGCCATTCAATCTTTGATAGGCCCTGTCTAGTACCATTAGAATTAGCCTTGCCCCAACTTAGAACTTTAATTTGTGGAACAGTCTTTTTCCGTAACTAATTTAATAAAATTATAGTCCTGGTCCCAAAGTGCTTACCAATAACTAGGAGAAAGTGAGGACTGCAGATGCTGGCGATCAGAGCTTAAAAATGTGTTGCTGGAAAATCGCAGCAGGTCAGGCAGCATCAAAGGAGCATGAGAATCAATGTTTCGGGCATAAGCCCTTCTTCAGGAATGAGGAGGGTGTGCCAAGCAGGCTAAGATAAAAGGTAGGGAGGAGGGACTAGGGGGAGGGGCGTTGGGAATGCAATAGGTGAAAGGAGGTTAAGGTGAGGGTGATAGGCCAGAGGCGGGGTGGGGGCGGAGAGGTCGGGAAGAAGATTGCAGCTCAAGAAGGCAGTACTGAGTCTGAGGGTTGGGACTGAAATCTGCATTCATCCCTTGTGGTTGGAGGGTTCTCACTCTTAACAACTTCTCCTTCCAATCCTCCCACTTCCTCAAACCAAAGGAGTAGCCATGGGCACCCGCATGGGCCCTAGCTATGCCTGCCTCTTCGTTGGATATGTGGAACAGTCCATCTTCCGCAGCTACACTGGCACCACCCCCCACCTTTTCCTCAGAACACTAACCCCCCCTCCCACTCCGCAGGTGCTTGGCCTCCTCCATCGCCAGACCATGGCAACACGACGCCTGGAGGAAGAGTGACTCATCTTCTGCCTAGGAACCCTCCAACCACAAGGAATGGATGCAGATTTCTCCAGCTTCCTTATTTCCCCTCCCCCCACCTTTTCTCAGTCCCAACCCTCAGACTCAGCGCTGCCTTCTTGACCTGCAGTCTTGTGCCCGACCTCTCCAGCCTATCACCCTCACCTTAATCGCCTTCCATCTATCGCATTCCCAACGCCCTTCCCCCAAGTCCCTCCTCCCTACCTTTTATCTTAGCCTGCTTGGCACACCCTCCTCATTCCTGAAGAAGGGCTTATGCCCGAAACGTCAATTCTCCTTCTCCTTTGATGCTGCCTGACCTGCTGCGCTTTTCCAGCAACACATTTTTAAGCTGCTTCCCAATAACACCTCAGTCACTTCCCTAGCCTTATTTTCCAAGAAGAGGTCCAGTTTTGCCCCTTCTCTAGTAAGGCCATCTATGTATTCATTGAGAAATTATTCCTTCCAATACACGCCCTTAAAACAATGGCAGTTCCAGTCTATGCTTGGAAAGTTAAAAACCTCTATTATTGCAGCCCTGTTATTCTTACAGGTATCTGCAATTTATGTTGAAGTGTACCAAACTAGTCCAAAGCCTTCGAGGAGAAAGTGAGGACTGCAGATGCTGGAGATCAGAGCTGAAAATGTATTGCTGGAAAAGCGCAGCAGGTCAGGCAGCATCCAAGGAACAGGAGAATCGACATTTCAGGCATTATCCCTTCTTCAGGAATGACCAAGGGCTTATGCCCGAAACGTCGATTCTCCTATACTTTGGATGCTGCCTGACCTGCTGCGCTTTTCCTAGTCCAAAGCCTTGCTTGAACAATGACTGAGCAAAAAATAGTTTGGAAATAGCCACCAGGATTTACTTACCAATCAGCTGTTGGTCTCACTCAATTTCTGAGCTGTTACATCTGGTCTTTGCCTGTCCCCACCGTGTCTTCGGAAGCTAGGAGCACTATAGATCTTGCGTTTGTACTCTCTGCCTATCCTGTCTCTAAAATTAGATTTAACCATTTTACTTAATTTGCTTAATTAGCTGCCCCCTGTAGTTGCTACAGCACTGTGAGAGCTTGATTTAATTTTGATTAGGCCTGCCCCTCAGTTTTTTTGCAAATACTTCCCAATCACTAATGTTAGCCTCACTGACCTATAGTCCCCTGGTTTATCCCTACAGTCCTTTTTGAAAAATGCTAACACATTAGTTGTCCTTCAGTCCTCTGGTACCTCTCCTTTGGCCAGAGAGGATTTGAAAATTAATGTCAGGGCCTTTGCAAGCTCATTGTTGCCTTTTCTGATTTTTAACATTAAAATAGATCTTGGACATAAGGGACAATTTAGGTTGCAGGAAATATGAAATTTGGAATCATTCTAATTGTAGGGAGGACTGTGGGACTTCAAAAGGACATTGACAAGTTGGTGGAGTAGGTTGATAAGTGTTTGTTGACGTTTAATGAGAAGTGAGAGATGTTATGGTATAAAGAACACAATGACAGTATGCAATCGAGGGTGCTATTCTGGGGGGGTGAAGGAGTGGAGGGTCCTTGTGTATATATGGTCATATTACTTTTAATGTTGAGCAATGGAGTGCATAGTTAATAAAGCATACTGTGTCCAAGGTACTTTTAATAAGGATGTAGAGTGCAAGAGCATCAAAGATATTAGCATGTTTTGAGAACATTTGTAGCTCAGGTTGAGGTTCTAGATGTAGGTTTGCTCACTGAGCTGGAAGGTTCATTTTCAGATGTTTCGTCACCATACTAGGTAACATCTTCAGTGAGCCTCCAGACAAAGCACTGCTGGTGTTTCCTGCTTAAATAGAAAGCAAGAAACACTAGTGCTTCGTCCGGAGGCTCACTGAAGATGTTACCTAGTATGGTGACAAAACATCTGAAAATGAACCTTCCAGCTCAGCAAGCAAACCGACATTCAGCAGAGAAGATATGTGGAGTATAAATCAGACACTAGTTCAACTTTAAGTAGGGTATTGTGTACAGTTCTGGGCGACACACTTGGAAGGATGTGAATACATTGAGTGAGGACAGATGAAACTTACTAGAATAGATCACTGGATGAGAAATTTCTATTATGAATACAGATTGGAGAAGCATGGACTGTTTTCATCGGAATGGAGAAGATTTGATTGAGGGGTCTGGGCAGAGTAAGCAAGGAGAAAGTGTTTTCACATCACTTGTAAAAGGATCAAGAACATGAGTACACATTTTTAAAGTTATCTGCAATAGAAGTAAAAACAATATGAGAACTTGTTCAGTGGTTAGGATTTGCAATTTGCTGCCCGGAAGTGTGGTGCTAGGAGGTTCAGTCAAGGCATTCAAACTGACATTAGATGACTGTTTAAACAGAAGCAACAGGCATGGCAATTGAGCCAACATGGTTATTTCAGAGAGCTGATGTAAATATGATGGGTTGAGTGGCCTCCTGCACTATAGTGATTCTATCGTTTATTGCTGATAGCAACAACGTAGCACCTTTGAAATAGACAAATATCCCAAAGCAATCCAGAAGGATGTAAATTGAAATCCAGTGGAAAGGTGACAATTTTGAAAGGGATGACCAAATACTTAGTCAAAATGTTAATTTTTAAATAAAAATTTGCATATCATTGTGAATTGACAGTTCAATATGATCAAGCTTTGACCTAACCTCCTCAGTGTTAAAGTTGTACAGTGGTGCCATCCAGAAAGCTCATATGGCATTAAATGTTTAGTCTGTAAAAATTGATACTGCAACACTAGGTGGAGCATGTCTTCCAAACTGCCCTGCTTTGCAATTTACTAGCATTGACAATGAGTCTTCTGGTGGATAGAGAGCTCTGGAGAAGTCCAAACATCATACACAAGGCTTCTTGCTGACTCTGGTAATTGCAGTGTAGGTAGATGCCTTGTGATTAGTGGCTCCATATGTTTGCATTCAGTATTTCCTCTGGATAGAGAGTCTACAATGGGCATCACAGAGGCTCCGTTCAGCACTGCTGCCTCACAGCGCCAGTGCATTTGATTCCAACCTAGGACGACTTTGTGGAGTTTGCACGTTGTACCCGTATCTGCAAGGGTTTCCACTGGGTGCTCAGATTTCCTCTGCAGTACAAAGATGGGCAGGTTGGTTGTGTTAGTAATAGTATATGCAGGGTTACAGGGATAGCGTGGAGGGAATGCTGTTCAGGGAGTCAGTGCAGACTTGCTGAACCAAACAGCCTGTTTCCACAGAGTAGGGATTCTATGAATTAGCTCGCTATCATAGTTAAAAAGTTCTATTCATAGAAAATGAAGATGTGGGGATATGTTTTCTTGAGCACAGAAGTGACATTCTCACTTACTGTCAGTGGCCAAGTGAAAACTAAACGTCAGTGAGGCAGCTTATTATCAGAGGTGCTAAATTGTTGAGGCAGGGTTTGTTTGTTTGTATCTAATAGGTATGCTGGTTAGATGAATGGGTTGTTTTGATTAGACACTCAGATGCCACATTAAGTGGCTATTATGAAAAGATGCCTTTGAGGCAGTAATAAATAAAATTTGTGGACTGAGTTCAAACAAATCTCTTCTTGGTCACCTGGTATTGCAATGGTAAGATATTTAAATTTTGACTCCAGATGCTGGTTTGATTGTCATTGTACATGCGCTCATAAGGTTGCCAAATGGTAATTTTACGACACGGGGTAAACTCCTCTGCTAATTTAAACCCGACACACAGAAGTTCATTTCGTACCATAATCTGTTAAATTGAGGGGTAAAGAACTATCCCACGTTTCACTATTTAAAGTAAAAAATTAACAATTTATTTTATTCTTTAAGTTCAACAGTGAACATTAAAACCACTATTTACAATTCCTTTTTCTTAAATCTATCTTTTACTTCCCACTCTACAATACTGGTCCAATAAAATATCCCAATTAAGATTTACAAACAAAGATTGCTTCAAAACCAGTCAGCTTTGTCAATTTTCCTCGGGAGATTTACCTCTGAGTTTTCCTGGGTCATCTCTTCTTTGCACTAGCAGAAAGTGAGAACTGCAGATGCTAGAGATCAGAGCTGAAAAATGTGTTGCTGGAAAAGCGCAGCAGGTCAGGCAGCATCAAAAGAGGAGAATCGACGTTTCGGGCATAAGCCCTTCTTCAGGAATGAGGAGGGTGTGCCAAGCAGACTAAGATAAAGGGTAGGGAGGAGGGACTTGGGGGAAGGGTGTTGGGAATGCGATAGGTGGAAGGAGGTTAAGGTGAGGGTGATAGGCCAGAGACGGGGTGGGGGCGGAGAGGTCGGGAAGATGATTGCAGGTCAAAAAGGCGGTGCTAAGTTCGAGGTTTGGGACTGAGATAAGGTGGGGGGGGGGGGTGGAGGGAAAATGAGAAAGCTGGAGAAATCTGCATTCATCCCTTGTGGTTGGAGGGTTCCTAGGCGGAAGATGAGGCGCTCTTCCTCCAGACGTCATGTTGCCATGGTCTGGTGATGGAGGAGGCCAAGGACCTGCATGTCCTTGGCGGACTGGGAGGGGGAGTTAAAGTGTCAGCCACGGGGCAGTTGGGTTGGTTTGTGCGGGTGTCCCAGAGGTGTTCTCTGAAACGTTCCACAAGTAGGCGGCCCGTCTCCCCAATGGATAGGAGGCCACATCGGGTGCAGCGGATGCAGTAAATGATGTGTATGGAGGTGCAGGTGAATTTGTGGCAGATATGGAAGGATCCCTTGGGGCCTTGGAGGAAAGTAAGGGGGGTGGGGGGGGGAAGGTGTGGGCGCAAGTTTTGCATTTCTTGCGGATGCAGGGGAAGGTGCCAGGAGTGGAGGTTGGGTTGGTGGTGTGGACCTGATGAGGGAGTGGTCTTTCAGGAACACTGATAGGGGAGGGAAATATATCCTTGGTGGTGGGGTCTGTTTGGAGGTGGCGGAAATGACGAAGGATGATACGATTTATCTGGAGGTTGGTGGGGTGGTAGGTGAGGACCAGTGGGGTGGCGATTGGAGGGGTGGGGTTCAAGTGCGGAGGAGCAGGAAGTGGAGGAGATGCGGTGGAGAGCATCATCAACCACGCCTGAGGGGAAATTGCGGTCTTTAACCCTGCCCTTCCAATCGTCAAGGACAAGTGGCTGAACACTAACTCTCCCTCCCACTCCACCAAGGACATACAGGTCCTTGGCCGCCTCCATCACCAGACCATGGCAACATGACGCCTGGAGGAAGAGCGCCTCATCTTCCGCCTAGGAACCCTCCAACCACAAGGGATGAATGCAGATTTCTCCAGCTTTCTCATTTCCCCTCCCCCCCCCCATCTTATCTCAGTCCCAACCCTCTGACTCAGCACCGCCTTCTTGACCTGCAATCATCTTTCCGACCTCTCCGCCCCCATCCCATCTCTGGCCTATCACCCTCACCTTAACCTCCTTCCACCTATCGCATTCCCAACGCCCTTCCCCCAAGTCCCTCCTCCCTACCTTTTATCTTAGTCTGCTTGGCACACCCTCCTCATTCCTGAAGAAGGGCTTATGCCCGAAACATTGATTCTCATCTCTTCTTTGGTCTTCTGCTGCACAACTTATGAACAGGTACCTTTCAGACAGCTACTTGGGTAGCAATCTATACTTGTTGGTGCTTGGCAGTTCTCCCCCTAACTGTTCAAAATGTCCAGTTTTATACCCCAAAACATTGTGATCATTTCATTGGTCTGCTGTCATCAAAAATCTAAATTCAAATTCCATTGGATTTTGGTATCTGGGCATAATTTAAACTGGCTGAATTGGAATGTGTTTTTGTTCCATGGTAATGCAACACTTGTTATTTGTTTAACCAAGTATTACATTTTTACCTTGTTCAGCACTTTTTGTGCTTTGGGTCTAGCTTCCTCACTCAAAGATACAGTACACACCTACACCTTCATAACAGTATCAGGAATTGGTGCTCGAGTTTATGCTGATTTGTGTCTACATTAAACAATGATAGCAATCTGCGCGCACCATATATTTTTCAGTGTTTGGAGAAAGCAGATTTCCTTCTTTGGGTGACACAGTGGTTAGCACTGCTGCCTCGCAGCGCCAGAGACCCGGGTTCAATTCCTGCCTCAGGCGACTGACTGTGTGGAGTTTGCACAGTCTCCCCATGTCTGTGTGGGTTTCCTCAGAGTATTCCAGTTTCCTCCCACAGTCTAAAAATGTGCAGGTTAGGTGAATTGGCCATGCTAAATTCCCGTAGTGTTAGGTGAATGGGTCTGGGTGGGTTGCGCTTTGACGGGTCGGCGTGGACTTGTTGGGCCGAAGGACCTGTTTCCCCACTGTAAGGAATCTAATCTAAACCTCATTGAAAAGGAATAGAGAGATCTAGACAGATCCAAACATCATGCACAGGGCTTCTGAGCTAATGTAGAACCACTGAAAGTGCATTGAGATATTTTCTGTTCAGACATGTTATGATAGACCTCTGGAGCGAAATGGGACTTGAAATGAGGTCTTTGGTTCAAAGGTAGGGACACTATCACTGTACCACAAAAGCTCCTATGCATTTATAATCATGAATAAGACCCTGCTCTTGCTGATGAACATACCAAGTTGTTCCACTTACTCTTAGTCTTCAGTGCATCCTAAGTTAGGATCAATTCAAATTGCAAACCGTATGCTATCCCTTTAGAACAATTCTATGTCTGAAAAGGTCATATTTTCATATTGTGGAGCCATGGGAAAGAAAACCTCTTGGATATGGAATATATTTTGAGGCTAGCAGATAGGCTCACATTTTTGGCATTTAGGCATACTTGGTAAACTGTTAGCCATTTCAACTCTTGAAACAACTTAGCAATTAGTGGAGAGTGATTTTGGGAGTGATATTCAATGTCCATATACTATCCTGTTTAGTTAATGCTTCTTCAGCGTTCCAAACCAAACTTTGATGTTTGTTTGACACAGATTCCTTTTCAAGCTTTTTTTAAATCAGTTATGAACTTCATGGTTTCATTTGCCTTTTCTCTAAAACATTGTATAACCAACAAAATATTTTTGTGAAAATTGCCATTCTGATCAGTTCACTGGGTTTCAAACAAACGCACCTTGAGCTGAGCTCTTCAGGAGATATCCAGTTCAAGGAATGACAGTAACTGCTTGGGTCAGAGTACCATGTTAATTTCAGCATAAAATAACTAAGATTGAGATATTGCAGCTTGATAATATTAGTGTGTTGTAAAGAAATTTGGTTCATATTGAACATAAATTATTAATAAATACTGGTGCCATGCTAATATAGAAATACCTTTAAAAGCAGGACATTTAATGTTACTTCTCTATTCTTTAAGTTCTAGTTAGAGTTACTATCTATCCCAGTCAGTCTGGTGACTTGCTTTCCTTCAGAGCTTGTTTAGTCATTAGAGAATTTTGAATCATTTTTACACACTATCTAACTGGGTGCAATCAAACTTCAGGAGAAATGGAATAATCCAGAAAGGAGTTGGGCATAAGTTAGAAAGAAAGACTTTTTTATGTATTTGAAAGAATGTCTCAAGAACAATATTTTTTAAAATGCTGCTGTTAAAAGATATTGCATTTGCAAATAGCTTTTAAAATGTAGTGTGTAACAAGTCAACTTAAATTACCTGTTACCTTCAGATGCTATTTGGCAATTATAATTGAGTACAGTATTCAGTAAAGTAAAATTGCATTATTGTTACTGCAATTCAGGTATGCAGTTACAAGATGCAGTCTGCAAAAGTGATCACTGAGTACTATATCTGGAAGTTTTCATTTGTTATGATCTTGTATATTGCTCACCTGTGATCCTACCTTAGTTGTATGCAGTAAACTCTGTTTCATTCCTGATCTCAGGTTAAACCATTGTTCAGGATAACTAATTCTGTGGCACATGTTTATTTTAACTTTGCCAGTCCAAAATGTTTACAATTAAATCTTTTTTTTTCCCCCAAACTGAAGATAGAGCTATTTGGGTATTCTTTTGTAATGTGGAGATTGTTTCATAATTTTCTGATGCTTAAGGAGAAACCGGTTTCACGCATAAGTGGTACAATAAAATCTGATCCCTGAATTATAGGTGAGTCTGTATATTGCTAGTATTTTCCTGGAGGAATTGTGTCCAAATATTTTTAATGTGAAATGCCATGTCGTCTTTTCCTTTAGAAAGATCATACTGGACGCCCACATCCAGGAGACCATAAATCAACCTCGCTGTTCAGGACGGGTGAGCAATAGAAAGGAATTTTGTTGAATTTCTGATTTTTTATTTATTATTATAAACTCCACTCAAATGTGCGCACACATACAATTCTTTCAGTAATTTCTGTTTTAATGCTACCTCTTTAGCTTAAATACCTCTTAGAAACAAACATCTACACTATTATAGTACTTTCCATGCAGGAACTAGACAAACTATCTTTCAGTCCCTCAAAGTTTGTTTCAAGTGCTTTGTCTATTTATAAAAAGCCTTGTTCACAATTCAAAGAACCATACAAAAGCAGTTATTACTTAGAGAATCTTTTAAATCTACTTCTAAAATCGACGTTTCACAATTGACCAGTTTGTTTTTGCTGCTGCTGATATTTTAATTGGTACATTTAAGAATAACTAATTAAATTATTGCAAAAAAATTGGGGCATTAATTTCACTGTTCAGTTGTTAGTCCAATACTGTGACCAGAAGTTACAAAATTTTATTTTAGTCATGCTTATTAATATGTTAGAAACTGAGCTGTTTAGTTGGGAGTGGTGGACATATGGCTTTCATTTTGAAGCTAGAAGACCCGGATAACTTAGCATTGTGATTGGTAATGGTCATATTAGATAGAGTTGTTAAAGAATTAGACCAAGTATAATTTGAAGGTATTTACTTATTACTGAAAAGAATTTACATTAAGCATGTGTAATTAGTTTTTATGTTGTTCAGTCCCAGTGATCATTTCTTTCAGGTGGGAATTTTTTTCAAGTACTTCTTACCCTGAACGTGGGAGAAGGAATGAGGTTTTGTTTTAGAGGGAGCCAACAGACTGACTGCAGTTTTTTCTTGAGTTTCTTGTACTTCTCTGATAAAAGTAGTTTATCTAAATCAGTTCAAGGAATGGCTGAAATTGTATTTTGGAGTGACTGTATTTTTTTTTTAGGTGATGAAGATAAGAAAATAAATGAAGAACTGGAACATCAGTTTCATCAGAGCTTGGACAGTCAGCTATCAGGAAGGAACAGACGGCACTGTGGATTAGGCTTCAGTGAGGTAAAGGAGAAGCTGTACCCAGAAAAAAATTAACCTGTTTTCAAAACTTAATTTGTCTTTTCTCTAGCCAGCCCTGCACTGCTACTGGTGGAGATAACAATGAAGAAAGGAAGTAAAAATATGGAACTTTTCCCCCTCTTTCCCCAAGGGCTGTGTTTGCTTGGCAATTGTAGCTGTGAGGTCAATTTCCTGTTAGTAGCCTACCAGTGATCATGTAACCACTGTGTTGCTGGAAAAGCGCAGCAGGTCAGGGCAGCATCCAAGGAGCAGGAGAATCCTCATACCCGAAACGTCGATTCTCCTGCTCCTTGGATGCTGCCTGACCTGCTGCGCTTTTCCAGCAACACACTTTCAGCTCTGATCTCCAGCATCTGCAGTCCTCACTTTCTCCTATCACGTAACCACTGCTGTCTTTCACTAATGTCCTTCAGGGAAAGAAAGCTGCCATTCTAACCCTGGTCTGGCTTACATGTGACTCCAGATCAACAGTGGTTGACGATTAAATGGCCTCTGGCCACTGCATGCTGCCTAGCCACTGACAACCACATCCATGTGTGAATACTTTTAACTGAAAATCTTTTTTTTTGGTAAGTTGAAATGAAATGGAATTTTGTTGTGGAGCAGCTTTAAATGATGAAGGAGCTATCTCAAAAGCCTGAACGGCTGACACTTGCTCATTTATCAATTGATTATGGATTAATGTAGTTCGCTAACTTTCCATTAGGAGAGATGAGTGAGTCCTAAGATGATCTTTCATCATCACCTCAACATAGAGAAATAATTAGCCCCAAGTTGCTGGTCTCCAAGTGATATTTATGGGCACGGACTTCTGAGATATAGTCTGGTGGGTTAGACTCTAGTGCATTGGCCTATAGATCCAGTGGAGGGACCATAACATTTAAAGGGTGAGGAATACGGGCCATTCTGCCATAACATGCGTTTCATCAATGCAAATGTGCTGAAATGTGATTGACTAATTGGAAATACTGTTTCTGAAGTGCAAACTTTTAAAACATGTTGGCTGTAATGCAATTACATTGCCAACGCCAAGCATTGTTTCTAAAGGGTAACTTTTCTAACATGGGGTTGCACAAGAATGCAACCATTATGTTATCGAAGAACTGACTTTATGAAACAATGTGCAAAAGGTTCAGGAAGGCAGTTACTCCTCCCAAAGTCTGGAATACATCAGACAAAATAATTTTCTTTCACATGCTTTCAGCAGTACCTAGGTTGCACTAATTTCAGCTGCATGTAATATGCAGGTTGAGCAAACAAATCAGTTCTAAAAACTTACATTGACAGCAGCTGCATTTACTTGGTTTGCTGAGGTTCTTGGCTGTTTCTGTAAGAAACATTGGTTACTTAAATAGATTTTTACTTGAAAATCACAGAAACCAGGAAATTTGCGGTGGTTGGAATTTTTTAAGATGTCTGTTTTGTTACTACTCCATTTGTGCTAAAATATGGAGGTAGTAAAATAATTTGCAAACAGCAAAGGTGTCTCTGATTTAATGGATAGAATGTGCTCACTGATAAAATTTAAATGTACAGGATCAGGTGTGAAGCTTGAGCTTTTGTCTTCATTGTTAACTAATCTTGGCTCCAATAACATTAGAGATGATCTTGGGTTACATGACCTGATGTTCTTCGGCTGCCAAGTCCTCATAGGTCCTTTTTTTTTGCACCTCTATGTCAATACATGGGTGTAGGAATGGTGTTGATAGTGGAGACATAAATCTGCTCTATTCTAATTTGATTCACCAAGTATGTTTGAGTTTCTCTCTACTGTGGCACTTTGGTATTCCAGACTATTTGTTTGTCCAGAAATGCAAGGGTCAGGCTTTGGAAGAAATTATGTAAATAACTTTTTTTTTGCATTATTGGCCAGGACAGCATTTGTTTTTCATCCCAGTGAAGCACTGGTGTTCGTGACCTGTTTTCGTTTTATGTTTGGGTTTCCAAGTCAGTGTTTGTTGACAGAGTTCCAGTTGAAATGCCATGCTTCTAGAAATTCTCGTGTCTCTCAGTTTGACTTGTCCTAGGATGGATGCGTTGTCATAGTCGAAGTGGTGTCCTCCTCCATCTAGTGAGAGTGGATCATGTCTTTTTGTGACTAGGGGATGTTCATGTATCCTGGTAGCTAGTTTTCTGTCTGTTTGTCCAATGTATTGTTTGTTACAGTTCGTGCAAGGTATTTTGTAAATGACATATGAACAGGCAGAGAATAGAGGTATACCCATGTACAGGGAAATGAGGTTACTTTAGAATGGGGTTAGGGTGGGCAAAGGGTCTGTTCCTATGCTAAACAGTTCTGTTCTCAGTTTAAAATTTCAAACATTTAATTCTCTCAAATAATAGCAAAGTATAATCTGAAATTTCCCTTTGTTTTGCAGCCAGAAGCACATGAACCAGATGTGCAGCAAATTAGTGCTGCAGATTCAGCAATCAACAGCTTGAATGATTCTGAAAACAAAGGTCACTCAAAAGATTCTTCGAACAGCATGAAATCTAGCAGTGAGGAGCATCAGTCAGAAAATACAGATGCAAGAAAGCAGGACATGAAAAGCAGTTATAAAATGATGTTTGTAAAGTCATCTACAAACTAATTCAATCCCTTAACATAATCTCCTGTTTATTATTCTGGATTGTACAATTAAAATGCATTTTTACTGACCCTCGATCGCATTGGGTTTAATTTCCAATTCGTGATACATGATGTAATCTCTTACCTATATAATTGTGTTCCAGTGTTTTATTTCGTAAGTTCAGGTTTTTTTTAGTGACCCTCATTTTTTTCACTTTGTTTTTATCGTTACCTGTTTTCTGCTCATTTTGAGTTCCAAGTATATAACGTTTAAATGGAGACGAGATACTTCTTATGACTAATTTATAAATGCATATCATTTGTGCAGTTTTTTTTTTAGTGAGTAATGTCCAAGACATGGAAGTTAATCCAATTTAAACAGTGAGGACTAAATGAAACTCAAAATAATTTTTATCTGTTGATATATTGTATATAAATTAAACTTGGGGGCGGGGGGGTATCAGTTACAGGTTTTGCTATTGTCGTCACATTTGCTCGAAAGGAAGGAGTTTTTGGCATATATAAATATTGGATCATTGTCAGGTGGTTGCAGTTTGAGTGAGAAATTCCTATACAAAACAGTTTTATAGAATCAAATACCTCTATATATCAGAAGTTTTTTTTTCTCTTTACTGTTATAACTGTTCAAACTGTTTAATCTTGACTAGTGGAAAAACTGTTTTCTATGATTCTGGAATCGAAACACTGTAACAGGCTTCTATTTGTGGCACCAGATATAATCCTCCAAAATGGCTGTTGTTGGAGCCAGGAACTTGTGGTGTAAAAGCTGGTAGCATGCAGCCAGTGTTACTAAAACAGTGGGCAACTTTTACACTCATAGGATTGCTTTGACCTTCTATTTGATTGGGTTGACAAATGATTCACATTTCATTGCAATATTTCTGATCACTTCGTAGCTATTTGTTGAAGTAACTAGCGCATTAGGCAATACAATTTGTTACTCTATTTCCCTGACTGTAAAGTAGTAGTGATTGTGAAACTCAGCATTTTCTGTCATTAGAGGTTGGTACAAATGAAAGAACAGAGTGCACACATGAAGTTAAATGTAGAATCTGCTGTCATGATTGTGCATTTCTCCATACTCAAACTGCTATTTGTTGAAAGTCTACAAACTAATGAGACCTTTTGTTTTAGTTTCATAATCTTGCTACAAAGTCCTTCAGCAACTGCACTTTGTTGAATGAAATTGCATAGGTTTAAATGGTATACTAAGTTCATAACTACTGCTGAAAGGCCTTACTGGTCCTGAGAGTAATTTTGAATGTCAAATTTCTTCCACAAAGGTCAGAAATGCCGCAGTTTTAATATTTTCTTCTTAATTGCATGTGCATGTCCTGATCATGTGCTTTATTATCTTGTATGAAAAAAATAAAACTACAGTGCAGGGATTCAGTGGTTTTTACTTCCTGGTTTGTTATCCAAGAGAATATTTCAATGTAATAAGCACCTTACCATTTTCACAATAGTATCTCTGCTACTGTCTTGATCTCAGTGTCAGATTATGTGGACACCATCTTTTCCATTTCACTTTTTTGTGGTGGGGGGGGGGGGGGGGGGAAGAGGAGGAGTTTGGGGAAAAAGGAAGAGAAAATGATCTAGAAGATCCCAATTTGTTTTCTTGTTGTTCCCTATCACATGAATTGTGTACACAAACTAATTTGTGAAATTCTATTCAACTAAAAAGTTGCACTGCTGTGCAAAAATCAACTTAGTCAAAAATTGCAAATAATATCTACCGTTTAGAAATCTTCCTGCTGGGATTTATTGGTTACCTCTAAACTTGCTTAACAAATTGTTAGAAAGAAAAATTTTCACCATAGATGTTAAAGTTTTTAAAAAAAAAACCTATTGCACTGCCTCAGGTTGCTCAACTTAAAGATTTTCAGGACTCAAATTCAAGAAAAACTAATGTTTTCCTTCCCAAGAAACCTAGAATCTGTGCAGGAATAACCTAGCCAAAGTACTTGGGTCATGTCAAAGGCTAGTGAAACAAAACAGGTTTGAAGGGCTGAATGTCCTATTCCTATTTGCTAGTTTTCTGTCAACTGCATTACCTTAGTAGAACTCGACAGTTTATCATAATGAAATCTATGTTGGTTCTTGATTAATGTACACTTAAGGTGACAGCTCTTTTCTGTAGGTTTTCCCACCACTTATGTTAAACTGGCTAGCCTGTAACTATTGGATTTACACTTGTACCTACATCCTTGTCTTGTTCTCTAGCAACCTTCACCACTCCCCCCCCACCCCATATTAGAAGGATAGGATTATGTAATTCAACAACTTCCACTCTTAGTACCCTCACTGTCCTTGAAGTCAAAGCAAACAGTTTCCTTCTGGATCACATGGCCCCTGATGATTTATCAAATTGGAGTTCAACCAACATTTGCACATCACCTCTTCAATTTTTATTCATTAAATTAACTATCCTGTCTTTCAAATGACTGGCAGCAACTTCTTCCTTGGTCAGTGCGTAAAGTTCACCTTTAGTTCCACATTTAAATTTCCCTGTTTAGTCCTTACTCACCTCTCCACTTTCCCTTTAATACTCTTACTATTTATGTGTCCAGACAAAAGTTCTGAATTCCCTTTTATATTACCATCCAGTGTCTTTTTGCTTCAGATTTCCAATTTCCCCTCTGAACATTGTTTACTCAGTCATGTTCTCACATGTATTCTCAACCTGATCTCAGTCATATGCACTCTGTTTCAACTCCGTTTCTATCGAGGGAGTGCTGACTTTCGACCTTTCACCTTAATGAAAATATACCTCCATCTCTTTAAGGCAACTCAGTGTGAGATAACTTTTTTTTTCCCCACAATCGTTGTATTCAGTTTACCCAAGGACAGATTTGTTCTTAACAGTGAAATTGGCCTTCCTCTGATTAAGTACTTTTGCTATAGTTTGCTTCTGGTCCTTTCCATAGCAACAGAACGTTTAGTTTAGCTGTGATTAATATTCTTCACAAGTTACCCTATGACACAATCAATCAGCTTGAACTTCAGGGTTCAGACAAGATTTACCAGATGTCGCCAGGTCTGGAGGCTGAGAGTGATAAGGATAGGCCAGTGTTTTTTTTTTAACTGGAGCACAAGAGTTTGAGGGATAACTAAATAAAGGTTTATAAAGTCACGAGGGGCATAGACTAAGTGAATAGCAAAGGTCTTTTCCCTTGGTTGGGTGAGTTCAAAATTAGAGGACACAATTTTAAGGTCAGAAGAGAAAGATTTAAAAAGGACTAAAGGTACAACTTGTTGCACATAAAGGGTTTTGTCAATACTGACAGGGCCGGTCCATTCCAGTTTCTGACTGATGTCAACTCTCAAGCTGTTCATAATTTAGAACTTTGGCAACAGTAGTATTATTGAATGTTAAGGGGGCTGGTTGATTCTTTCTTGGCAGTTCTGTAATGTGAACATTACTGTCCAGGTCTATCTGCACCTGGCCATGAACTACTTCAGTACTTGAGGAATCACAATTAGAACTGACTGTTGTTCAATTATCAAACATATTTCTGATCTCATAATCGGAAGATCATTTGATGAAGCAACTGAAGGTAGTTGGGCCTGGGCCGCTGATCATTTCAGCCGTAGGACATGATGGCAATGTCCATCAAACACAACCCTCTTACTTAGTACTAGGTGTGAGTCAAACTAGTTGAGCGTTTTCCCCCCGATTACCATTGACTTTGGCTTTGCTAGTGCTCCTTCATCACATACTTGGTTAAATGCTGCATCGATGTCAAGGGCAGTTACTCTTGCCTCACATCTAACATTCAGCTGTTTTGTCCTCGTTTGGACCAAGACTGTAATTAATTCAAAAGCTGAGTGGTCCTGGCCAAAGACTCAAACTCTGTCAGTGAAGAAGTATTTTTGTTTGAAAGTGCTGCTCGATCATTGATGACCATTGCTTTGCTGTTGGGCAAGAGTAGTAATAGTCTGGGTTGTGTTTGACCTGTGGGCAGTACGTACCTAGGCAATTTTCTACATTGTTAGGTAGGTGGCAGTATTGTAGCTACATTGGAATAGCTTGACTGGGGTCTGGCTCGTTCTGGAGCTCAAATATTCAGTATTACCGCTGATAAATTGTTAGGGCATATTAGACTTTGCAGTATCCAATGTCTTCAGCTATATCTTGATACAATGTGGAATGAAATGAATTAGTTGAAGACTGACACCAATGCTACCACTAATCTTAGGAGGAGGATGAGAGGGTCCTCTGGTGGTGCAGCGATAGTGTCCTAACCTTGGCCAGGATCACTTAGCCCCATCTATTTCATGCTGCTTCCACTGTTGTTTTGCACACAAATAATACCATGTCACTTCAGCAGACTGACACCTCATTTTGTTTTGCTTACTGCTACTCCTGGCACGACGTCCTGTAATCTTCATTGAGCTGGGGTTGATCTGACTTAATGGTAGTGGTAGGATTGGGGATTTGCTGGGCTATGAGATTACATACTGTGGTCTGATACAATTCTGTTTTTACTGATGGCACACTGCCCAATCAGTGCATAGAATCAGATCCAGCAACCAAAGATTAAGTCAGTGTTATTTAGCATGGTGGTAGTGTTATATAACACATGGAGGGTAACCATGTCTCCATAATGACTGTCCTGTGGTTACTCATCCAATACAGTCATGGACATACACATCTGTGATAGATTAGATTGATGAGGATAAGGTCAAGTACATTCTTCCTTCAATGCCTTCCGCAGAACCAATCTAGTAGCAGCTATGTCCTTTCACAGTCAGCCAGCTTAGTCAATTCTAATCAAGCCACACTTGATGGATTTTGATGTCTGTTAAGCAGAATAAATTCTATGCCGCTCAGTACAAAGGAGTACTGACCAATCAGCTAACAGGATGCAGGGGTAATATTCATAAGATTTGCCTGCCTATGTTTCACCCAATGCCATGAACCTTAATGGAGTCTGGAGTCAAAACTCAGAGCTCCAAGGACACTACCTTCCTGGTTGCAAATTCCTTCCACCACTTCCAGTGGTTCTGTCCCATTAGCAGGACAGATTTTACCTAGGGAGGATGATGGTAGTGTCTGGGACATTGCCTGTATGGTGTGATTTCCATGTCAATAACTGTTGGGTTGTTGCTTGTCGAGACTGTGGGCCAAGCCTTTCCAATTCTGGTATATGCCCCCAGATGTTAATAAGGACTTTGCAGTGTCAACAGGCAGATGTGTTATTGCTGTTTCAGGAGTCAGGATTGACACCGGGTGGCCTGCCTGATTTTATTCCTTTCTTTAGATATTGTCTTAGTTTAATACAATAGTGTGTCTGGCAATGCCATTTCAGATGGCAGTCAAGAGCCAACAACTTTGCTGAGAGTCTGGAGTCGCATTTAGACCAGATCACGTTAGGATGGCAGATTTCCTTCCCTAAAGCACATTTATTGAACCAAGTGACGATGACTTGTTAACATTAGTTACAATTAGACTAGCTTAAATTCCAGAATTTCACCATCTGTCAAGATGGAATTCAAACATGTTCACAGTCTGGTATCGGTTTTACTGGTCCAGTGACATCACCACTACACCCCTAATTACAGATTAACAATTAGATTATATTTGGAGTCATTTTGCACATGGGAAATACAATTACAAACAGTCTGCTGCTTTGGATAATCTGGGATATACACTTGAATAAGTTATGAAATATGAAATACAATTAATTGTATGTAATAGTAATTGGCTTAAAGCAGGTATTAAGAATGCTGGAATATACAATTTTAAAATATTAAAAAAAGGACATTACTCATACTGTCCTATTATTGGCTTCACTGTTAAATTGGCCTCATTTGTGGTGAAAGTAATTTGAAAATTGAGTTCTTCGCATTTTAGTCTTTGCAGTGCTCTCAAAAAAATCCTGATGACTGAAAACAAAACTCGTGCAATTCAATTGCTGTCAGTGAATTTCAGTTATTTCTTAGTATTTTTGTTCCATATCAAATTTAACTAAGAAATACAGATGAGTGATCATCTGCAAAAAAATAAAGACAATGACCTGAGTTTTAACCTTCTACTGTTTGTGGAAGTTACAGTTAACAGAAGATGGAAACACTTTTTTCTTATTGTAGGAAGTGGAATGTGCAGGGCAAATAAGAGATAAGGGAAGAGCTCCCTTTTTTCTTCATTTCAGACCTCCCAAATCTGCAGAATTATTTTTTTAACATGTTATTCAATTCTATGCTTTTCTTTACAGGCATCAGCATACTAACCATCTTATATCCCTTTATTCTGTTCTCTTTAATGACTTTCCATTGCCTAATATCTCATGTAATTCATTCACAAGTTATTCAACTTAATAATTTATTTTCCGTCTTTGGATTATTTTTTGTTCCTCCAATTCCCCATCCCATTTCCTACCAATGATTATATCTGAAATTTTAACTGATCTTTTCACTTTACAAATGAAAACTTAATTAGAACCAAATCATAACGTTTTCCATTATCCATTGTGCCTGTGCTGACTCGAGCTATTCAACATTGTCCTATGCTGCAGTAATATCCAGACAACCCTGCGAATGACTCCATTTACAGTACACTAGAGAAAGCGAGGACTGCAGATTTGGAGATCAGAGTAGAGTGTGTGGTGTTGGAAAAGCACAGCAGGTAAGGCAACATCCAAGGAGCAGGAGAATCAACATTCCAGGAATAAGCCCTTCATCAGGATGCCCAAAACATTGATTCTCCTGCTCCTCAGATGCTGCCTGAACTCCTGCGCTTTTCTAGCACCACACTCTCAACTCCATTAAAATACATTCATTTTGAAAAATCCAGCAGAATCTTCTTTCATTAACCTCTCAGGAAACACTTCATTACTGAATGTGAGTGAAAGAAACTCATTTCTTGAATAGTTCTTTTGCCAATTAGACCTCCAGTCTGACACACTTAGTAAACTCAACAGTTTCTCCTTTTTTGCACTGTAAAGGGAAGCATTTCCAGCTTCTTAGTCTAATCCCTTATCATTAATAAAATCTTTAATCCCTAGTTTCAGCCTAGTAAACATCCTCCACCCTGAGCCCTAACCAGTGATTTGTAAAGGTTTCGCAAGAATTCCTTGTTTTGTATTCAAAGTTTACCCAATACTTTAACAGCTTTATAAATTTGCCATACTAATTTAGAGATTTGTGACCATGCCTTTCAATTTCATCTGCTTTTGCATTCCCCTCAGAATATAATCATTTAGATTTTACTGACTTATTTGATTGATCATCCCAAAGAGCAACTCACAAAGTCCATTTCATATCATCTTTGAAATCCACAATCTTTACAACCTGGAAAGTCAAGGATCATAGATGCATCAACCATTATGGACAATTGTAACTTTACTAACATCATCATAAATGGTAATTATGCTGGAATTTATTATAAAGGATATGATAGCAAAGCACTAAGACAAATAACATGTGAATAAACAGAGTAAATATGAATGTATGAATTTTTTTTTACAAGTTCTTTGAATGTATAACTAGTAAGTTGACAAAGGACAACGAGTCAAAGTCCTGTTTTCAAAAAGTATTTGATGAGCTGACAGAAGATGCTTTTATACAAAGGTAAACCTGTATGATTCAGAATAATATAGAATAAGATTAAATAGCATGGAATGAGGATTGGTCAATGGATAAAGACTAGACAATGAGATAAAAAAATTCTTATTGCATCAAGTCGGTCGTTCGACGATTCTGGATGAAGATGAAGAGAAATTTCTTTATTCGAGGACTGAGTCTCTTTGGAATTCTCGAATCAGAGAACTATACTTCAGCATATTTAAGTCAGGTGTTGATATGTTTTTGGATACTAAATTAAGGGATATCGGGATAGTGCAGGAAGGTGGAGTTAAGATAGCAAATCAGGGACGACCTTGCTGAATCTAAGAATAGACTTAAAGGTCTATTTCAGTTCCTACTTTTTACATTAAGTTCTTATCTATCAAGAGTTACAAAGGCATACTCTGAAGTAAAACTTCAATATAGAGATTCTAGATCTTAATATTCAAAAGATTTTGATTTTATCACATTACAGCATAGATTATTCCTCTTGTCAGACATTGCAGGAAGTCCAGTACTTTCTAAATTATGAGTAATTATGAAAACATAATCTGCCTCTTGCCAACATTCCAAAAGATATATGTTCCAGTTCACTAATAGGACACTTGATTCAATACAAACTAGCATTAAATGCACAATTGACATTGCCAATTAATGGAAACTTAGAAAATGATTCTATCCATATCGACTTATAAAACAGGCATCTAAAATGGTAAAAAATGAGAATTGGATTGAATTTCTATTAATTTCATTATCACATCATAGACACTTCCACAAAATAGAATTTTGTTTTGCAGTTGCACATAATTCAGCATAAAATTATTGATGTCACAAAGTTCATACCTGGACCACAGATTACTGCTTTGGTGTCTTATACGTGAAGTGGTTAATGCTTGTCCGAGTTAGCTAGACTGGTTCCTGGAATGGAGGAGAGATGAAGTGGACAAGACCTGTCCTCAAAGTTAGAAGAATGAGAGGTGATATAACAAACTTGAGTACAGCAGATTATGTTTCTGCTGGTTGAGGAATCGAGACTATAGCGTTACAGTACCAGATTGATCATTTGATTATATTGAGCAGAGATGAGAAATTACTTCACTCAAGGATAGTGGTTATTTATGACCTCTTAAATCTGTATAACCCACGTCTAATATTTGTCACCTTTAATTTAAATTCAACATCAGTTAAATTTTTTTGGGATAGTGATAGCAAATAACCTTTCAAAAGCAGCATCGAATCAGACAAATTGGGTGTCTTGAGCCAATAAATATTTTGTGTTCGTGAATTTAATATGATAATGATATACAGAAAGAGAGATTAGATTAGATTCCCTCCAGTGTGGAAGCAGGCCCTTTGGCCCAACCAGTCCTCGAGTAACATACCCAGACCCATTTCCTTCTGACTAATGCACTGAGCACTATGGGTAATATAGCATGGCCAATTCACCTGACCTGCACATCTCTGGACTGTGGGAGGAAACCCATACAGACACAAGGAGAATGTGCAAACTCCACACAGACATTCGTCAGAGGCTGGAATCAAACCTGGGAGCCTGGTGCTGTGAGGCAGCAGTGCTAACCACTGAGCCACTGTGATGTTGACCAAGTAGTAATAACAAGGCCTCCTCACTTTTAGACTGAGCTAGGCTCCTAAAACTGAAGCCTCCTTGCTTGGCTATACCTTCCATTACTTGTCCCGATCACCAGAGTGGTAGACAGTCCTTAAAACCAAATCTCATCTTGATCTGTCCTCTTAGGTCTTACCTCTCTCACACTCTCTCTTCCATTAATCATCTCTCCTCACTCCACCTTTTTTCAGCCTGCACATGAAACTTTGGTTCTCTACCAGCTGTCCAAGAACCATGTCAATTTTAAGAGCAAAACATCTTCATTGATTTCCTCCTTCAGCCTCTGCTTTGAGCAAATTCATATACTGGGGGACTTTAATCTTCAAATTAAGTTGTCACATTCTTTCTCCTCTGAATTTAGTGTTTTATCCTTCCTTAATCTTTGCATTCATAGGAATTTTCCAATCAATACTCACAGCTACCTGTTCAGGCTCACTCTCACATGGTTTTGGTAGTCTCATTGCTTCATTCACAGAATGAATCAGCATTTCCTTGTATCTCTACTTATGTACATCCCACCGTGCTTTTCACTTTCTTTCTGTATCAGTTCATGGAAAAATCTTCCTCCTAATTAGTTTACAACTGCAATTTCAATTTCCCAGTTGTCCAGTTTTTTATCTTTTGTTTACCACAACACTTCTGTAGTTTTCTGCATAACCACTCCATCACCCTTAACTTTTGATGCCTTCGTCTTGGGTAAGCAATAATCTCTTAACCTGCTAATTTCCCTGGTATGGCCCTCACCGCTACTCCCTTAAGTCCAAGAAGTTAATGTACGTGGTAGGCAACTGCTTAAGCTATTCATTGCCAATCTGCCTGGACTAGCAAAAGCATTATTAGATGCTGCACCCATTTCTTCCAGAACCATCCTGAAATGTAAGTTAGCAGTTTCTTAAACCACTCTCCCTTGTCTCTTAGATCCTCACTTCCAACAATCAGTGAAGAAAGTCCATGGATTTCTATATCACTAGATTTGTGACTGTCTAATCAGCTGCGCCTGCCATTTCCCTCCAGTTACCTAGCCAACCAGGCTAAATTTCCTCCTGGCTCTAACATGTACTAGCCCTGAACATGCATCTTCCCCTAACTTCTAATTTACCTTTTCTCAGGCTCTTTTTGAGCTCATCATCCATGAGTCCCACCACCTGCTCCCTCACTGTATTCCTACTAATTACTGATCACTTAACTATCCTTCCTACATGACATTTTAGATTATATTGTTAATGGTTCTCTTTACTCAGCTTCTTTCTTTAAATCTGCTACTTGCCTGAAAAATAACCTTGCAAACTGCCTCTTTTCCATTTCCTCAAACACTGAACATGTTACCATCTTGTGTCCATCTTTCAAGAAAATCCATCCTTAATGCCCTCCAATCAAGTATTGTTTCCTACCTTTGTAACAAAGGTGTTCTTCTCAAAGTCTCAAAATATCATTTCATGACTGTGACAAAAGGGAAAGCCTCTGCTATTGTAATGGTAGCCTGGAAGAGTTGCTGGAGGCGAAGATCTTAGGATTATTTTTTATTCACCATTCTAGGAACAAAGTACACTTATGCTTATCATGAGGTCTACACAGCTGCACTTAACAAGATATCTTCATGTGGTCTCTTACAATAACAGCATGGTTTACTGTTTACATATTTAAATACTGACCATCTACTCTGCATTTTCCACCAAGTTGCTGTTTCATACAATGTCAAAACCCTCCTGTACCTCTCCCAAACAGTGTGCCACTTGAGTGAATGTTATGGTGGTTTAACCAATTTCCTTTGAGGTGATTAAGGATTATTGACTTGGGAATTTACATTTGTTTTCTATGAATCATGATTTAAGTGGTCAGGGATCATCATTTCATTGTCCCTATATGTCTGGATAGCTGTTCAATTCTACTAATGATTTTTATCTGAAAACTAATGCATTCCTATTTTATCTTCTTTTCGCTTTTATCAGAGTGGAAGGTGTTTATTCTGTGGACTCATTTTCACATCGCCTTTAAAATTTTTCTGAGCTTGTCTAATTTCCTGTAGTTTTCTCACTGTTGTAGACTAGAACCTGCTTTTTTTTTTAAAAAAAGTGAAGGCCTTGATGTCTTCACTGTGGTTCCAGTCATCTTGCACCGATTGCTCAATTAGAATTCTTGATAACGTATTTGCCGTGGTCTGATTTTTGCACGAATGTATTTTCTTATAACACTATACCTCACTGGAATGGTTTTTTCCTCAGTTGCATTTTTGTTATATCTTCAGTAGCATTTTTGTGATTTCCTTCATGACTTAATGTGATTAATGGCTCAGGGTCTATTTCTAATGCAAATTTCAAGTCTAGCACATATGAAAATTGTTTTCAAACCATTGTAGTTGCTAGTGTCTTTCCTGCTTAAAAAAAACATACAAGTAGAACATGGCATACCTCTGTTCCATTTCTATTAACAATTGGGATGCACAGGTGACAGGTCTATATTTTCTGTCATTCTGATTTGGAATAACACTGGTCCTAATAGGGTTGATGCTGCTTCAACCACAGCTACTGTTGGTCATTCAGGGTCATAATGAGCTAGAATTTCTAAGAAACTAAATGAAATGATTGCAGGGCTTGTGCTGACTTTCATTCAACAGCAGAGTTACTCATGTCTGGGGGTTGGTGCAACATTGCATTTCCTGGGTGAGGATTGGTTAAAAATAATTACTCAACTAGTGAGCTTTTTCCATGAACTTCTGCAATGCTTATTGTATGAACAATAAGCCACAAGAACTGGGTGGTACACCTATCCCTTGAAGAGAATATGTTAGGTATGTACTCTCTCCAATTCCAATTTGACCAAACCCAATTTTAAGTAAAGCCCACTTTCCCCATCCAAAACTCTTTTCTACAGACTATCCTTTTCCTCTTCCAAAAGAAAAAAAACTTCAAACATACCATTTTGTGGGCACTAAAACACTCCATCACTACCACCTGTCCAGCTTCAATTCGCAGAATTAGATCTCTTGATAGACATTTTTGAAATCTGCCCCCTCTAAGCCTTTTATACTATCTCAATTAATGTTGGAGAGGATGAACTTCCTGAATATAATTTTGTATTGTTTTTACATACCTCAGTGAATTGTCTACATATCTGCTCCTCTATTGCCTGCTGACCGTTTTGGGGTCTAAAATACACTCCAGCTCCGTGACTACTCACTTTTTATTTCTAAACACTCCTCACGAAGCCTTAATTGGAGGGCCTTCCAAGACATCACCACTCCTTCCTGCAGTAACTGACCCCCTCAATTAATAACATTTCCCACCTCCTCTTTTATTCCTGCTTCTTCAAGGCTGGAGCAGATAACGTTCAAATCTTCCAGTTTGACATCTACAGTCACTATAGGGGATTATTGACACTTCTGTATTCAAAGCCAGGTGGATAGTTTGTATTCTTTAATTGGCAGTTGAAGCTAGATCAAGTGTTTGACTTCATCAGGAAAAGAAATTTCCCATGATGCAGGCTGCACCTGACTGCATGTATGTTGCTTTTTGCACTCTGTTTTGGTTGTACATCTGAGTTCATGTGCAATGGGTTCCACTCCTTCAATGTCTATCAATAATTAATGGATCATGCAAGTTTGTGCCCAGTATCCTGGCATCGGTCATCATGCCTACATTCTGCATCAGTCTGCTGTGCCCTCAGTATTAGAGTGGCTACTGGTAATCTGATCACCAAAAATAGTACTTAAGACTAGCTTTGCAGAATTTGCTTCCTTAGCCAAGCTATTCCAGTACAGGTTGGAATCTATCCGACCATACAGAAGATTACCCTGGAACAAAATACAGGATAAATCTGAACTGATTAGTTACTGATCTCAGTTTACCCTTGATCATCGGTGAAGTGTCACTGACAGTGTCATCAAACACCATTTACGAAATACTTGCTTACCAATGCAGAGTTTAGGTTCCATCAGGACAGATGAACTCTTGGCCCCATTATAGCCTTAGTTCAAGCATGTACAGAACAGTGGAATTCCAGAAGTGAGGTGAGAGGGACTATCCTTGACATAAGGAATCCTAGCAAATTGGAGGCTATGACAATCGGAGGATCTGGTTGGCGTCATGCTTGGCACAAAGGAAAATGGTTGAGTTGTGGGCGGTCAGTCATCCCGGGTCCATGATGCCTCTGCACGAGTTCCTCAGGGTCATGTCCTTGGCTCAACCATCTTCAGCAGCTTCAATGTCCTTTTCTTCATCATAAGGTCAGAAGTGAAGACTTTTTCTGATGATTGCGCAATAGTCAGCACCACTCATGACTCCTTAGACACTGAAGCAGTCCATATATAAAAAGAAAGAAAGATCTGGACAATATGCAGGTTTAAGCTGACAAGCGCAAGGTAATATCATGCCATACAAGTGGTAAGCAATGACATGTCCAGTGAAAGAATTCATTCAAGTGACTATTCCCACTATCAATATCCTGAAGTTATTGTTGATGAGGATTGGAGTAAAGTAGCCACAGAAATTCTATGGCTAGAAGAGCAGGTCAAAGGCTCTGGATATTTCAGTGAGTAACATTCACAGTCCAAAGATGTGCAAGGTCAGGTGGATTGACTTTGCTAAATTGTTCGTAGTGCATAGGGATGTGGGCATCTCTGGCTAAGTCAGCATTTATTGCCCATTCTGAATTGTCCAGAGAGCAGTTACGATTCAATTGTTGTGGGTCTGGAGTCACATGTAGGCCAGACCAGGTAAGAATGATAGATTTTCTTCTCTAAAGGACATTAGTGAACCAAATGGGGTTTTCCCCAACAATCAATAATGGTTTCACGGTTATCATTGTACCTTTAATTCCATCATTTTTAAAAACTGAATTCAAATTCTACTATCTGCCACGGTCAGATTTGATCTGGCCATTTTATTTTCCTTCCTGACGAAACGTTTTATAACCAAGCAAAGTTATCAGAATAATTAATTTCTCATTTGATTAATCAAGTTAAAATTATTGTAAAATAACTGTTCCATTCCTCTGCACAATACACACACCTGTGTGCAGCATGCAAATTATGAGGGATGGTACTGCCATATAAAATATCAAGTAGATCACTTGGATTCTGAAACAAAGCTTCCACTGCTTTGGCCATCTTGGAGGAATCCGGAGTACTCTCTTGAATCCGTGTCATAACTTATGGTGGTCTGCTGTATCCGAAACAACTTCGCCAAAATGAACCCTTGGCATGTTTATAGGAAGCAACTACCAATCTCTGAAACTAACCTGTGCCACTCAGTTCAAACACCTTTGCCCATATTAATTATCCTCACCCTTACTAATCAAATAGAATGCAATGTATGAAGTGTTCAAGAAGGCAGCTCAGAGACACCTTCTTAAACTAACTAAGAATAGAAGACAAATGCTAGCCTGGGAGTGATGCTCAAATCTAATGAAAGAAGATATGGAAATCCAATCGAACCTATTAACTTCCAAGTCTACCAACTCTCCATTTTATGACTCCAGCCACAAATATCTGTCCTTCCTTTGCTCCACTTCTGGAATCTCCACATCTTTTACCTACTTAGAAGCCTTCCTTAAAATCCATCTCTTTGAACAAGGTGTATCCTTTCATCCTTCTTAATCAGTTTTTCTTTGCATCATTTACTTTTCTTTCTACCTCTGCAAAGCACTTTGGGGTGTTACTTCCTCTAACAACTGTCCCATAATGATGCATGTTATCATAAATATGACAGTGACAGGAATGATGCATTGTTAACGTTATTGTCATTGCACTCTATCAAAACCTTGAAAGGTCATTTAAAAAAAAATCATGGCAGATCTAATTCAGACCAAGGTCTATTTGTTTGCGCCACCATGTACACTTTTGAGCATTTTTGCCACTAACAGTCATGATACAATCAAAGGTATCAGGGAAGAGGCTTGAAAGTGAACTGGCTGTCAGTCAAATACAGTGCATTGAAGTGATTTCTGAATTTGGCAGCAAACCCAGCTTCTAGCAGGTTGTAAGTCTCAGAAGTAGTTCAAAATAACGTTCCTGGCCAAACTCCAGGCTAAGAGGTGAAGGAGGAAGCAGGTGGTGATTCTTTGAAGGTTTGTACCCTTCCCCCAGTTGCCTCATCTCAGCATCTCTATTTGGCAGCACATGCAACTAAAACAAAAACAGCTTGTACACAGCAAAGCCAGCTCTCAGATCCCTTGCAAATGTATCTATACATCCATACATTATGACTTTGTTAACATCGTATTCTCCAGCATAATACACCATGGGGCCCCAAATTAAAAATGCCCTTTAAAAATCACAGGCTTTGAACTCAGTAACATCTCAAGAAATGTTAATAGAAACTACACATCAGTTGGCTCAAGATGATCAATACAACGGTTCAAACAGAATTGCAGGGACTGTGATGTATGTACATTTTGTCTTTTTTCTTTGTACTTGGGTTCTAAGAAAAATTGCCTTTT
This sequence comes from Chiloscyllium punctatum, assembly GCF_047496795.1. Lineage (NCBI taxonomy): Eukaryota > Metazoa > Chordata > Chondrichthyes > Orectolobiformes > Hemiscylliidae > Chiloscyllium > Chiloscyllium punctatum. Next base: position 57,542,683 of record NC_092760.1, read on the forward strand.
GCCTAAAATGCAATGAAAGTTGTTGCCCTTTTCAACACAACAGCTAGTTAGCTCCCACACAAATGTTGCTCAGGTGAGGAGTGGTGTTGTGCCTTATGTACAGTTTGGATGCCTGCAGGCTTCTGTACTTTTGATTTCAGTTCAGCTAAGTTAACCATTTCAAAAGGACAAATAACATACATTTCCACCTGCTGTGCCCAACCATAATTTTGTTGAAATATCAACATGATAAATATTTAGAAGAAAAAACTTCAATTATAAAACAAGAATAGAAAATACCAAAAATACAGATCAATCCAGATATGAAACACACAAAGAAGTGTTGGTACCCTAGGAGTAACCATTCATTAGCATCCAGGTTTCATTTATCAAAATGTATCGATTTAACAAGCAATACCAATGTCTATTTGGTTATGTCTAAAATAGGCGCATTTGCTGATAATTACTTGCCTTTTAAAATATCTTGAGAATACACACAAACTGAAAATAAGCCCAAAATTGATACTTAATTTTAAGCACATCCTTCATGACACTTATTACAATTTCATCTACTTGCTCCTCTACAATTAATGCACTGTTCTCCTGAGGGGGCTGTTAACAATTTACACTGATTTCCCTCCAACTCCACCTTCACTCCCACTCCTGATACTTCATCAATGATTCTGCTGTCTGCACAAACGTACATAGTTCTAGTATTCTAGTGAACAATATCAAGAATTGCAATTCAGACCTCAAAAATTTGCATCTGCTCAATTTCCAATAATTCATGGTAACCAAAATGATCAAAGTGGGAGCTCCAGCTGAAGCTCCTTTGTCCAACAGAGTATCATTCAAGGCAATTGAAGCAGCCAACTGTTGCTCCACTGATTAGAGATTGAACTTGGGATCTTCTTTGTTGCACATTTCAGCATCAAGCCATGCACTCATTATTTGAAGTAACATTTTTCTGCTCTACTAAGAAATTCTCCATCAGCTCAGCTCAGGATCAACATACTTTCTAGTCTATAGTCCCTCAGTTCCAGCTAAATTAAAACTGTGCTTATCAGAACTGAATTTTTTTGACATGTCCATGCAAAAGATGGCGCATACTGACCAAATGAGTAATCTTCAGATTAAGGGGATTTAACATTTACTTTCCGAGAGTCACTCAAATATAATTAATACCTAAGGAAAAGAAGAATGGGAAAAATGAGAGGTGTAATCAGAATAAACAAAGAATAGAGTTCACTAATGCCACTGTTCATAAGGGCAGAATGCATCCAGAAGTGATATTTGGTCACAATGAATAATCTTTTTTAAACCAGGACCCATGAAAACTATATCTGATTGAGTGCAAAATTATGTTCCTATTTGTTATTGCACTATCGTTATTGCAGACGGATTTCAATTCCAGTAAGACCACAGCTAAATGAGTCACTTTTATTCAAGATGGTGTGGTATGGCAAAAGCAGTATTTTACAAACTGAGTCCTCTAACATTAATACAAATACAGTTGGTGGTTATTCTCTAAATCTAACTCAGAACAAACAAATTAAAAGTAACACTTCAGTAAAATATATAGTATGATCCTATTGTAGCAAAGTATTAAATAGAAACCTAAAACATGATGGACTCTTTTCATTATTGAATGTTTGTCAATTATTTTACTTTCAACTATCATAATTCATTTTAATCTGGCAAGTTACAAATTATACATAGCCATATATTATACTGATTAATATCATAATTCATTGTTACTTACTTAAGATTCAATATATGGGATCCTCATTTATTGCTTTACTTATGCAATATGTTGCATTTAAAAAGTAAAATCAAACATTTAGAAATGTGGAGAGCTTCAAGGATGGTGGCAATAGTGAGTCAAGGGTGAGGAGGGGAGTGTAGAGAGAAGGAAAACCAAGAAGGACCTAAGATGTGTGAGGAGGTAACTGAAGACGAGAGATTTGGAGAAGATCTAAGGATAAAGGAATAAGTAGCAATGTAGAAGAAATGTTTAAATTAAATTATGGAATATAAAGTCAAAGTGACCACAAATTAAGATTGAGCTCATGTCATATGGCTTCTAATAATGTTAATTTGCATAAGATTATCATGCTAAATGTAAATCAATGTCTCACCTTTGTACTTCAAGTTCTCTCCAATGATTATCTCTTTATTTTCTTTTGTGTTCAATTTTCTGCCCTCGTTTCATGAAGGGAGGAACTCATTCTGGCTGAAGTTAGCTGCTGGGGATTTAAGCATTGACCATTTGATTTTATTCAAGCCTGACTGTAAATGTAGGTGGTTATTCAGTTGTGCCCACATGGTAGCCTTTTTCCCATAACTTCACCGATAGTGATCGAGATGGGTGAAACATGTCTGATCCTTCTCGGTCTTCTCTTTATCCCAAAAGGCTGTTGCCATTTGCGGTGCTGAATGCTGGCCTTGGTGAATATATGTATAGCTCAATATGACAAGAGAGCTGGCACCTTTGCCATTCAACCACAAAGTGTGTTCCCACTTCATGTTTTTAAAAGAAAAAAAGTCTCGGCCATCACTAAATCAAATACATGCATATATCCAAGCTTATGAAGAGAGACACAGTATCCTGTTGAATTTTTGTTTAATATTTACACATATGCAACCTTTTCCCTTGCAAATTACAAAAACGTGTCTATGCTCCATCATTATCTTCACTGTGCTTTTCACTTTGCAAGAGTCCACGCAGAAATGACAATGAAATCCATTTGGTTTTGGCAATATAATTCATTCTGGCAGTGCTCAATTCAGACAAAATAAACTCATTTTAAAGTTGATCCAAAAAGTGTAGGAATATTACATTTTAATTTCTGGTTCAAAAATAGATCAGTATTTTTATCTAAATTATGAGAACCATGGAATTGGTCCTTTTTCTTATGAAGTATTGTAGCCGCCATTGGAATACATTATAATATTGCAGCTGAAAACAGGCTAATAAAATTAAACATATTTCACAACACTGCAAAATTGCTCTGAACAATTGCATGTTTTGTACAAATCTATTTTAATACATTCTGATTCTAAAATGCAGCAAATCAGCTTTTTATGGTATATGTATAAAGTGCAATACCATTATATATGTTTTGTTTTAGAAAAGTTAATCTACTTCACATACTTCTGCTGTGTTAAGAAAAAAATTAATTTCCAATATCTGAGTCACCCAAACTTCCACCGTGAATGTTTCTGCATCCTTTAGGTTTTAGAAAAATAGTTTGCCTTTTAAATACTTAATCCAGTGAGTGAGTGTTTTTATAATCCTGCTTCATTGCTTACGAAAGAAAAGTTTCCCTTGTTTGTTTTAGTAGAAAAACAAATTGACGTAATTACTTCTGTTCCTGGCTGGTTCGTACAAGTTAATTGCAATGCAATGTTGTTCTCCATCAGATCAGCTTTGCAGGTTTCTTGCAATTTTCTTTTTGTTCAATTCTTTGCTCCTCTGTAATATTAGTGTTCAGCCAGGGCTTTGGCTAGAATGTGGAGAATAAAAAGAATCCTCGAGTGAGTATTGCTTGTTCAGTCACATAAAACAATATCCAATTTTTTTTTTACACAAACATGGGAAAAGGAAACAATCGCTCAGTCCACCAACCTTGCTGTCTTCTCACAGCTCAAAGTATAACATGTATGTTTTCAATAGCATGTAGGTCCATCAAACCCATCATTCCTCCTCTTCCTTTTCAACATTCGAAAGGAATCATTCCACCATGGCCACTATCTTCCAACACCCTTCCCAGTGTAGCATTTCATGTGAGTGCCTGCAGATGCTTTTTGCCTACTCTATCATACTAGACTTCAAATAATTCTTCCAGGTGAAACAATTACTGACTATTTATTTCAATTAAGTACTCTACAACCACTGCTCACAATGCCTCTATATAGGAAGATCAGATTCAATTTAATGACTGCTTCATATCACAGTTCCACTTCTACCACACCACCTAGTCTCATCTCATGCAATCTCCCATCTCATACCCGATCACAGTTCTTGCTTTTTGCTCTTTTTCCCAATGTTATCCAAGTACACTTGCTTGTAAACTCTCCGGTTTCTAACTTTTCCAAGTTTGATGAAAGGTCATTGACTTGAAATATCAATTCTGTATACCTCTTTACAGATGCTTCCTAATTGTTGAGTATTTACAGAATTTTCTGTTTTTATTGTATAAAGGGGTGTCTCCATCCATGTGGACACAGAGACGAACAAGACTTTGAAATGCCTGGCAGACAGTAGAGCAAAAATGGCAGGAGTTTGTAGATATAATTGAGGACACTGTACAGAGGTTCATTCCCAATAAAAGAAAGATTAACCGGGGAGGGATTAGACAACCTTGGCTGACAAAGGAAGTCAGGAAATGTATTAAAGAAAAAGAGAGATCCTATAAAGTGGCTAAGAACAGTGGGAAATCAGAAGATTGGGAAGGATACAAAAGCAAACAGAGGATAACAAAGAGTGTAATAAGAAATGAGAGGATCAAATATGAAGTTAGGCTAGCCAGTAATATTAGAAATAATAGTAAAAGTTTCTTTCAGTACATAAGAAACAAACGACAGGCAAAAGTAGACATTGGGCCACTTCAAACTGATGCAGGAAGCCTAGTGATGGGAGATAAGGAAATAGCAGGAGAACTTAACAAGTACTTTGCGTCAGTTTTCACAGTGGAAGACAGGAGTAATATCCCAAAAATTAAAGGGTGTCACGGGGCTGAGTTGAGTATGGTTGCCATTACGAAAGAGATAGTGCTAGAAAAGTTAAAAAGTCTTAAAATTGATAAATCTCCTGGCCCCGATGGGATACACCCTAGAGTTCTGAGAGAGGAGGCTGAGGAAATAGCAGAGGCATTGGTTGAGATCTTTCAAGAGTCACTGGAGTCAGGAAAGGTTCCGGATGATTGGAAGATGGCTGTTGTAACCCCCTTGTTCAAGAAAGGATCAAGGCAAAAGATGGAAAATTATAGGCCAATCAGCTTAACCTCGGTTGTTGGTGAAATTCTAGAATCCATCATTAAGGATGAGGTTTCTAAATTCTTGGAAGAGCAGAGTCTGATTAGAACAAGTCAACATGGATTTAGTAAAGGGAGGTCATGCCTGACAAACCTGTTGGAATTTTTTGAAGAGGTAACAAGTAGGTTAGACCAGGGAAACCCAGTGGATGTGGTCTATCGAGACTTTCAAAAGGCCTTTGATAAGGTGCCACACGGGAGGCTGCTGAGCAAGGTGAGGGCCCATGGTGTTCGAGGTGAGCTGCTGGGATGGATTGAGGATTGGCTGTCTAACAGAAGGCAGAGAGTTGGGATAAAAGGTTCTTTTTCAAAATGGCAGCAGGTGACGAGCGGTGTCCCGCAGGGTTCGGTGCTGGGGCCACAGCTGTTCGCATTATATATTAATGATTTGGATGAGGGAACCGGGGGCATTCTAGTGAAGTTTGCCGATGATACGAAGTTAGGTGGACAGGCAGGTAGTACTGAGGAAGTGGGGAGGCTACAGAAGGATGTAGACAGGTTGGGAGAGTGGTCCAGGAAATGGCTGATGGAATTTAACGTGAGCAAGTGCGAGGTCTTGCACTTTGGCAAAAAGAATAAAAGCATGGACTACTTTCTAAATGGTGAGAAAATTAATAAAGCCAAAGCACAAAGGAATCTGGGAGTGCTAGTCGAGGATTCTCTAAAGGTAAACATGCAGGTTGAGTCTTGTTGTCTAGAGGAATTAAGGGCTACGGGGAGAACGCTGGTAAGTGGAGCTGAAATGCGCATCAGCCATGATTGAATGGCGGAGTGGACCCGATGGGCCGAATGGCCTTACTTCCACTCCTATGTCTTATGGTCTTATAGGATCCAATTCTAGGACTCCTGCACACAGTCCCTTTGCCAGATAATGGGATAAGCACAAGGGTTGTGATTTCACATGGAACAGTGGGCATTGTAGACCATCCTTCTCCACTAGGCTTTGCCTCAACCTTCTCCTTTCCACAGAGTCATGCCTGTTTTAGTAGGAGATGTAGTTCATGTAGTTCAAAGGAGTCATGACCCATGGGAGAAGTCTGTTGTGGAGTTGGAAACCTTCTGAAGCACAAGTTAAAAAGATGGTGACTATACAAATCAAAATGCAATGGCTTGTGACATGTTACATAGTTTTAAAATAGTGATAAGGCTTTGATGAGAAAACATATGTGACAGTGGATAAAGTGCTCTTCTGCATTTAACATTTTGAGAGTCAAAATCAAGTATCCCCAGTTTATCTGGGTTCTCCGGTTTTGTCCCACAGTCCAAAGATCTGTGGGTAAGGTGAATTGGCCATGCAAAATTACCCATAACGTCTACAGATGCATTGGCTATGTGGATTAGTTGAAGGAAATGCAGGATAGGGTACGTAGGTGGACCTGGGTGGGATACTCTTTGAAGGGTCTCAATGTCTGAATGACCTGCTTTCACACTGTAGGGATTCTATGAATTGTCACGTCTTCAGGAGACCAGTAATCACCCCTAAGCTCTTCTGTTTTATATATTTTATACACGAGCAACTGAATTAAAGTTTACAATTCTGAAATTAATATTAAAATGTAGCAGCTTAAACATTTTGGAAGACATTTAAACATTATGGAGACATTTTACAAAAATCAACAACCATCAATTTACTCTGGCTATTCAACTATATACTTTAAAGCTTCCTGTTAATCTAAATTATGTAATTGTCTTTTAACGATACGTAATTTTTTTTCTTCTGACCTCAAAACAATATTTGGTTTGCCTTTTTGAATCCTCTTAGGCTAATCTCCCAAATGATGTAAGATTCTTTCAACAGATGGCACAAGATCTTTCTTCATTGTTTTACACAAGAATCCTTGAAAAGTATTGCTTCGCTTTAATTAAGGCAAATAGCCTACTCAAGTATATGTACGTGTACATGTAACTGTTAGGAGATCGTTTCGTTGCAGTGCTGTTTTGTTCAATTGTCACCAGATGGCACTGTTAGAGAATTCTAACACAAATAACTGAACTATTGAGTGCACAAACACATGTTTCTTTCACATTGTGGCCCATGTACATTTTGTCAAAAGTTATTAATGAGGAATGCAACAAGGGCAGCAACACATGTTGCTGTCTGCCCATAGAGAATCAGCACAACGTTGCATAATACCAGCAAGGGGAACAAATATTCCTCCCCATCAACTTCACAATTAGAAAACAGTAACACATATTTACTTTGATAGTTTGTGCAACTTCTAACATATTAATTGAATTTAAATCAGAAATGCATCAACATTCTACCTTGTTATAAAAATGACAATTACCTCCAAGAAACACAATTTTACAATACTGGACGCCATTCGACTCATCGTTTCTGTACCAGATGCTGAAAGGGAAGCTTCTTTTGTTTCTAATCTCAAGGTGATGAGTTCATGCAGACGTTAGTCTAAATCTTCTAAACAGTAGCAATCACTGTCAGATTTCCATTCCACTCCTGCTTCTGACCCCCCACTATGACCAAGCTCTGCATTTCTCGCGTGAACTTTCAGTCCTGGCTCAGTCGGAAATGAACAGCACACATGAAATGCAGCTCCTCCCTCATCATACAGTCAGTCAGGGAGGCCAAGCTATACTCTACTTTTGTAGCAGTAGTTGCCATATTCAGTTACAGTTTAAATATCCCAAAGCTTGTACTTGTTATGCTCTATTCAGGTCTGCTCCACAATAAAAGTTATTTTCAAAAGTAGTATCCGACAATTATTCATTACTCCATGATGAGCATTTCTTTGTTTAATGTTAACACTTCTTCATCCCCAGTGTTCACCAAACCTCCAACGACACCAAACAATGTACTGTGTTCACCTCCCTTACTCACCCTAACAATTTAAACCTAACATCACACCCAACAGGATTTATCATCACTCCCTTTCCCTGACTCCATCAGTCCCCCTGAGGGTGTTCACCCCCACTTCTTCGCCCCAACAAAAATACTGAACCTTAGTCTGATATTGGCCAGAAAAGAGCCAAGATTGCAGGAGACAAGTCAGGACAGTAAGTTGAGAACAGGGTAATCGTGGAGAATGCAAATGGGGTGGTAAGCATTTCCCTGCCAGGGGTAAACGTAAAAGTCATGGGTGCTGAATATTGCTGTGGTTGGAATGCTTAGGCACTCCATTTGAAATACACTTTTGCTACTCAGCAGGTATGACATGAAAGACAGTTTGACATTTAGAGCACAGAAAGAGGGCATTCGGCCCATCATGAGGGCTGTTTAACTGAGATGTGATTACATTAATCCAATTTCCAGCTTTTGGCACATTGCGCAAAGGCTATGGCACACAAGTGAATATCTGAATACTAACAAAAACGACATGAAGTTATGTAACAAGCAGAGTAAATATAGGTAAACAGCCCAACCCTGGATCATTCGAGCCAAGCCACAGAACAATCCAGACAGGGTTAAATTACTTGTGCAAATATTGTGGATGTGCTTCTGCAAGGTGTTCTGACAGAGTCACAGTCACAGATGTACAGCATAGAAACAGAACCTTCGGTCCAACTTGTCTATGCCGACCAGATATCCCAACCCAATCTAGTCCCACTTGCCAGCACCCGTCCCATATCCCTCCAAACCCTCACTGTTCATATACCCATCCGAATGCCTTTTAAATGTCGCAATCGTACCAGCCTTCACCTCTTCCTCTGGCAGCTCATTCCATACAAGTGCCATCCTCTTTATGAAAAAGTTGCCCCTTAGGTCCCTTTTATATCTTTCCCCTCTCACCCTAAACCTATACCCTCCAGTTCTGGACTCCCCCCACCCCAGAGAAAAGACTTGGTCTATTTATCCTATCCATGCCCCTCATGATTTATAAACCTCTAAGGTCATCCCTCAGCCTACGATGCTCCAGCCTATTCAACCTCTCCCTATAGCTCAAATCCTCCAACCCTGACAACATCCTTGTCAATCTTTTCTGAACCCTTTCAAGTTTCACAACATCTTTCCGATAGGAAGGAGACCAGAGTTGCACGCAATATTCCAAATGTGGCCTAACAAATGTCCTGTACAGCTGCAACATGACCTCCCAACTCCTGTACTCAATACTCTAACCAATAAATGAAAGCATACCAAACACCTCCTTCACTATCATATCTATCTGCGGCTCCATTTTAAGGAGCTATAAACCTGCACTCCAAGGTCTTTTCATTCAGCAACACTCCCTAGGATCTTAGCATTGAAATATAAATCCTGCTAAGATCTGCTTTCTCAAAATGCAGCACCTTGCATTTATCTCAATTAAACTCTATCTGACACTTCTCACCCCATTGGTCCATCTGATCAAGATCCTGTTGTAACCGGAGGTAACCTCCTTTGCTGCCCACTACACCTCCAATTTTGGTGTCATCTGCAAATTTACTAACTATACCTCTTACGCTCACATCCAGATCAGTTATACAAATGTCAAAAAGTAGTGGATCCAGCACTGATGCTTGTGGCACTCCACTGGTCACAGTCCTCCAGTCTGAAAAACAACCCTCCACTACCACCCTCTGTCTTCTACCTTTGAGCCAGTTCTGTATCCAAATGGCTAGTTCTCCCTGTATTCCATGAGATCTAAGCTGAAAATGTGTTGCTGGAAAAGCGCTGGAAAAGTCCTTAATGGACTTCATTAAGGCGTTCAACAAGGTTCCACATGGCAGACTGGTTAGCAAGGTTAGATCTCATGGAAGGAGAAAGTGAGGACTGCAGATGCTGGAGATTAGAGCTGAAAATGTGTTGCTGGAAAAGCTCATGCCCGAAAAGTCGATTCTCCTGCTCCTTGGATGCTGCCTGACCTGCTGCGCTTTTCCAGCAACACATTTTCAGCTCTAATCTCCAGCATCTGCAGTCCTCACTTTCTCCTTCCATGAGATCCAACCTTGCTAACCAGTCTGCCATGTGGAACCTTGTCGAATGCCTTAATGAAGTCCATATTGATCACGTCCACCACTCTGCCCTCATCGGTTCTCTTTGCTACTTCTTCAAAAACTCAATCAAGTTTGTGAGACATGACTTCCCACACACAAAGCCATGTTGACTTTGCCTAATCAGTCCTTGCCTTTCTAAATACATGTACATCCTGTCCCTCAGGATTCCCTCCAACAGCTTGCCCACCATTGACATCAGGCTCACTGGTCTATAGTTCCCTGGTTTGTACTTACTACCCTTCTTAAACAGCGGCACCACCACATTAGCCAACGTCCAATCTTCCAGCACCTCAACAAGGGGGCCCAGCAATCACTTTCCTAGCTTCCCACAGAGTTCTCCGGTACACCCTGGGGATTTATCCACCTTTACCCGTTTCAAGACATCTAGTACTTCCTCCTCTGTAATATGGACATTTTTCAAGATGTCACCATCTTTTTCCCTACATTCTATATCTTTCATGTCCTTTTCCACAGTAAATACTGATGCAAAATACTCGTTTAGTATCTCCGCGCCCCCTCCCTCGCTCAATCTACTGCAGCTCCACACAAATGCCGTCTTGCTGAACTTTGAGGGCCCCTATTCTCTCCCTAGTTACCTTTTTGTCCTAAATGCATTTGTAAAAAAACCCTTTGGATTCTCTTTAATTCCATTTGCCAAAGCTATTTCATGTCCCCTTTTTGCCCTCCTGATTTCCCTCTTAAGTATACTCCTACTGCCTTTATACTCTAAGGATTCACTCAATATATCCTATCTACACCTGACATATGCTTCCTTCGTTTACTTACCCAAACCCTCAATTTCTTCAGTCATCCAGCATTCCCAACACCAACCAGCCTTTCCTTTCACCCTAACAGGAATACACAGTCTCTAGACTCGTTATCTCATTTCTGAAGGCTTCCCATTTTCCAACCATCCCTTGACATGATAACATCTGCCCCCAAACAGCTTTTGAAAGTTCTTGCCTAATACCTTCAAAATTAGCCTTCCTCCAATTTAGAACTTCAACTTTTAGATCTGGTCCATCATTTTCCATCACTATTTTAAAACTAATAGAATTATGATCGCTGGCCCCAAAGTGCTCCCACACTGACACCTCAGCCACCTGCCCTGCCTTATTTCCCAAGTGTAGGACAAGTTTTGCAGCTTCACTAGTAAGTACATCCACATATTGAATCAGAAATTTTTGTTGGACACACTTAAATTCCTCTCCATCTAAACCCTTAATGGCAGTCCCAGTCTATGTTTGGAAAGTTAAAGTCCCCCACCCATAACCACCCTATTGTTCTCACAAATAACTGAGATCTCCTTACAAGTTTGTTTCTCAATTTCCATCTGACTATAAGGGGGACGATATTACAATCCCAATAAAATGATCATCCCTTTCCTATTTCTCAGTTCAACCCAGATAACTTTTCTGGATGTATTTCCAGGAGTACCCTCCCTCAGTACATGTAACAGAAATACTAGTTGAGTGAAAGGTCTCTACTCGTAATCATAAAATTTGGGCCAATAGCATTTGAAATAGAATGAAATGCTCTAATTTTGCTTAATCTTCCCTTCATTCTTGGGATACTTTAACATGGTGGGATCATAATTTGCAGTGTTTGGTTTTGGTTATTGTACCAAACAAAAAAAAAAACTATGCCAATAGTAAAAATGTTACAAAGGGATTGATCTTGCTGCTCTTAAGCATACAGACTAGAGAAACAAACAACTGATTATGGACAAACAACGTATATTAAAGGCATAGATAAGGCAAACACAGGTTGATGCTTGAAAACAAGCCAGGAAGGTAGCAAATGATCAACAAGAGTGAGGAATATGTCAACACAAATACATGGATATTATTCATACTACAAGTCATGATAGAAGAGGAAAAGATCCAGTAGGTAAATCCAACCACCGAGGTCTGTCTGAAACTTTGTGTAGGTTCAGGGGTGGTGGTGGGTATCTGACTGTCCTTCAGTAAACTGAAGCCAATGCCCACTCAGACATGCCAAGTAGCAGCTAATTAAAAAGTCTCAAACAACCAGTGCCTGTATCAAACCAAAGTAAGGGTGGAGCCTCTTGCCTAGTTGCTTTAGCAGCATTGATTGATGTTGGACAAATTTATTAGGTGTTCTGGGAGATGGGTTGAGAGCATTGGCTTCCTATGATGGCCCCCTGGCTCCCTTGGAGCACCTCTGGCTAAAGGTTTACCCTCTCTCTTGAATCTGGCCCTCCTAAACCCTCTCTTCACAACTCTGGACTTACTTGGCTCCTGCCAGTGGTGGCCACCGCTCCAAGGCTGGCACCATTGGGACAACAGAATTGCCAGCTATTTGGACTGGCCAGAATTCTGCTTACCACTGAGCGCTTGGTGACTCTCAAAATTCTTTGAAGTCTGCTGATAAATTATTTTGTAAAGCTAGTTATTGAATGTGCCATTTCGCATCTAGTTTAGGATATGAAACAGAGCAACGGGGAATGGAGGATGACAATATAAGGCAAAGTAGCTGGACAAAGTAGAAGCTAGATGGAGCACAATGGGTTGTGTCATGTGACAACTAGAGATAGAAAGTTCAGTTTGCATTTTAATTGGTTTCCTATTTTATGATGGAACGAAGCAGGAGGGATTGCTTCACAGTAAGATTGTTATTCAACTAAAATTGCAGCATTTCTATATTTGCCACACAACATAGGTTAACCAGGATTAAAATTAATTCAATCAGTATAGAACTAGTGAGAGTCATAGGTCATAAGAACAAATGAGAAGCTTGGACCTAGCAACAGAAGGTGACCACTTATACAGATTAAATTAAAATTCTCCACCACTGAAATTTTTCAAATTGGCAGTTGGCCACATGCCCTCTGGCGATTATACTCAAACATATTTAGAGCCATTTTAAGAGTGCAACTGAAGTGTTTTTGATCTAAATGTGCCGTACTTTCTCACTTCAGCAATTCATAACTGCTTTTGACAATGGGCGGCTGGACTGGAAATGATAACTGTCTTTCTCTCTATCGATGCTGCCTATTTCCTCAGCACTCCTGTTTTTGTACAACCCAAGTACATTCAATACTTAATTACCATTCCAAAAACTAGGATCACGTTTTTGGCAGAACCTAAAAAGGCTGACCATTTGACAAGAAAGGTTTCTATCACTTCAATCTCTAATTTTTCTCTCTTTTTCATCTTGGTTTTAAGACTACTCAGAACTTAAATCTTGTTCCACCAAAGTTCCAAAATCCAATTAAAGTAATATTATCTCATATACAAGTTATGTAGCAAATCTTTTCAACAATTATATGGAATATTTTCAGAAGTAAAAAGCAGAGTCAATTCGACATTAGTTTTATTTTTGATTCATTTTGTAGTGGCTGACAGCAGTGTTTATTTCTAGGTATTCCTGGAATAGGAAACAAGAATCAGCCACTAACATTATTTATATTATGACACTATGTTCTGCAATTCTCTTTTTTGGCTTAATCTTAAAGAATACATTTTACTGAAGAAGCTATGGATTAGTATACAGTGTAAATTTAATACTTTAATCAACACACACTAGTTAAAGTAGGAAAAAAGTTTAAAAATCTGTTAGTTCTTACTTTGCTTAGACAAATGTGTAGTGGAATCCATTGCTAAGAGGGGAGTGAGGAGGGGAAGGTGCTGAAGACGAATGGACCTGCTGTTGAGCTGGAAGGGATCACACACAGAGACACAAAGGCACAAATTGTTAAAGACAAGGGTTAACAACAAGACAGTGATTATTTTACAGTGTTGGCCAGCCTGTTTGTGATTTTATTCTTTATTTTCTTTGATAGGGATTTGATGCGATTAAATCTCTTTATGACATTCTGCCCACGTGCAATACAGAGGAACCTAGATTACCCGAAGGACTCAGATGGGGAATATGTCATTTTGGTTAATCAAATTCTGGATAATTGAATACTGGGTAACAGTTTAGCTGACCATCGGGACCTTGTGATCTTGCCGGATAATCCAATATTTGGAAAATCAAATGTCGGATAATTGAGGTTCCTCTGTAATCACACAGCTGTAATCAGCACTTAACTAAAAGATACATGCAAATGATCATAATGTAATATTCCAGATGAAGATAACAAATGATTGGAACCACAATATAATTCAAGTCATTCACATCTTCATCAGAACTTTTGATTTTTCTGAATGTACTGATTCACACTGGATACTGGATTCACAAGCGTGAATAAGACCCCGGTGTCAGACTCTATTGTAGATGGCAACTGTCATGAGATTGCTCAACCAAAAGGGCATCGAACTTTGTACTCTCATCGAATGCACGCACACGCAGTTGCTTACATGTTACTGATCAAGATCAAAATCAAAATAATTTAATATCAGATGTAAATAATATTGTTTCTGTAACTTAGCAGAATTAGCATCTTAGTTTATTTTGAATCCAAACAGTTTAAACTGACCATAATTAGACATATTTTATTGTGAATGCTCAATGTTGCAGTTTGGAACAGTGGACATTGAAAAGTCTGTGATTAAATCTATGTTACTAATTCCAGTCTGGTGCTCTGAAGATGTGCCAAATAAAGGCTGGGCTCCTGTTTGCTATTGGTGGTCTAGAGAGGGAAGAGAAAGGCTGGCTAGGCTATTTACAAATTAGATCTCATACACCTCCAGGAGACTAATTTCGCAGTGTTTCTGATATAACAACATACCTGTGTTCCCACAACTTGTGTCTTGACTATGAAAGCAACAAATACCAACTTAAGAGGAGAATCAGGAACAGATTATTACTACTCAACATGTTCAGGTGTTCTCCAGGGTAGGTGGAATTTGCATCCACACTAGGGACATTATCAGCGCTGCACAAGAACCCTTCAATTATCAATAAGAATGGGGAATTTGGAGGAGCTGACAGGACTAAACCGGTGAAAACAAATGAGCTGAACTAGCAATAAACACAAGGTGGTTGAATTTTTATTACCTGTGATTTTTATACCTTACCCCTCCACTCTCAATGACTTTGTAACCAATTCTCCAAGAGATATGATTAACATTTAATTCTTACATTAAGATTTCTTACATTACGATTTTTTATTTTTACAAATCACAATATTTGGAACTACAGAAGATTTAAGATCAATGAAAATAGTGGGTGGACAGTAACTAGTTAGAAGAGGTCATGGGGAAATAGATAGTCTGAAATAAGGTAAGTTACTCAGACTGCTTGGAAGTTGGTATTCACTGATTCTGTTCTAGGATAACTTTTATCTAATATGTTTATCATTGAGGCCAGGCTTGAGATGGTTGCTGAAATACAAAGGTGATGTTGAAACCAGATTTTCCAATGCCTGATGAAATTCAATTTCAGATAGTAAGTGAAATATTTTGGTTAAAAACTAAAGTAATAAACAACTTTGTTTGGATAAAAGCTGAAGAGTATTGGCAGGATTTATGTTCACGATGTTAAATGCATCTCAAGCCACTAAGGCCACAAATAAGCTAATGGAATACTGAGTTATGGCAAGAGGTATACAATATTGAAGCTGATATGTAACATGGAATCTATATTTGGTCTTAGTAGGAGTTTTAAGTTTGGTGAGTTGGTTTTCCTGAATAGGAACACTGCTGAAGCAATGTAATGGGATACAGCACATTGAAATATATTGTTTCTGGTGGTTGAAGGTTCTAGAAGGAATATTGATACAATATTAAGTATAATAGATTTTGGACTGAGAAAGAGAAACCTGTGTTTCTACAGAGCACGAAGAGGATGTGGAATGCATGTAATTGCTGATCAAAGTAGAGACCATGTTAACATTTAGAGTAGGTGAAGGATGTTGTTGAAGAAAAATGCTTAAGGGATAGAGGAGAGGCATCTGTGCTAAGGATCATGGCTCATGCAGAAGATAAAAATCGATCCAAGCTGGTTGGGTAGATTGGCTTCTATTTGATTGAGTGTCATTCTATTCTTGTACTATAACATTTTCTCTACCTTTGTAATCTAATTCAATATTGTATAATTCCTGGGATGCTATAGAATAGATTAAATATAGGATGAAAGTAGTTCTACTTTGTCTCATTACCCAAGTTCAATGTAGACCACATTTTATCATTTCAATTTGACATTTCAATTTTTTGCCATCCTCTGGCGTCCAAAATAAGTAATTTTATGAGAGTAAGCACAGCATTGTAAGCAGTTTTATGTTTATACCCTTGGATTATGAATGCTCCACCTCCGTTTGAACCTTGCAGTTAGAGAGAGAGAAAACATATATCCATTCATCTGTACTGAATTTGAAGCCAGAATGCAAAGTAAAAGACCTGCATTCTAACCAACTGCACATGTAGCGATAGAGCTCTTTCTTTTTTTACCTCCCAAAGCACTGGTGAACACATTCCCCAGAGATGATTAAAACACTAGGTGACAGCCATAAATCAGAGTGAGAAATCAAATTGAGTTGTTGACACTTTGTAAGGCAAGAGCGATGAACATGCAACCGCTTATTTCTCCCATCATTCTGGTAATAGAGTATTAGTGGAGCACTGAAGAGGAAATTAAAATGAGTTAATGTGTAACTTAGTTGCTCATAAAGCTCCTGTTTAGTTCCCCTGATCATTTAATTGCTAAATACATCAGTTGCTCTGGCACTTAGGTTTGAGCTCTTTCGTAGGTCTCAGCTGGAACAGCAGCAAGATGTTGTAGTGCTGCCTGAGCGAGATTGAGGCAGAGGCAAATCAGGTTTCCATGCTTCACTGCTATCCAGTGCTACTTGCTAGAAAGTACATATACATCGATTGTGGTTGACAGAAGAATAAAACTTGGTTGTGTGGTCAAAACATCTGCCTTCCTAAGTGGCCCACACATGGAGAAAGGCTGCTTGGAGGACTACTTGGGCACATGGAACCATAGCCCAGCACTTGTCACTGCCAGCAATGAACCAAATAGGATAAAATAAACTTCTCTCTGATGTCCACCTTCTTGAGCTTGGACAACATCCTTAAACAGAGCAAATCTGTGTGTAGCTTTGTAGTACAGTTTCACAGTGGAATTCCAGATATTTCTAGAAATCAGGAAACTGTTTAAACTTGGTACAGACTTGGCTAATTTCCATTTGGATCTGGTTTGAAACTGCCCATGGGTTTCATGTCGGATATACTCAGCCAGTTAGGTTGGCTCTAACCCAATTTCTGGAGGTGGCAGGACACCTACTCCATTATTTAAAACACCGCTTTGAAAATGGATTTACATTGGCATTTCCCCAAAACAAACAGGTGTATTCAAAAGCTAGGCAATTTCTACATAAAGAAAAAAGTCAATTCATTCAAAGAGGTTCTGGTGCACCTATTTGTAGCAGAACTTGCCCAAATCTTTCTGATGCACAATAAAAAATATATTTTAAGTAAAAATCAGAATTGACACTTCAAGGATAACTTTAATATTCTATCAAGATAACTGAGCCGCAATCAGAATTGTGTACCTACATAGATAGGCAGTAACAATATTTGCAATGTCTTTCGGGCCTCACTGACAAGATAGTAACTAACTTCACTTCATTGTTTTACATAAACTTGCACTACAAATATATAATTCATAAAAACCAAAAGAATATAAAATTTCTCCTTTGTTCGTGCTTTCAGAAAAAAAGTTCTGACATTTGCACAGTCTCGTCAGCTAACAATGACAAATGAATAGATGTCACTGAGTGACTGTCAAACACAGAGGGGACATATGACATCTTGGTATGCCTTGGCTTCTAATTTCTGCCTCTATCAAAGGGCAAGGGAAGGCTTTACCATGTTCCAAAAGCAACTCTTTCAATTATTAGCACATATGAAATCAGACTTTACATTAAAAAGTTCCATGCAAATGTGTGTCTTGAGTGTGAAACTTAGAAGTATGGCATTTACCTGCTACTATTTTGCTGCGCTGGGAAGCCTCAGATGCTAATGCATAGGACATAGTGATGATGCGTTCCCGTTCTTGTAACTGTGAATCGAGATCAGAGGAGTTCTCACTGATGTAGTTAACTCCTGGTTGCACATTCTGGTAACTAATGCAGGACAAAAATACAACTTAATTTTCTGTGACAGAGAAGACAGTAATAGTAGAATTCTTCATCAGAGTTGTTCCAGATGCAGTAAATCCCTCTTTAATGACAACCAAAATGAAGCTACTATTCATGTTATTCTAACATAATCTAAAGCACTCATCTGAGGAGGAGTTATAACAGGTCATATGTGGTGTAGATTGAACAAAATATTAATCAAAAGCTCCATCTACCTGATCTAATGAATAAGGAAATTTTTACAACATTAAAATGTCAGAAATTCCTAAAGTCTCGATTCTCCTATTGCACATTGTTCATTTGCCCCAATTCAACAGAACAGTTTTACACTTACTGTGTTACCCCAAATAGTTATAAAATAACACAGCAACTTTCAAATTCAGTGATTAGCTGTTGTTTGGAGAGAGAAATATGTTGTGGAATTTTGGATCCTAGTAATATTTTAAATTGTTTGGTAAGACTCTGTATTAAAATGTACTGAGTTTACATTGTCTTAACAGTTTAGATTCACAAATACTTAAAAAAGACACATTGTACAAAAAGGGAAACATTTGAACAGAGTACCTCAATTTGGAAAGGATGTTTTTGATTTTCTGAACCTTGCGCCTCCTTGCCTCCCATTCCTCATTGGTGAGTGGTTCCTCAGGCTCCAACTCGATGTAGCGTTCTGGAATTAGAACCATGTCTGGCTTTGATAACTGAAAAAAAAATGAGGGATCAAAATATTAACACAACAAGATATGGCAGCCTGATGCACTTGTATGGTTGCTGGCATTACCTTTCAAACCTGGGTTTAAATTTAGCTTAGCTGCATGAAATAACAGTCTCCACCTTTTCCTGGTTGAAACAGATCTCGCACCCTGTAGGGTCCAGACGGTTGATAAAGTTTGGTGTGGCAAATATGATATATCGGCTGTTCCTCAGAGGAGGACGTACAAACTCCACTCAGAATGGAACTGAACTGGAACCTCTGGTACTGTGAGGCAGCAGCACTAGCCACTGAGTCACCATGCTACATGATTTCTCTCAAAAACAACAGCTCAATTGTTTGATGCTGACACAGTGGGTCTAAATTGGGAAAATGCCAATACCCTGCATTGAAACTAGTCAACTCAATAAACAAACGATTCACAAAAGAGTTAAATAAACCAGGGATGTGCACAACAAATGTACCACATAAACAGTGTTCATGTAAATCATCAGATGCAAATAGCTAACAACTAAGCACACCAAACAAGACATACATATGCGTATATGAATTAAAGAGGAAGATTCAAATCCCATGATTTATTTTTAAGGTAACAATTGGTGACAGTGATAATGACTAGATTATGACCTGGATTCATCTTTCAGTCCTCGATGAATGAAGATTTTTCTGAAGAAAGGTTAAACAATTCTTTAAAGCAGGAAAGAGAGCTATTTATAGTCAAGGCTCTTCAATCTTGAATTCTTGGCTAAAATTAGGGAAGGTAAAATCAAAGACTAGGGACACTCATGTTTATAATGACGCATAGTTACAGTGACCATTGTCCTGGAAATGGTAGAAACCAAATGACTTCGTAAATCAACCAAACTTATATATTTTGGATTAGTGGTGCTGGAAGAGCACAGCAGTTCAGGCAGCATCCGAGTAGCTTTGAAATCGATGTTTCGGGCAAAAGCCCTTCATCAGGAATAAAGGCAGTGAGCCTGAAGCGTGGAGAGATAAGCTAGAGGAGGGTGGGGGTGGAGAGAAAGTAGCATAGAGTACAATGGGTGAGTGGGGGAGGGGATGAAGGTGATAGGTCAAGGAGGAGAGGGTGGAGTGGATAGGTGGAAAAGGAAATAGGCAGGTAGGACAAGTCCGGACAAGTCATGGGGACAGTTACTGAACTGGAAGTTAGAACTAGGGTGAAGTGGGGGAAGGGGAAATGAGGAAACTGTTGAAATCCACATTGATGCCCTGGGGTTGAAGTGTTCCGAGGCGGAAGATGAGGCGTTCTTCCTCCAGGCGTCTGGTGGTGAGGGAGCGGCGGTGAAGGAGGCCCAGGACCTCCATGTCCTTGGCAGAGTGGGAGGGGGAGTTGAAATGTTGGGCCATGGGGCGGTGTGGTTGATTGGTGTGGGTGTCCCGGAGATGTTCCCTAAAGCGCTCTGCTAGGAGGCGCCCAGTCTCCCCAATGTAGAGACCGAATCGGGAGCAACGGATACAATAAATGATATTAGTGGATGTGCAAGTAAAACTTTGATGGATGTGGAAAGCTCCTTTAGGGCCTTGGATAGACTGAGCCACTGTGCTACATGATTTCTCTCAAATTAGGTGATATTATTCAGGTAATACGTTTTTTGACTCAGTATAACGTCCAGCACTAAATAGTTCTCAAAGACTCAATCAGTACAGTAGCCTTTAACACAGAAGGATCTACAGAGGTTTTAGTCTAGAGGGGAGTACTATGCAGAGGTGGGGTCGGTTGGGGCATAAAGGAGCTCTAGAAGTCTAAAAGAATGGATTTCTCAATTGCTCTATTGAATTTAATGTGGAGGCCTATTGGACAGAAAACCTGGAGCACCAAAGCCTATGAAATCAGGAATGACTGGAGTAAGATGGATCACAGTGGAGTGAGGAGTCAGGATGTGGATCATAGAGGTAGGGAAGCATCTTGGGAGGAGACAATGTAGGTCAGATGTTGGCCAGATGAAGTCAGGGCAGGACTTTAATGATACTCAACAATACTATTGGAAATCAGAGATTGGGAGCAGAGAGATCAGGATGCTGTAGAAAGGAATGAGGTTTAAGAGCACTGACTTATTTGGCACGAAGGAAATAGATCTGTTCATTCTGGAATAAAAGCAGTGCCATAAAGATACATAGCTTATGCATTTTGTCCATCTTATTTCCATTAGTGGTCACATTTCAACAAGGTTCAGAACACAGCCACGCAGCTTCAATATCTAAATAAGCTTGTGAGCAGGTTGATTTCCCTCCTCATACCATGCCTCAGTTAAAACAGAAAGTGGGAGCGTTCATGGGAGGTTAGATTCCTTATCAAGAATTCTTGCTCTCAATCTGAAAGGACACCATCCCTTTTTTGAGAGTTAGCTTCCAGTTTGAGGTTATTATTGCCTCAAACACTTGACACATTTAATTACACCTCATCAGGAAACAGGGTGTCTGACTTAGTTAAACACATGCTAATTGAAACCAATCAACTTCAATATTAAGCATTTATGACATAGAGCAATTGTTCTTTGGGAAAATCCAAATACAAGATGGTCATTCCTGATCAGTTGGTTTGTTTGGTTCTGGTATTTTTATATGCTAACTGGAATAACCGATCACATTAATTATACACCATTCCAACATGTCTTTACAGCTTTGTCAGCACTACTTCTTCCTGTTGAATCAACAAAACCAAGCTTTTAGATTAGTGTAAGAATTTACATCAGGTGTCAGCAATGGCTCAGCCGCAGCACTCATGTTCCTAAATCAAGAAGTCATAGCTTCAAGTCCTACTCCAGACATTTGCAGCTAAGTGAATCGTGGGTGAAGCATCATTGCAGTAAAGAGGGACCTTTTTTTTGCCATTTCAACTAACTCAAGGCTTTTGAGAGCCCGTGGTATTATTCTCTCTAGTGTACTAATCGACACATCTTCCAACTAACCAGACTGACTTAATGCCTCCCTGTAGGTTCCTGCAGTGCGCAAATTGGTTTCTACTGCTGCAGTATTTAAACCTCAAAAAGTAATTAATTGACTGTGTAGTGCTTTAGGGTGTCCTGAGGCTGTACAAGGTGCTTTAAAAACTCAAGTTCTTCTTTTACTAGTAGATAATTGGCAGTCATACACTAATATTATCACCTCTTTGCTGAGATCCAGATCGTAATCTAATGGCTCCACATCAGCTTCCACTGCTGGTACTGCCTGCTTTATAAGCCCATCTTGAAGATTGTTATGTTCTCCTTTCACAGCTTTTTCCAATAACTGTAAATCAAACTCTTGTTCACGTTTCCACTAAAAAGGAGAGACAAACAATTGCAATCTGTTAGCATATCGTTGTAACATTTATTTGACATCTTTGGATTAAAAATACATGCATAAATGGTTGCGAAGATGCCTGCTCCAAAGAGACACTTTAATTTTGATTCTAAGTGAAAAGCATTTCGACCTATATATAATCCTGTTCTGCACCATTCATTTACTTCAGAGGAATACAGTGTAGAACAGACCAATTTGACTGTGTTCCCATGTACATACTAGATTTCCTCACCTGACAAGGCCCAGCTTTTAGCAGCACTTAAACAATTCCTTAGCTGTAATGTGGAAATACTTTTGGATTAGTCTAAAGCTGATAAGTCATGTAGTCCAAATAAACTGGACATCTTCCTTCTGCACTGTAAACTTCCATGGCATTGTACAGGAATATCACTTTGTGACTATGTCACTTGGCTATGTGCACGTGCAAATACTCAAAACAATTCAACTTGATCATGATCAAAAGTAAAAGGTTCCAGCAAAAGTAAAAGGTTCCAGTGAATTCAGCCTACTGTTTTATAAATACTATGGCAAATATTGGTATTGGTGTCAGTCTTGAAAGGTATAATGTCAATAATTTACAACAGACATAGATGAAGCAGTTACTTTGGATATGAATATATCACAGTTATTTCATTAGCACATCCATCTCAGCTAGGAAGATTGGATACATCTATCCTAAACTGAAAAGGAGGGGGGGGGGGGGGGGTGGAGGGAGGGACAAAGTCAACCAGCATTCTTAAACCACTAAACAGGACCAATACTATAAAGTATATAGATAGGATTGGATTAGATTAAATTGTAATGCTTTCTATGGTTAAACAATGTCATTGCTGGCTGTATAAATACACACTTGAAAGATCATTTGGATGACCTTCCCAATGTTTCTGAAGGTGTAGTTTGACTTGAATCATTACATTCATTCAAATGAAAATCCCTGAAGGAAGAAAAAATAAGAATTCTTAATTATATTTTTAAATTAACGAAATCACTGCATGCTTTTAAATTGCTCACAAAATGAAGGACAATAAATTGTCAGCTGCATGCCAACAAGTCTCCAGGTCCAGATGGACTTTATCCTACCACTGTTTATAAAAAACCTTAACGAGGTAGTAGATCCATCAGTGTAACTGGAAATGGGCAAATAGGACTCTTCTATTTATGGAGGGAGAGAGAGAGAGAGAGAGCGCGCGAGAGAGAAAAAATGGGGTGGGGGTACGAAGGTGATGTTGAATCAATCATTAAACAAATGCTAGCTATGCACTTGAGAAAAACCAGGAAGACTCAGCATGGTTTCAAATGGAAATCATATTTAACCAATATATTGGAGTTTTTAGAAGGATTATTAAGCACTGTGGATAAAGGGGAGCTTGTAAACATACTGTGCATGGATTTCCAGAAGGCATTTAATCAGGTTCCACATCAAAGATTATCACAGAAAATAAAAACTCATGATATCAGAAGTAGCATATAACCATGGACACTGGACTGTCTGGCTGGGAGAAAACTAACAGTTTGCATAAAGGGGTCTTTGATTAGCAAGATTTGACAATTTGAATGCATAGCAACTAAATTTGCAGACAACACTAACATAGGTAGGGAAGTATGTTGTGAAAGTGATGCAAGGAGATTGCAGACAGATGTAGGTAAAATAATCTGGCAGATGGAGTACAATATGAAAAATGTGAAGACACTCACTTTGGTTCATAAAATGAAACAGCAGAGTATTAAATTAATGGAGAATAACTGCAGAATTCCTAGGTATACAGAAATTTAGGTGTTCTAGTGTCAGAGTCATAAGATGTCTGGACGCAGGTACAACACGTAATCAAGGAGGCTAATGGAGCAGTATCTTTTATTATGAAAGCAACTGAAGAAAGAAGTGAAATTATTATGCTGTAATTATATAGGGCATTGGTGATACCACAACTCCAACTGTGCAATTTTGGTCTTTTTTAAAAATGTATTCACCGGATAAGCGAGTCACTGGCCAGACTGCATTTATAGCTCACCCTAAATGCTCCGAGGGCAGTTAAGAGTCAACACATTGCTGTGGGTCTGGAGTCAAATGTAGACCAGACCAGGTAAGGATGATAATTTCCTTTCTTAAAGTACATTAGTGAACCAGATGAGTTTTTCTGACAATAGATTAATCATTTCTTATTTAAGGAAGGATGTAAATACACCGGAGCTAGCTCAGAAGACGTTTATGAGTGGGTTATTTTATGAGAATAGATTGGACAGGCTGTGGTTAATTCACCAGCGATTAGAAGAGTGAGGGGCAACTTGCTTGAAGCCTATAAGATTCTGACTGGTCTTACCCAGTCCCACCCAATTCTTGATGAAGAACTTATGTTCGAAACGTCAATTCGCCTGTTCCTCAGATGCTGCCTGACCAGCTGTGCTTTTCCAGTTGCACACACTGACTCTGATCACCAGCATCTGCAGTCCTCACTTTCACCTGATCTTACCCTGTAGAAGGTGGAAAGGATGCTTTTTCTTCTGGGCAAGTCTAGAAATAGTGGGCATTGTTTTAAAATGTGTGATTGCCCTTTTAGGGCAAACTTAAAGAGAAACATTTCATAGGAGATAGAGAGATTTTGGGAGTTGCAACTTCAGAAGGTGGTAGTGGGTGGTCATTAAGTATTTTTAAGGTAGAAGTTGATGGATCTTGTTCGGCAATAAAACCAAAAGCTATCAGGAGTTCATTGGAATGTGGAATGCAAAACACAAACAGATCATCTGTGATCCTACTGATTAGCAGAGAATTCTTGAGGGGGTGAACAGCTTACTTTTGTTCCTATTTCATACAATCAGCATATTTTTCTGGAAATCAATTAATGGTGACACGAGTTCTATAATAGTCTTTCCTTAAAAGGATAACTTTTTAAGGAGATATCTAGGTAATACAAATGGCAATCTACAAACTTGAGAAAAGTTGTTGAACACATTCAAAGCTGACAACCTGAGAAAATATGATGCAGTGCTGAAAATCTGAAATAAGAACAAAGTGCTGGAAAACTCAGTCGAGCAGACAGGATGTGAACAGAAACAGGTTGGTTAGCTTTCATCAGAACTGAAGAGAAATAGAGGTGGAGGAATTTTTAAACCAGTGGTATCAGAAGGAGCCAGCAAGACCAAAGATCTGTGATAGGGTGGAGTCAGGGAAGACTTAACACTAAAAGATTACAGTTGCTATGGAGGAAAAGGTGGATGCGGGTACAGTTACAATGTTTAAAAGACATTTGGATAAGTACACGGAGAAGAAATGTTTGGAGGGATGTGGGCCAAGCGCAGGCAGGTGGGACTTTAGTTTGGGATAATGGTTGACATAAATTGGTTGGAATGAAGGGTACTGTATGACTCTACAGTGAAGAAACAAAAGTGCCCAAGGAATACCAACTTAAAAGACAGAGTGCAGTTTCTTGACTATACATTGACCTTCACTGGAGCATTGCTACAGGCCACAGACAATAAGGTCAGCATGTGGGACAATTGTGGAGGATTCAGATAGCAAGCAAATCGTTATGCTTGTGTACTGAATGGGGTATTCTGCAAAGTGAGTAGCCAGTTTGTGTTTGGTCCCCTCAATGTACAAGCAACCACATAATAAGCAGTGAATACAGTATTTTGAATTGAAAGAAGAACAAGTCAATCATTGCTTCACTGGGCAAGTGTGTTTGTGACCTCAGACATTGTACAGAGCAGGGTCTTAGAGACTTTGTTTTTAAAATATTATTTAACTTTCTCAGAGCTTTTACCACATTACAAACCTAGTCTTTGGTTCTTCCTACCCCTCTCCAACAACTCTTGTTTAAAAAGTCTTTACATTTTTATCTTTCATCAATTCTGATGAAAGGTCATTGCCCAAAACGATCAACACTGCTCTGAACCTCTCTAGCACTTTTTGTTCTTCCTTTAGTTTAACAAACTAACAAATAAAAGCTGCATTGTATAAAGACCCTTGATTTAGCCATTGCTTCAAGGTAACTGTATTAAGTTACATTCCTGCTGGCTTTGACTTCAGGACTTTGACTTGCATTTTGTGGTCATATTAATTTTGCTTCTCATTTATGTTGCCTATCATTCAGAGAATATGAAGACATCTGCAAGAATAAAGAGGGCAAGTGGCTGATTTTTAATTTCTCAATTGCTTATGGACTTGAAAAAAGCTTAGGAAATAAAACTTTCAATGAGATGAAAGATGTTAAACACGGGTGAGTGGGCACAGTCTAAGAGACATTAAGTGATCAGTAAGCCAGAAAAAGTCAGCACGTTGAAGTATATCTTATAAAATATTATTTCCTACATCTTCAACAGCATTTACCAGAAGAGACAAACTCCTTACAAGGTTGTCAAAATTTTCAACATAAAATCAATAATCTACATGCTTTAGAATAGTGCATTCCCTAATGTAAAACTATGGAGAGAAGGAGACATTTTGCAAGAATGGCTGTGCCAAGTATTTGTGAAAATGGTGGTTCAGCGTGTTTGAATGCTGCCGTTTCACCTTGGTTTGTGAACACACCAGATTGAAAAGATAATGTTGCTGAAATATTCCCAGAAAACTGACAGGCAGAAACAGCATTTAACAACAATATCAGCAGATGTCGCAAACCACTCCACATCTTGCTTTTCAATTGGTACTTGTGCTTAACTCAGTCTGCTTTCCCAGAGAAGCGTCTGTGCAAACCCTGACAGGAATGCTGTTATGTTCAGGTCAGTGTTTGTAGCCTGTGCTGTTCAGATGCTGTAAAGCTCAATAGGGGAGCAGAAGGGAGATATGATACCTGACAACAGAATCGACTTTGTGGTTTATAAACCAACATTGTAGATAACAGTTAAAAAGTGATCCTTTAAGAAGAAAATGTAATATTAGAAAGATTTTTCATGATTATTTTAAAGATAAGCTTTAAAACAAAGTCCCCTCTATGCTAATCTCTGGAATTTCTTCTGCAAACCTTTCTTAGTCTCTTGCCTTCTAGAGAATGCTCCTTAAAACATCCTAATTTAGCAAGTAGGTCCTAATGTCTGAATCTGTTTGAATATTTCTTTTTTTGATTTTGTATTAATTTTCCATGTTTAGGCTCCATAAAATGCATTTAAACGTTATGATGTTCAAGTGTACAATGTTACTACGTGCTATATATATAAAAGCTGTTGTTGATCAACAAGATAATATTTCTGGTGCAGGAGATGCAGGACACTCCCACGCCACCTTCTTGAATCCAGTCTTTGTTGTGTGCTCTGAATTTGTTCAACTCTTTACAACACATTGAAAATCCAGTTAAACATGTTCCTTATTCAATGCATGATTCCTTTTTCATTCCTTGTTATCATCCATGGAACAAAATTTGTGAGCAGAGAATTTGCTCCCACTTCGACTGAAGGTCTCAGATGAAGCATCTGCCCACAACAGATATAAGCCGTATTAACAAATTTAAAAAAGCTTAAGCTTAAGAATAAGCTTAAGAAACTTGGGCAGCAAAATGTAGAACAACTCCAAAAATGACATAAGACTTCTGTTTGGCAATTACGAGTCAATGAAATTCTTAGAAATTTTACTCCAGTTTTCATACCCTGTAACGGTATATATAGTTTGAAAAGGAAAACTTGTTTAAGGTCTAAGTAATCTGCGTCTGTTTATTCCATGTAGTGACTATGGATTAAATTCTACATTGTCAGTTAAATATCAGTTTTGTGATGTGAATGACAGGGTTTCTCACTGATCTCTCACCTCTTACCAATCTTGCCTCAAATTATTTATCTCACCCCTCTTGGCAGGTTTTTCACTCAATTCTAACCTGATTGTACCATGTGCCATTCCAGAGTCTCTGCCAACACAGCATTATCCCTCAAGCCCAGGCCACGTTTAAAAGGTGATCCTGCATCTGGACAAGCACTGACACTCCAAAGCTGACATCCTCAATGACAGATATTCGCTCAGTAGGTATCGGAGAAGAGGAAAATAGCACTGTGATTCTTTACTCCTGGTGGATGGGGTCGTGCAGAAGAGGTGACCTCTGCACGGAAGACCAGGAGTCTATGCCACTAGTCTGCCAACTTGATGAGAGGATGCCATCTGGTTAATGCAGTCCAGAAGAATGGCGAATAGTGCAACAAGGAGGACAATGAGTTTGTCTGTTCCATCAAGGTAAGTGCCATACTGTCCTCTCTATTACCTCTCAGTGACACTATTCTTTTCTACTGCTGCATCACCTCCCATCGAGAGTCAAGCTCTATCACCCTCATCATTGATTTCAATATCTTCCCTCCCTCACCTCTTGCTTTCTCCCAAATTTCCACATTATCTCTGCATGGCCTCTATGCTGCCTACTCACTTGCCTCGGGTACCTAATCACCTTTGCCCCACCAACACTAACAGCTGTGTTACCTATTTTCATCTCACTCAATTTTTTCTTTCCATCATTCCAGAAGGGATCTGGAACGGTGCCTAATACTGGGGTGGCAATGGCTTAGTTTATTATTGCTAATCTATTAATCCAGAGACCTCGGAAATGTCCTGCAGACCCAGGTTCAAATTCCACCATGGCAGATGGCAGAATTTGAATTCAACAAACATCTGGAATTAAGAGTCTAATGATACCCATGAATGCACTGATTTGTCAGAAAAATCCACCTGGTTCACCAATGTCCTTTGGGGAAGGAAACCTGACCTCTTTAACTAGTCTGGCCTACATGTGACTCCAGATCCACAGTAATAGGATTGACTCTTGAAAAAGCCCTCTGGGCAATCAAGAGTGGTCCAGAGGTGAACCCACCTCGAAGTTCAAGCTGAGGAAGGACCACTTGCTTCTTGCAAGACCTCAGCATGTCTGGGGTGTCCAGACACAAAAGGTCCCTGGGTTACCTGACCAACCCTTCAAGGCCAATTTATTCATTGCCAAGCAGGCTCTGTCCACTCTAACTGCAGTACCTGGGACAACACATAGAAATAACCTTTGAGGGCTTTCTGGTGGAAAAGATGAGAGCCCACTGTATATAAAAGTATCATGTTTGGATAAATTTAATTGGTTTGTGCACTACACAAACTGTGTGTCAGTCTCAGTTTAGCCCTAAATGTAACTGTGCCAGTAAACTGCCTATTCATGTCTATACAGAATGTACTATGGATTGATGCCTGTGTCAAAAGTTTACTTTAGCATTTGGAAGTAAGATGAACAAGCATATAGAGGGCAATTGGATTTGTTGGCACTTTTGTTCCCCTCCCCACCACCGCCACCACATACTCAAACATCCCCATTCTTGTCCTGGTGCCTGTGTGCAGACATATTGCTGTGAATGAAGCAATGTCTGGGGCAAGGTAGTGTAGAGCACACAAGCAATTAATACTTTCGATTTGCCAACAATTAGGGACACTGCAAGTCTGTCTCCTGTAGAGTGCAGGAGTCTATATGTAATGCTCATCCCCTCTACAAGGCCCCACATTACTGGGGTCTTGCAGCCTCCTCCCTCAAAGGGTGAGGACCTACTCCAGGTGTGGTCACACCAATTTTCTTTCGTATTGCATAGTTTCAATTTTCAGCCTGCCCGATAACCCATCTCATGAACCCCACAGTCTTTGCGCCTCATGTTCCCAGCCAAACCATACATCCACCTAACTTTCCTCCCCAGCCTCTGGCATACAGGTTGACCATGCAAGGCATGGTGTTACCTTGTTGCCCTCTTGAAGCCAGGCTGCTCCTGACCATGGATGAATTCTCCTCCTGCATTGCCATGTTCCCATCCATGTCTTACTGTATTTTAAATACAACTATCCTCCCCATTCTCTTTACTTACTGCGCTGGGAGTGACGGATGCCACTCCTCTAAGGACTACTCCTCTAAGACTGACAGACATTGCTGTTTGCTTGTCGCAAGTGAAATATCTTTGCCATGCAACCTACTGGCATGTGGTGCAGTTGAGATTGACAAGCACACTGTCATACATGTATGTCCCTTTGAGGATTGTTGACCAGCAAGGCAAGCTACGTTTGACAGCGCTATTATGCAAGGCAAAATAGTGATACCACAAGGATGCAGGTCAGTGTTAAGTAAGTGAGTGCTGAGAGAGCAAGGTAGCAACCCTGAGAAACACAGAGCTGGATGCTTGTCCCTCCGCACAAAGTATTCTTGCAGCAGTTTTTCAATGCTGGTTGCTGGTGCACCCGGAATTGCAGGTCTCTGCTTCATAAGCATCCTGCAAGTGGACTGGAGTAGTGCCACTATTAAATTACTCATCTTAGTAACTGGACATAGTATTACTTTATGTTGAGCCCTGTGGAGTAGTAGGACTAGAGCAAAAGTGCCCTGCACCAATGTTGGTGGTGACACACAAGTGGGGGAATCGCAGTGGGACATGAACGGTGGACATCATTTATCTTAAAGCAGAGAACCAAAACTTGGAAAAGGCAAAAGGAAGAACACCAAAGTTTTTTGTGCATTATTTTTATCAAAATGGATTTGACAGTTATGACCTTTCTGGGGAGGGAAGAATTATCCCTGAATGATTTGCAAAGAATAACTAAGACTTTGAAGAATTGAATTGGCTAGGAAGTTAGAGCTAGAATTAAAAGTAGGGGCTAGGAAAGCTGATGCAACTGAGGAAATAGCATATTTGAAGTTGTAAGAACAGCAGTATAAACCAAATGACGAGACAACTGTGTTAGTGAGAATTCAGTTGCAGATTAAGCAGCCTTAAAATCAAGAAATAAAAAAACAGAAAAGGGAATTGTAATTTTTTTCAAAACTTGACCTTAAGAGAAAAGCACTTCACAGGGAGGGAAGTGAAAGGAAAACAGCATTTCAGAAAAGGAAAATGGATAAAGGAAATACCAACTTAAAATGTTGGAACTAAGGTGGCTTCTAACTCTGATGAGCATATTGTCAAGGAACACCTGTCTAAGCCAAGACTCAGCAGGAAGCTGTTAAAATTGGTGCAAGCCCTCCCTAAAGTTAATAAAGGGAGGCTGCTTATCAAAAGAACTGAAAAAGCCTGAGTGAGGTGGCCAAAAGAAACTGGATATTGCTAATGCAAATCAGGCTGACAGGAACAGTTCATCAAGTAAATGCTTCGCTTTCTGAGGAAGTTTCCACTGACTTTGAGGCAGAGAAAAGGCACAAGTTAGTTCCTGAGGCATGCCAGGTGGAAATTTTGAAAAAACTGAAAGAAGCCTGGAGTAGACTTTTCGACGGTAAAGGCAAGTAAATCTGATCTTTGGATGTTGGCATTAAAGACTGAGACTACATATCAGATTCCAAGGGAACTAATTCTCTAGGAAAATGAAAAAGTCATTCCATCCATTAGTACACACACTCACCGAAAATCAGAATGTTGCACCACCAAGACTGGCAGCGGAAAGGGTTGACAATTGTAAAGCTGGTCCATAAAACTTAAAATCTTCTTCGACATCCCTAAAAGCCAGGGAATAGATAGTGGGAAAGTGAAAGGAGGCAAGTAACCAGGAACATGAAGGAACAATTGGGAATGCCTCAGAAACTCCTCAGGCGAGAAAGTGAGTTGCCAAGGGTATAAGTGATGTCTAGGGACTTATATTTCCATTGGCACACGATGGGAGATTATAGTGCAGATTGCTGGAAATTGTAAGGCAAATCCATAGCATTTATCATTTACCAGAGAATCATGTCATCATGCAGAGAAAAGAGCCTGGACAGTTGAGAGTACAACAGATCAAGTGGTAGTCTGACTGCAGCTGTAAGATGAAGTATAACCACTGCTGAGCATGCAGAAGAAGTAAATGCGGTAACTGACAGTTGGAGGGAATTGTCAGGAAGGAATTGCAGCTTTTTTCCTCAAATGATTCAAGCAAGCAACCTATTGTCTCATTGACCTGTAGTCATAGGGTTACATAGAGGAAGCACTCAAATTATTTTGCTGAGGAAAGGCAGAGAGTGACCTCAATACCAAAATTTTATAAAATGGTATTAGCAGGGAATAGATACCCATACCTTTACATTGGGTGCACCGAGAGAGTGTGACCTAGTATTTGCAAGGTAACTGTAGGCACTTGTCTTGGTTCACCTATAAATAAAAATAATTCATAGGAATTCCTAATTCCTATTTGACAGTGTGACAGTTGTAGCCTTTGTAATACTAATGAAGACAAGTGATGTCAAGGAGATACAGCAGTTATAGGGAATGGTTTCAGGAACTTTTTCTTCATTTGTACTGTTGTAAGAAAATTCATTGTTAGATACTTAATTATCACAAACTTACTTTGGGGATGTGGACAATCCAAAGGAAATGTTCAATAAGACTTCTCTGATTGAGGAACAGCAATCCAGAGGTAAGGTAACTCCAACTGGCTCAATCGTAAACTGAAGCTAAGGGCATTTGAGAATGCTACTGCATATATGAGAAATGGAATTCTGATAAGGAAGTGGAGACCTCCTCAAAAACCCAAGGACAAGGAGAGGATGGTGGTTCAGTAGATAGAGGTACTGCCCAAATGTCATCAAGAAGTTAACACAGTTCTTCGCTTAAGATGGACCATTGATGGCGATCCAACTGGATCAAGGTTCCAAATTCATGGGAGAATTCTGGAATTTTTTAAAAATGTAATGAGACATTGACATTGCTGGTTATGCCAGCATATATTACCCATCCTTAGTGCAGCTGCATGCCTCCAGTTAAGTGGGGAGTATGACAATCCTGAGTTGTCTCTTGTAGATGATAGACAGGCTCTGAGGAATTGGGAGGGGAGTACTCAGTGCAGGAATCCTAGCCTCTCACCTGCTCTCAAAGCCACAGTATTTATAGGTCAAATCTAATTTCTCGTCAATGGTAACTCCCAGGATGTTGACAACACAGTTGAAGTCTTCATCACATCAACAACAAAGAGCTTAAAAATGGCATGGTCAAAAACTCAGAACAACAATCAGCACATACTGTCATGAATATCTTCATGTCTGAGATTAAGAACTTGATTTTTTTTGTTGCTACAAGGGATTGACTGAATGAACCAAGTGGTTTGAGTCATTTTGACTTAGTTTAACGAATGTAAGTTAAGGCAATTTCTAAAACTAATCAAGGAAAGGTTATTTTGGCTGAAGGATGAGTCGGATGTTAAACTATGTAAGTGTTCAGGGAGTTTCAGGGGACCTTTGAGCACCACAAACAGCCTTGAAACAATGAGTAGATAAGCAAGCCAAATACTGAACATTTCAACCAACGGAGAGTGGTTCGTAATACTGACTTTATGAGATGAAACATTGAAAACATACTTCATTGGTCTCGAGTAACTAAAAGCATTGAGTTATTGTTGTTACAATTATTTGGCTGAACTCAAGTATTATTGACAAAGGACTCCCTTTTCATCTTGTATTCATCAAGACACTTTGCAAGAGTACCAATTCAAGGGCAAAGACAACATTTATTGGGATGAGTGTGCTGATTGGTTGGCAAGTGGACTCTGATCAGTAGAAGCATTGCCAATAAAGAATGTAGCAATTAATCGTGATAAACTGTTAACTGCCAAACTTTTCTTACATCTTAGTCAGTTTGACTTGTTTAGACAAGCATTGCCAAGAGAAAACAACTAATGAATAGCTATCACCTCCCAGCTGAAACAGGACACTGCATGTACATGTTCTGTCTGTCTGCAAAGGCGGCCTGAGTATTAATGCAGGCCACTGATTGGGTTGCTGACACTGTTTTGAATACTAACCAACTTCGGTATACTGTAAAACAGTGGCAAAAAGGTACCTTTTAAGGCCACAATAAACTATAAATTCAAAATGCCTCCAAGTAACTATCTTTCTGATAAGTGATCCAGAATCTTCTGCAGTTGGTGAATGAATGGATAGATTTGGTCTATACTCATTTAATTTCCATGATTTTTTGAAATGGAAAAGTTCCAAACTTGACAGGACACTTGGGGCTTGATCATATAATCCTTAGTGTGGAAGCAGGCCATTTAGCCCATCAAGTCCACAGTGATCCATTAAAGAGCATCCCACCCAGATCCACTGCCCTGCCAAATCCCTGTAAAACTGCACTTACCATGGCTAATTCATGGTTAAGAATATTGTACACGAACATCACTGAATCTCACCAAATTTAATATCAGATCAAGTGGTGAAAGCTAATTAAGGAGGGAGAGAAGGATTAGTGCGAGTGTGGGAGTAGAAATATCGACAGCAGTTGATTGTCCCATTGTTAAAATGTATCAACATTTACCTGCTGCTCCTGTTATGTATATTAGATGGCATTGTGATAGGAATTTTCAATGTTAAATGTCAGGCAATGTTTGCTTCTAATACAGCAACAGCAAAATGGTGTATTCATATTTTACACATGCAAGTTTTGTTTGCAGTTACAGGTTCTGGCCACAAAGCGTCACCTTGCAACAGTCTAAGTTTATCTAAGTCAGCAGTCAATGCTGTGATAAATATCAAAATTATAAACCTTTAGGAAATCAGTTAAAATCTTCCAAATATTTCTTAACTCCTTACCATTTCCCAGACTCTTTCCTACCTTATCCATTGCGATAGCCTACCTCACGCAATCCTAATTACAGCATTTGGGTGGTTGACCCCTGACTCCACAACCCGTATCAAATCAGTAACCCAGAGCCTTGCTGCTTACCTTGAAATCATCACTCCTTTCCACCTCCTCTAGCTGCCTGGTTATCTCACATTTTGCCACAGATTACGTGCTTGAAGAATTTCCTTCAAAAATACAAGTGCACGAGTACAAGATTTCAGGGCACTTATTTATATATAAAAAAAAAACAGCAGGCCAGATTTCAATGAACGGAAACAGAAATTGCTGGGAAAACGCAGCAGATCTGGCAGAGTCTGTGGGGAGAAAGCAGAGTATATTTTTTAAAAGGTCCAGTGGCCCAACTTCAGAACTGTTCTGAAGAGGGCTCACTGGACCCAAAACGTGAACTTTACGGGTGGAGAGAGAACACGAGAAACATGGATGGGAGTAGGGAAGAGAACATCCTTCCTGGAAGGAGTCACTCTCCCGACCTCCCCTGACCCAACCTTGTGTCAAAAGCGTCTGATCCCACTTCCCCATGAGAAGTACTTGCGAGTACGTATCTTCTCACTGCTGGTTCCAGAGGAGTAGGCCTTGACCAGCAGACTTTAGGACCCACGAGCTGCTGGCCTCTGATTGACCAGCAATGTATGGTCTGCAAGAATTGAAACAGTGATTCATGGAGAAACTTGACTACGCCTTTCTGACAGCTCTGAATGAACGAATTTGTAGACGGTTGGATGGAGTTTTGCTACTTCATCTTTTCAACCCAACTGCGTATTGCAGGAGCTTTAAAATAAAGGAGGTGTGGACAGTGGTGATCTGAAGCAAACAAAACTAAAAATTGTTGGAGGATTCCAAGGGTCACTGGTGTCAAAAAGTTAACTCTTTTCTCTATCCAGATGCTGCCAGACCTGCTGAGTGTCTGCTTTTTGTTTGTTACTGCAAGAGATTTGCTGTGTTCATTTTGGGCAACATTTTTACAATCTCCCTGTGGAAATTCCATTGTATTTTTGTTACTGAGATGAAAAATCAGAAGATAAGAGGAGAGGGATGTAAATTTTATACCTGACGACCATTTACAAATAAAGCACAACTGCCATTCTTTTGGATTATAACTCAATTTCACAAGGTACAACTGCAATAATCTTGAAAGGGAAAATCTTCAGGTGTGTACTTTCAGCAAAATAAGCAAAATAGTTTGAGGTCCATGAGTGAGGAAATTAAGAAACAAATGAAACTGGAAAGATCTAAGATATGTCTGATCATGCACCTCCTTTTTTCTAATCTGTATTCTAACCTTAATTGCCTCTCAGCCTAGGATTATTTTGCCTCAAAGGGGCAAGACTATCTTTTCATTGGAAAGAAATACAGATTTCTGTTCATGTGGAATAAAAGATTCAATTATTTACATCTGTCAGAAGATTAGGGCTAAACAGGAAGAATTAGTGGACATTTTTAAGGTAAAAATCAAAGGTAGGATCTCATGATGAGAAGAAGCATAGAGTATTTAGAATTAAATGGAGGGAGATCAGTGGCTTCAATCACTGAAAGTAGAAAAAAAAACAGCACAAGGGAATGGACAAGGTCACAGTTTTATAGAAAACAGAAGGACATCAAAATAACAAAGGAGCAAGACTAGGACCTAAAAGTGACAAAGAAAATAATATGCTTCCATTCTAATAAGCTAATTAGAAAACTAATTGCTTGAAGTTAAATGAAGATTTATTGCTCACAAAATACTTAGAAAAGTGTACATCAGCAAAGGAAATATGTATTAAAACGATAGCAGCAGTATAGGTGGAGTGTGTTCCTTCAGAATCCAATAAGAAGGGAAGGATGGGTCAGCAGCAAGTTCTTCCTCTATTATTGCTGAAGACTGGAGTATTTTGCTTCAAAATCATGGAAATGAAATTTCAAAGATATGAGAAATACAAGAGCAAGTCTGTCACTGATCTGACCTGATCATAATGTGTCTTCGAGAGGAGTTAAAAAGTTTTAATATATTAAATTGGAAGCAAACACTGGGGTCACAAACCAGTCAGATTATATAGTCAGGCTACAGAGTGATTTAATAAGTGGATAAGTTGGAGTAATGCAAACAATCCCTTAAGAACAGATTTTTCTTGAGTAACAACTGGGCTGGTTCAAAAATATTGGCCTTAGTGATGGCGTGGGACCAGCCATAGAAGTAAAAGAAACAAGATTATTTCATGATTATGTTGTGACAAGATCTTAAGTCCATAACATTAGACAAAGATTACATACAAAGATGATCAGAAAACTCTTTTCTCTGACACTATTTTCAAAAACTTAAAAAGGATGATGATAAAGAGCATTAGACTTGATACATTGAGCCCCATCTTCTTTACCAGAAATGCAACAGATGGACCTTGAGTTGAGAGTTGCATCAGATTTAAACAGAACCAATATCTGCAGGTTATTATTAAAACAGCAAAGTTTTAATCTGGAATTGAAGACCACCTCAAATACCAAGCAATGTGGAATGGACAGTCTCTTAGCAGTACGCAGAGGTGGGTACTGCAGATGCTGGAGATTAGAGTCAAGATTAGAGTGGTGCTAGAAAAGCACAGCAGGTCTGGCAGCATCTGAGGAGTAGGAAAAACGACGTTTCGGACAAAAGCCCTCCATCAGTCTCTCAGCAGTAGTCCATCAAGCAGTAGCTTCCATCTCAGTATCTCCACAATATTCCAGTGGCAGGTCACTTAGGTATGAGGAAATGAAGGCTAAAATGCCAAACACCATTTTTATTTGCCATGATTACATAATAATGCAGTTAAGTTTTGTCAGACAGTCATGTGCGTCAGGTAGTAGTAAACCCCAATTTTCAATTAACTTTGCATCTTTAATTGAAAACCAGCATTGAACAAAAATAAAGTTAGCAGAATTTTAGTGAATTGTACAGGAATCTTAGCTAAAAGCACAAGTTGGAAACTGTAACTTTTAATAATCATGAATGTTTCAACAACATTTCCTCAAAGTAGTACCTTTGAGAAATTTCAGGCAAAAACTACATAGTTCATTTCATAAAAGAAGGGATATGAATTACCGCACAAAACACCATCAGATAAAGATGCACATTTTTCCCAAATATTCAGAGTTTGAGACTCTGAATTGAATTGAAAGCTCATCATCCACCATCTCAGGAAGTGTTGGAAAGTTGGAATAAAATTGTAAAGAAAAAGATTAGAATTTGTGATAAGGAATGCTTGGAATAAAATAATTCCCTTGTTATTGTTTGCCATTTTGGATACCCTAATGAATCCATAGTTTCCAATCCTTTTGAACTGACAGATAAGCATGAGGTGAGAGGGCCCCATAAATTAATAAAGCTTATAAGCCAACACACACTTCTGACCTAGGTCAAATTTCTAAGAAACATTAACCAAAGCATCAGTGTTGGCCTGAAAGTATTTGCTCAATAATTAAAATTCGAGCTGATTAAAAAGGCCAAATACTTGGAATTTTTCCAACTGAGTTAAGGTATTAGCCATCTCTGGGGACCCATTAAAAGAGATATTCAATGGACCCCATCATAGCAAAAAGAAACACAATTATGTTAGTAATACAGTGAGCATTCCAGATAGGAGGAAAAAAAAGGAGAATGTGTCAAATTAATGAGTTAAAATAATTCGATGGACAGGGAGAATAGCTAGGCATGAAGTAGATTTCCCAATGTTAAATAAGTAGTTAGGGAGTAAAATAAAAATATCAGAATGATTCAAGATCAAATCAGAATTTGAAAACTTTCAAGTTTCACTCAAGTAATCAAATGGAATCACAGATGCTTGACCAGTTAGATGGAATATTATGTCACCTCCCAAAAAACTATTCAAGTCACTTATGAAAGCTGTTACTGAATCATGAAACAATTTGTGTAAACAGATCAGGAGAAACATCTTTGTGACTATACATGATATTAATATTGGGGGTGTATCACCAATAAGCCAACATTTCTACAGACTGAATCCACAGGAGATGGCCCAAGTGTGCAGTGAATCGTGCAAAGCCATTTAAAGTGACTATTGATGCCAGTGACATTGATGATAGCGCACTATTACAGAAAGAAAACATGGGGATTGAGCAGCCAATCAATTATTTATCACGTGTACAAGATCACCAAAGGTGCCAGCTTTCAGTCAATTCAATTTAATCAACACGATGTCAAGAAGAGACTGAGCACAGAGGAACAGAAAAGGCTATTAGTTGCAAAAATCTCAGGTGTGGCGCTACATATGGATTTTCCAGAACTAGTTGCACCCTGTGCCAAGTTGTTCCAACGTAGTTAGGTGGTACTCACTCACCAATAGCTTGCTTCCTAATGCTCAGTTTCTGTTTTTGCTTTCGGCACTATCCAGCTCCAGGGCTTGGACCAAACATTGGTAAGAGAGCTGGACTTCAACAGGTGAGGTCAAGTTTCTGCCCCTGACATCAAGGCAGCATGAAAAGGTGAACTGATCGGAAATTAGGAAGAAAATTCTGTGTTGCCCAGAGTCGTAGCTAGTGAAAAGCAATTGGTGGTCAGCCTCAAGATAGCACTGCAGATATTTTCTAATCAAACTGCTCAGAGATGTAATGACACACCTCTGGAGCAGGTGTGACTTGAACCTGGGCATCCTGACTGAGAGGTAGGGAGACTACCATTGCAACAAAAGAGCCTTAAAATATTGTTGTAGTGTTATAGACTCAACCATGTTCAACTGCATTGACATTCCTTTTATAATAAGACCAAGAGTGGAAATGTTCAGTTTCACTTACAATTGCTATATGATGATGAAGTCATCTATACTTGCATACAGCATGACATGGCAAACATTCTCAAGCAGTAAGTAACAGTTATATCACAGAATTATCAGGCAATGAGCAACTTCCTAAAGCATTCAATGAGGTTTCTAACATCTAATATCCTTGCTTTTATCTTTAATGAGAAATTTAACTTGACCACCAACATAAACACTATAGCTACAGGAGCAGATCAGAAACAGCCTCCTAATGTCTTTCCATTATTTAAAAGGGCATAAGTCAAGAATATTATGGATTAACTCTTCACTTGCCTCAATGGGCGCATCTTGAGCATCTAGTAAAAAGCAGCCTGCTTAGTGGATATCCCATTCATCACAAACATTCATTCCATCGAGTACCAGCACACCATGGCTGCAGACTGCAACCTAGAATAACAGCAGCAGCTCAACAAAGTTTCTTCAACTGCATCATGAAAATAAAATCACAGGAGCTACACTGTTGAGAACAACAAGGGCAGCAGCATATGGGAACCCCACCATCTGCAATTTTCCCTTTAACGCATACGATCCAGAAGTGGAAATATTTCCCTATTTCTTCATTGTTACTGGGTCAAAATCTCTACCAAACAACGTCGCATCATCATCTTCTGAAGGAACATTAGAACTAGGCAATAAATGTTGACCATCTCAATGTCTTTTGCAACACAATGTATATTAAAAATCTTCTTTCACATTCAAAATGCTGTGCTCTAGGGAACTTGCATTGTAAAAATATGATTCAGACAAGCTAATAACAGCTTTTAGTTAATTTGAGTACACTTTGACTGCATAGTAATATAGAAAATTAAGTGAAATTATATCTAATTTGGGACCCCAACTAATTATTTTGAAGATATAAACTACACTACATGCTTGTACAACTAATGAGGTTTAACAGCATAAAACATACCTTTCCTCCTTTAAAACTAGACAGTTGTGTACAAAATATACACAAAGTACTAAATTCACAAAAATAATTTGTAGACTTTCTTCAGAGCATAGCTATAGAACATTCTCAAAAGCACAGATAACTGATGACTTAAAGCCATATTTAAATATAATTGTGGTGGTCACCAACAACACCATTTTGCTCATGTTCAGCAAATAGTTCAATCACTCCTTGTAACTGAATTGAAAATGCACAAGTACCAAAATGTGACATAAATAAGGAAAAGTGAAGTAAAGAAAAGAAATTTCACCACTTTGCTCCAAGGTCATATAAACTTTCAACCATTCAGAGACAGAATACATTCATATATCTTGTTTAGTTTTTAGATGCACAAAGCCACAAGATGATCCTTTCCATTGTAAGAATGCTACCCTGACATGCAAGTTTTCCCATTTCTATTCCATTTGTTTGTGTGCATCTGTGTGTGTTTGTGCAAGAAAAGAAGGCATTAAGAGATGAACAGTTTGTACCTAGAACCAGGCCTCAGTGTGATGGAATTAATCAACAGTCGATAAAAATACATTTACACAGATTAGTCATAATGATGACGAAAATCCATCACTGATTAATATCTTAATTATCAGATTTATTTGCTTTTTATGTAATATGAAACTACATTTGATGCGAGAAACAATAATTAGGTAACAAATAAATAGCACCTATATTTCACAACTATGTTGTATCATTTGCTAATTAGCTACCATAAAACCCAGATAACAAATCATATCCACGTACAAATTGCATCCTACATTTATAGTGGTTATTTTGGTTAAAAATTGCAGACTTCTTTCAAAAAAAATACTTGCACTAGTATACAGATGGTACCTTTCTAGTTAGATGTAATAATCCAATAATGAGAGGCAACCTACACATGGAATTTTACAGTATACATTTTGGATCTGGTTATTCTTTATGTGAAAAAAAAACTAACACAAATGTTAGGAAACCAGAAAATGTATGTACAAGATCATTTGTTAAAAGTGCAGACAATAAATTTACTAAATAAGGGCACTTCTGCAAAACACACTCAAGGCAATGAAATTATTTGTTTTACAATTTGGTTCCAAGTGGATTTTTGTTTGTCTAATTCTTGACCTCTCCAGATGTTGGGTTCAACTGCGGATTCATTCCAGAGATAGGCAGTGATTTTGTACCTAGTGCCAACATCTGCTAAACACTATACATTAAACAGGCAGTCTTCAAAAGTGTCTAAATTGCTGCTGATAACTGAAAGCTGCTACTTCAAAATATAATTGAAAATTATGAATTCAGACTTTTTCTAAATTTAAAATAACCCATGGTAATGGAACAATTTGCACCTAACAATTTATCAATGTGTTATACTAATCCATTACAATTTAACTCGATTAAAAGCCAACTGAAGCAGGGATGCATGGACAGTTGATATGAACAGTG
The DNA here is from genome assembly GCF_047496795.1 of Chiloscyllium punctatum. Classification (NCBI taxonomy): domain Eukaryota; kingdom Metazoa; phylum Chordata; class Chondrichthyes; order Orectolobiformes; family Hemiscylliidae; genus Chiloscyllium; species Chiloscyllium punctatum. The sequence goes on from NC_092760.1 coordinate 57,584,363, forward strand.
CCACTCATTAAAAACTTTCTACCTACTAAGGATGTTAGAAATATTCAGTAACTTGTTAGCTGCCATTTAGCTGTTTAGCTTAAGCACAAACTAAAGTGAATTAATTTTTTTTAAATTTTAGACCCAAAAAAGGAATAGACACAGAGTAAGGACCTAAAAAGGGTCGCAAGCATTGCATTACTATTCAAGCACCACAATGCATTGTTACACATAAACACAGTGAGGCCTGGTAAGACACAAAAGACAAATCATTTGGTTAGATATTACAGACAAGCAAGTAAAGATCTTAATGATGAAAGCATAAGAAAGGGCAAGAGATTGCCAACAGTTGGGTAACTTGTGCATTGATTCAGCTATACAGGATTCTCAAAATGTAGACTGTACAATATCATTGGTAAGTCTACTACAAATCTAATGCTGAATTCTAGGTTAACTATCAATGAGTGGTTTAATTGCATGTGGTTAGTTGTGGTGAAGGATGTCCATTCACTGACAAGATTTCATCTGAGGAAGCAACATATCGATTGTACTGACTGCAGCATTGCTGTTAAATGCCTTTAGCAATCCCTACAGGAACAATGAGCCTTATCAGCAACTGCAGGTGAAAATCCGAATTCAACAGTATAGAACCTTACTATCAATTCATAAAGATCTATTTGTTTGATCCATAAGCATTGGCAACTAGAATTACTTCAATCACTTTACTATTTGATAAAGGAAATAAAGTGTTTTGTTGAAAATGTTTGGACATTGATACTCAGCAAAGTAAAGCACAAATGTGTTTCCTAGTACAGTTTAAGGAAATATTTTTCAAGTTCAAAATGGCATATTTAGCCATTCCAAATTTTAGAAATTGTTTTCAAAAATAATTTCATTTTCCAGTTTGATTAAAAAATAATTTCTGTTCAAAAACCTGCCACAGATTTTGAAAGGCTCACGCTGCTCAGTGTTAACTATCTGGGTTATAGTGAAAGCACATTCTATGATTCCCTTTTTCCAGTGAAATATTATTCCAAATCCAAAACCATCTGATAACATCCAAATACTACTCCAACAGCACCATCCTCTTACCAACTTACCTGCAGTTATGCCAAATAACCTCCTCACATTTTGCAGCTGATGAAAATGAGCAGCTAGTCATTTTACTAATTATGGTGTAATTGCTAATACTTTGCAATAATCCCTTCAGATTATATTGAACAGAATGTTCATCTCATCAGTGCCATTATTTAGATGGATCCTTCTTATGGAAGGAATATACAGTACATCCTATTCTTTGCAGCTGTGGCATTCCTTATTTGCTATTGTACTTTCTGGAGAAACTAACGTACTGAGCCAGCATCAACAGAGACTGGTCTGGAAGAGGTCCGAGATGATGTGGAGTGTCGTTCTCCAAGACTCAGCGTTCTCTTTCGCTCACGAACCAAAGCCTTCTGATGCTTCTTCATACGTTCCAACTGTTCCTCTGCACTCATTCTGCCTCTTTGGTGTTCTCCATAGAGACGCTCCAAGGCACTTTTTGGCCTTTCCTGTACAAACAAGAAAAACATGGGGAAAGAGGGGTGAGAGGTTGTTAAATCTTTTACACAAACCAGGATCTTATAGTAATTCCAATTTGTAATATTGTTCAAAACAATTGTGGGAACTTCTTTTACAGAAGGAATTAATCCATTATCGCGAACTAAATAGTCATCATTTTGGTGAATAATTATTCACTTATCAAACCTTTTTCTCAAATCATTTAAAATTATTGATTGGTAAGTGAAATCTTTGGCAATGTTTTATTGACCTGATATTTCTCAACAGATATTCTGTCCAGATGTTACAATGTAGGTAGTATAGCAAACTCCAAATACAGTATCCAAGAATCACACTTGGGGCTGGTGTGTTGGATTGGGTTTGAAGAGGGGGAGGGGTAGTAGAAGGCAACTAGTGTTGGGAAAGGCAAACAAAAAAAACTGGATGGAATCATAATGACTTGACGTATTTGACACCACAGGAGCTTCTTAATAAGCAGATTTACCGACAACAAAACTAATAGCACATGCAGAAATCCTCTTACCAAGCAGCATGTGAAACTGCTAAACATCCAAGTTCCTAGCAATCACAGACTTAGAACTGCAGACTTGGAAACATGCAAAAGTAATTGCTTAAAGTAAAATGAGCAAATTATTTTTTTCTAAAATGTTACTCAAATGAACATACAAATTAGGAGCAGGAGTAGGCCATGTTTCTTCTCAAACCAGTTTGCCATTTAACAAGACAATGGCTGATCTGACAGTAATCTCAACTCTACATTCCTACTTACCACCTATACTGCAATAGCTTTTTACCTGATATTTCACTTGGAAAGTTTTGTTGATGATTCTGAGGCTCAGATAGTGTGTGTTAGGGCAGACTACAACTGAAAAATTTGCATTACAATGATTCAAAGACTAGATTCCCTACAGTAAGGAAACCGGCCCGTCGGCCGAACAAGCCCACACAAAGAGGCACCACCCAGACCTACGACTAATGCACCTAACACTATGGGCAATTTAATGTGGCCAATTCACCTGACCAGCACATCTTTGGATTGAGAGGGGAAACCGGAGCACCTGGAGGAAACCCACACAGACATGGGGAGAATGTGTAACTCCACACAGTCGCCCAAGGTGGGAATTGAACCAGTGTCCCGAGTGCTGTGAGGCAGCAGTGCTAACCACTGAGCCACCATGCCACCCCAGAAAGTAGGTGACTTGACGTTATAACATGTTCGATTAATTGGTGCAAAGGAGAAAACAAAGTCAATTCCTAGAAACCTTCAAGAGAATCAGACTCAGAATTTACAAGAAGAAAGCTGTAATCCTAAAATCTCTAAGTCGAATCAGCTGCACTAATATCTGCCCATATTGGATTCAGTATTTCCAGATTCTTTCCTCAAATTTCAAAATAGAAAACATGACAGATTGTAGTGGGAACACAAATATAATTATTTGTTTTTATTTAAGGAAGACGCTTTCAAAATGAAACAAGTTCCTTGATGCACAGGTACTTTTTAAATCCATACCTAGTAAACATTGGGAGGGTATGGACTGCATAATTTTAATGTGCTCTTTAAACAATTTCCAGTGTTATCAGTGAGAATACACAATGCTTCAGTTTCAGCACATTAAATCAAGAAAAATGTACAACAGTCAATATCATAAGGGGAGGTGATGGCCTAGAGGTATTATCACAAGACTATTATTATCATCCAGAGACCTGGTAACATTCTGAGGACCCACATTCAAATCCTGCCATGACAGACAGTGGAATTTGAATTCAAAAGCTATCTGGGAATTAGCAAGTTTTGAGAAGATTTGTGGCTCAGGTTGAGGCTCTGGATATAGGTTTCCTCACTAAGCTGGGAGGTTAGTTTTCAGACATGTCATCACCGTACTAGGTAACATCTTCAGTGAGCCACTGGACAAAGCACTACTGGTGTTTCCTGCTTTCTATTTATTTGTTTGTGTTTCCTTGGGTCAGTGATGTCATTTCCTGTGGTGACATAATTTTTTTGTTTTTTCTCAGGGGGTTGTAAATGGGATCCAAGTCAAAGTGTTTGTTGATTAAGTTCTGGTTGGAATGCCACGGTTCTAGGAATTTTCATGCATGTCCCCGTTTGGCTTGCCAGAGAATGGATGTGTTGTCCCAGTTGAATTGGTGTCCTTCCTTATCAATACAAAAGGATATGAGTGAGAGGGGGACATGTCGTTTTGTGGCAAGTTGATGTTCATCTATCCTGGTGGCTAGTTTTCTGCCTGTTTGTCCAATGTAGTGCTTGTTACAATTCTTGCATGGTACTTTGTAAATTTTATAACGATATGACCCTCTTTCACTAGTATCCTTACATATAGATAAGGAAGGGCATCCACTTTGACTGGGACAACACATTCATCCTAGGACAAGCCAAACAGAGACATTCATGAGAATTAATAGGAGCATTGCATTCCAACCGGAACTCTATCAACAAACACCTTGACTTGGATCCCATTTACCACCCACTGAGAAAAAGAACAGGAAATGAAATCACCATAGGAAATGACATCACCACAGAAACTGACATCACCACCCCAAGGAAACCACACATATAAATAGAAAGCAGGAAACACCAACAGTGCTTCGTCCAGAGGCTCACTGAAGATGTTACCGCATATGGTGATGAAACATCTGAAAATGAATCTTCCAGCAAACCTACATCCAGAATTATCTGGAATTAATAGCCTAATAATGACCACTAAACATGGACAATTATCAGAAAACACATCTGGTTTACTCATGTCCTTCAGCCATCCTTAGCTGGTCTGGCCTACATGTGACATCAGACCCATAGCAATGTGGTTGACACTTAACCTGGATATTTAGGGATTGGTAATAAATGCTGGCCTCTCCAGTGACACCCACAACCTGTGAATTAATAAAAACAAAAGTTCTTGTGTAATGTTCTCAATTCAACAATTGAAATTACTACCACCACCCAAGATATCTATGTACTTTAGAACATCTCGCCTTGGTGTCAGACAATGTAAAATGTTTTCTCTCAAGTTTGGGAGAAGATAGATTATAATTATAGTTCTGAACACCACCAGCTAACACTTCAAAGTTAATATGTCCACCATCGAAACTGAACGGAAAATGCAAATGCAAGCCAAATTAGAAACAAACTAAAAGATAGTTTACCTTAGAACTAAGTTCATCATTTTTCCGCCTAAGTGTGACAAAAGATGCTATGGTTGATGATTGCTGTAGCCCTGAGTTAGATGACGACAATCCTGGGAATAATAAGATGGAAATTAATGTTTCTGAAAATGACTTGCTCTGTAACTTTGTGCAAATAAAGAGGACTAAATAATACAATACAGGGAACTATCCTGCCAAAATGTTGTTAAATTTCTTAATTTTGTACAAAATTAATAGTTCAAAAACCACGGAACCCATGGTAGAATTATGCAGATTGTGAACCACCTAGGCTCAACTGACAATCTTGAATGAGTTTGATGATCTCAGCTGGGTTACTTACTTACCAAAAGAGTATGATATCTCTCCAAAAGCAACACCCATCATTTTAGACATTCTTCCACTAGGTCAAAAGTGCACAAGTCACGTTTAGGGCATCCACCAATGAAAATGAAGTCAGTTGCACTTGACCACATGCAGTTACTTTGTTAACCTATGCACGTGTAATCAAAATCCATCTTCATTTCCTGCTCGTCAAAATGGCGAGGGGCCAGGATCTCGGTTGGGTGTTCAGGTCTCCTGTACTATTTTCACTTGCACAAAAATTCAATCAAATCTCACATGTGAATAATAACCATTTGGGCAAGACAGCCATAAGCAATTTGAGAGAGAGAAACCAAACATTAATGAGTCAGACCAAAATTCATGAAGGAAAGAGTCCAGAAATTAGGTGAACAACTATTTAAAGTTATTTTGTTAAAGTTTCTGGGTCTATTTCCATTTCTGGGGTAAGGAGTTTCCAACTGGACCTTCAAATTACAGAATGACATAGTTAAGTTTAAATGACCTTCCTTATTACAGATAAGAAATTCAGACACCAAAATAATAAGTTGACAAAATGTGGAGCTGGAAAGGCACAACAGGTCAGACAGCATCGGTCGAGCAGGGTCTTGAAGGGTCCTCACCCGAAATATTGACTTTCTTGCTCCTCAGATGCTGTCTGACCTGCTGTCTCTTTCCAACTCCACATTTTATTGACTCGGACTTCCAGCATCTGCAGTCAGTCCTTACTATCAAAGTTAAGGAGCTAGGATACATTCTAATTCTTGCATATTGCATACGTTATTCATAAGAGCCCAAGTTTTAAAACATCATAAAGCATAAGAGAAGTAGGGCATTCAGCCATGGAGTCTGCTCCATCCCACAAGGAGATCATTTCTGATGTCATAATCCTCAACTCCACTTTACTGCTTTTTTCCCATAACCCCCGATTCCCATATTGATCAAAAAACTTGACTATTTCAGCTCAGAGTTTACTTAATGACCTAGCCTTTACCGTTCTTTTCTGATAAAGATTTGCACAGATTTACTCTCCTTACAACAAATTCCTAATCTTCATTCTAACTGGGTGAGCCCTTCCTCAGATGATACCTTCTGGTCCTAGGATCTCCCTCAAGAGGAAACAACTTGTCTAAATCTACCCTGTTGAGTCCCCCACCTTGTAAGAATCCTGTATTTTTCAATAAGATCCCCTGTCACATTCTTCTAAACTCCATTGAATACATGCCCAAACTGCACAAGCTCACCTCATAAGACCCAGGATTCTATACCAGGATAATCCTAGTGAATCTTCTCTCTACTGCTTCTAATGCCAGTATGTTTTTCTTAGATGAGGGGACGAAAACCGTTCACAGTATTCCAGCTGTGGCCTAACCGGTTACAATTTTAGTAAGTTATCCATTGTCTTTGAAATCAGGGCCAACATCCCATTTATCTCCTGTGTTAATATGCCAACTTGTTTTTTTATTTATGCATGAGGACTCCCAAGTCTATGTGCTGCAGCTTTCTGTAGCCTTTGCCCATTTAACTAACATTCAGTTTCTCTATTTTCCTGCCATTTCCCCCACATTATTGTCCACCTGCCATGGTCTTGGACCCTCACTTCACTGAGCTACATCCATTTGTAGATTCCTTGTGTCAGCATCACCACTTATCTTCCCACCAGTATTCCCTTGACTTCTATTTCTGACTCCATAGGTCTCCAAGGTCTGCGTATGGCAGTGAATTCCAGAAACGAATGCCAATGCAGCAACTGGCATGCCAGTGTTGATCACTGTGCATGGAACCTTGCAGCAGTTGTGCACAAGCACAGCCATGCAGTTGAGAAGGACCATTGTTTCTCATTATTAATTATCACACCCGATATGACACTTCACCCCACTGTAAGCAATTACATGGGTATCTTGCTATTGAATCCTTCTGAAATATTGTCCTGTGAAATTCTTTCCTAAGGTCACTTGGCATGTGCCAGGCATTGCTGTGATGGCATACTGAGGATCTAGGTCTGCCAATATTACTTTGTGAACCCAGAAACTACTAGCAACTATGGTTGTGACATGAGCTGATTTTACCTTTCTATTTTCACCTTGTGAAAATCCTGGGCTCTGTTCTGACTCTCACTGTAGCATGAATGGAAGTGCAGATTTGCACTATCATTGGTCGGCACTACCTCCCCCACTACAACAGTTTTTCACATCTTATAACGCTACTCTTCAACAATACTTCAACTAGTTACGCACATTGCTAGCTGAGGTTCGGAAAACACGAAAATTACATTTAATCTTCAGTCTATTTGCAGGAAACTGCTCTCAGCTAAGCAGCAACAGAATACTATAACCTTAGAACTATAACCAACTGGCCTTAGAACCAGCCTTTAAGTGTTCAGATGACATTAGGTGCAGTCAGACATACGGTTGATTCCCAACAATCCGGGAGAAGATGTCGTGGGCTGCCTTCTTGAATCAGTCTAGTTTGTTACCCACAGGGCTTTAAAGGGATGAGATCCAAGATTTACGCCTAATAACAGTGAAGGAACATGACATAATCCCAACTCAGAATGGTGAGTGGATTGGAGGAGACCTTGCAGATACATCTGCTGCCATAGAGTCAGAGAGATGTATAGCACAGAAATAGATCCTTTGGTCCAACTTGCCCATGCTGACCAGATATCCTAACTTAATCTAGTCCCATTTGCCAGTACTTGGCCCATATCCCTCAAAACACTTCCTATTCATATAAACATCCAGATGCCTTCTAAAATGTTGTAACTGTACCAGCCTCCATTACTTCCTCTGGCAGCTCATTCCAAACATGCACCATCCTCTGCATGAAAAGTTTGCCTCTTAGGACCCTTTTAAAATTTTTCCCCTCTCACCCTAAACCTATGCCCTCTAGTTCTGGACTCCCCCATTCCAGGGCAAAGACCTTGACATTTACCCTATGTCCTTCATTATTTTATTAACCTCTATAAGGTCACCCCTCAGCCTTCGATGCTCCAAGAAAGAGAGACCCTGCCTATTCAGCCTCGCCTTATAACTCAAGCTCTCCAACCCTAGCAGCATCCTTGTAAATCTTTTCTGAACTATTTCAAGTTTCACAAGATCCTTCCGATAGGAGGGAGACCAGAATTGCACACAATATTCCAAAAGTGGCCTAACCAATGACCTCCCATCTCCTATTCTCAATGATCTGACCAATAAAAGAAAGCATGCCAAACATCATCTTGGTGGACAACGTCAAAGTCACACATTTGGAAGGTGCCGTCAAAGGAACCTTGATGAGTTATTGAACAGCATCTCATCAACAGCACACACTGCTGTCACACTATGTTGGTGGAAGCAACTGCTGATGTGGTGAATGGGATGCCAATTAAGGGGTTGCTTTATCTTGGATGGCGTTAAGCTTCTTTAGTGCTGTTTGAGCTGTATTTATCCAGGCAAATAGGGAGATAATTCCATTACACCCTGACCTTTGCCTTATAGACGGTGGACAGAAACTAGAGGGATCCGGAGGGGAGTTACTCACTGCAATTCCTAGCCTCTGACATGCCCTTTTAGTCACAGTTCATCGGTCCAGTTAGGTTTCTGGTCAACTGAAGGCTCCAGGATGTTGACAGTCGAGAACTTAGCATTGGTAATGTCACTGAACATTAAGGGTTGATAGTTGGATACTCTGTCTGGCTGAGATTACTTTTGCTGTAGAATAAGCTTTCTACACCTAATGTTTGCTCTCACACGTGCACATACACACCTGGCATTGGAAGGCACATGTTAAAGCAAAGTTATGCAAGAAACAAAATCCTTCAACTGTGGAGAAACATGAACAGGAGAAGTAAATTTCTTGACTGTTTATAAACAGAAAATAGTCAGCTAATTGGCTCTTCTAGCCTGTTCAGCTGTTGCTATGATCATGGCTGATCATCTAACTTAGCTGCTTGTCTCTGCTTTTTCCCATACCCTTTAATCCCTTTCATGCTAAGAATTATATCTAGCCCCTGCTTAAAAACATTAACCTCAACAGCCTTCTGCAGCAGAGAATTCCACAGGCTCACTTCTCCTCGTTTCAGTCCTAAATGGCCTACCCTGTATCCTTAGACTGTAACACTTGATTCCAGACTCCCCACTCCTTGCACTCACCCTGCCTAGTTCTATTAGAACTTAATAGGTTTTTATGAGATCCACCCACCACCTCATTCTTCTACACTCCAGTGAATCTAGTCCTAACCAGAAAAACAAAAAAAAAAGTGGGTGCTGGAATTCAGAAATAAAATAGGACATGCTGGAAATACTGAGCAGGTTTGGCAGCATCTGTGGAGAGAACCCAGAGTTAAATGTTTCAGGTCCAGTGATCCTTCTTTGGAACTGACAGTAGTTAGGAAAAGGTTAGTTTTTATGTAGAAGATAGGGTGGGGGTAAAGGAGATAACGCTAACTTCAGCAAGGGGACCTCCAAAATATCCATCTTCTGCCTCCACCAAGGATTCCCCAGCACCATAGTTGACAGGGCCCAACTCATCTACTGCATTTCAGCCTTCACCCCTCTGTCTCCTCCCACAACAGCAATTGGCCCTTGTCCTTGCCTATTATCCCAGCAGCATCCACATCCAGAGGACCATTAGTCACCACCTCCAGTGGAATGCCACCACCAGACACATAACTCCCTTCCCTCCCCTTTTCCCTGCAAGGACTGTTCCCTCTGGCACATCCTGGTCCATTCCACCTTCACTCTCAACATCCCCCCCACTGCACCTTTTCCTGCAACTGCAGAAGGTATAACCTGTGCCTATTTACCTCCTCCCTCCTCAGTATCCAAGGGCTCAAACACACCTTCCAGATGAAGTAGAACTTTACCTGCACTTCACTCAATCTAGTTGACTGCATTCACCGCTCACAATGTGGTCTCCTCTACATTGGGGAAATGAAACATAGACTGGGTGACCGCTTCGCAGAACGTCTGCGTTCTGTCCTCGAGAAAGACTCTGAGTTTCCAGTTGCTTGCCACTTCAATACATCACCTTGGCCCTTGGCCAACATGTCTGTCTCAGGCTTGCTGCAGTCTCCAGCGAAGCTCAGCACAAGCTGGAAGAACAGCACCTCATTTTCCATTTGGGAACTCGACAGCCTTCAGGATTCAATATGGCGTTTAACAATTTTTGGACTTGAAGCACCTTCTTCCACATGTTTATCCCAACCTGCCCATACAAGACCTTGAGATCACATGGTCTACTATGCGACACAACCTATTGTTAAGTACCAGTTGTCCCCATTAGCAGCTATTCATTCCTTTGTCTGTCCAACTGTTTCTTTTTCCTCTCTTTCCTATCTCCACTTATCATTTACTCCTTATCTCAGCCTTACACCCTATCTTCTGCATGAAAACAAACCTTTTCCTAGCTAACATCAGTTCTGAAGAAGGGTCACTGGACCTGAAACATTTATTCTGATTTCTCTCCACAGATACAACCAAACCTGCTATACCTGAAATTTCCAGCTATTTATGTTTTCATTATAGTCGCGACTGACCCACTACCTCTATTTTTCAGTTCTCCTATCCCAGGAAAGAGTCTAGTAAACCTTTGTTACGATGCCTCCATGAACAGAGCATTGTTCATTAGATAAAGAGACACAATACTCCAGGTATGGTCTCACCAAGGCTCTGCAATATTACAGCAACACATCTTGGCTTCCGTGCTTAAATCCCCTTGCTATGAAGGCCAACGTAACATTTGCCTTCTTCACTGCCTGCTGAATTTACTAAGTGTCCAAACATACCTTTACCAGGCAGTGTCTGCAAACCATTGTCTAGGCCAAAGACTCCAGCCGTGGACCTGTTGAGGCCATTCCCAAGTGATATGAGTTCAGGTTCACTCATGTAAGTACGCAGTTCAGCCTGAAACAAAGTAATAAATTTAACAGAACTGAGGCAGAGTTTGTCCACAACCATTTTTACTGTAAACAGATTATAAATGATATTAACCATCAGTTGACAGATGACATCCAAATAGATCTTTTTTCACAATCTGTAATACTATTTGATTAATCTGCAAAATGGACCAGTTAAACAGATCTCGAGTAACTGGTTACTACATTGATCGCAAATCAATGATCCTACTGGCAGGAATTTAGCATTTCAGCCAGGAAACAAGCTCCAGGGAGGTGGCTTTATACATAGGAAAGTTAAATGAAGGGAAGAAATAATTTGGAATATTACTCTAAATCAAGCTGTGGGAAGGGACACAAAATTTAGCTGTTTAGAAAGCAAAATGGATGATCAGAAAGGTTTGCGAAACAAGATGAGTCAGCAACACGTGAAATGACTTCCAGGCAAAACATTGGAATTGAAAATTTCATGAGCCATTTCATGAACAGCTAGATGCAGAAATGGCAGAACGCTAGGGCTGTTTTAGAAGAATGAATGCACAAGGGTCACATTGCATTTCTGATCCATAATTGCTTTGCAAAGTGCAAAAACTAGACTCTCTTCAGAGAACCAAATTTTGTTTTGAATTGGCGAAATTTTTAAAACTCTGTCTTGTACACGCAGATTGTTTAAAAAAAGCCTTTGAGGAAAATAAAACTTTGGTTTTCACCATATACCTTCATAGAATGCTAATAGCTATCCTCCTGCTATCAGTGGAAAGTTTCACTTCATTTGCTTACTTTGTAATCTCCATTCAAGTATTGGCCAAACTCCCGGTCTCTCTTCCTTTCATCAGATTGGCGTTTCAGTCCCCTGACTGATGTATGCCTGATGACCGTAGCATCTTTTGGAAGAGGTGGCACAGCTGGTGGTTCATCATCAGGGCTATACATGTGAGGGAGAGGTGGTCGAGGTGGAGCTTGATCCTCCAGCTATGAGGAATATTTAATAAGATTTTTATTTTTAAATCTGTTGGCATATACATCCCTGTACATTGATTTAAGCCAACCACAAGGATATCATATCTCAGGACTCTTGAGTCATTGAACAAGATTAGATAACCAGAAGTAACAATAATTATCAAAACTATGAAGAATGCAACAAGAATTGATTGAAACAAATTAATAAATTCAAGAACATTGACACAGATAATTTAAGATTAAGGAGGGATTTCAAACAGAGCAATGATACACCAATTGTAAACATGAAATACGTCTCAAAGAATTGTGGATACTGGAAATCAGAAACAAAAACAGAAATTGCTGGGAAAACTCAGGTCTGGCAGCATTTAGGGAGAGTAAGCAGAATTAATGTTTCAAATCTAAAGAATTAATGTTAACTTGGTATTCCTCTCCACAGATGCTGCCAGCTTTTTCAGCAATTTCCATTGCTGTTTATGAAATAAGTCTCCATGTAAAGCAATTACAACAGTCAGAACAAATGAGTTTCAAGAAATACAGTATCCCTCAGTAAAGCAACAATTGAAAGAAATGATGGAAAATTGACATTGAGATCTAATTGGATTAAATGGCCATTTTCTGTTCTCAAAACATGAAAGTTTAAGACTTTGACAAGCATGTTTGAAGCTTGACCAGAAAATTCTGATTAACAGGATTCATGCAAGAATCTTGCTGTATTATTTTAATATTATTATTCTAGCCTTGGCAGATTTATGGAGAGACTTACCACCGTTGGATGTTGTCTGAACTGAGGCAGAAGTTGAGGTTTGAATAGTGGCAGATTAACAGGCTGTTGAGGTTGAAATTGTGTTTCCACAGGCTCTGGTGGTGACAGCACTGGACTCACTGAGGGACTCAGCTGCATACTAGTTCGCCCCTCTTTCACTGAGAATGTATTCATTACTGAAGGCACCATTGAGGAAGGCACTGAAGGCATGGTTTCTCTTTCTGTGCAGAACAAGTGATTAAATTCTTAATCTCAAATTAGTACAGAAGCAACTTTAACATGAGTTGAACTTATACATTTCGTGGATATTATTATATTCGGGCCATTTCCCGAAAATGTTAAACCAAAACATTTATACAGTGTGTTTAAGTTAGCAGAATGTCCCATGGTGGACTTAGGAGATTTATCAAACAAAACTGTTGGTAAGTAGCTTTTGAGTTCTCCCTTTGTGTTTTTTTTAAATCAGAAGAGTCATGAGTGGTTAGGGTCAGGACTCACACAGACCTATCAAGGCTTTTAGTTTTGCTTTCAGTTCGTTAGAAGGTTGCTCACTGATTGTTGAATTAAAAAGTCAAGGTCCCAGCTGCTAGAGTCTTCGACAGTGTGGCTTCCTCTTAAAAACCAAAAAGGAGAGACTTTTTTTGTCTTCTGGACTGGAGAGAGACAGCACGAGAACCATAACTGTTTTGCTAAATTGAATTTTTCCCAAAGGGTGCATTCATGGAATGCTATCAAAATGGAAACAGTTGATGATTAGTGGTTAAATAACACTGTATCTTGTTAAGTATTTCAACAGAGTTGAAGATATGTCAACTTATCTTCTTTGTTTGCTTTTAACTGTGTTGTAATAGTGAGTTTTGACTAAAGCCTAGTGGTGGACCAATCGAGTCCCATCTAGAACATAGCACCTTACACTTACCTTTAAGGAAATATACAAGTTAGGGTCTAGGCTACCTCCTTACAATACTTTGATGGTGTCTGGACTGGTCCATAAGAAAAGCGTCAAATTAAAAGCAAAAACATACAGTGTGGCAAAGATAGGTAGCAAGACAGAGGATGAATATAGTTTTTAAAAAAAAATCAAAAGATGACCAATAAACTTTGAGGCTAAATGTGCAAATAATTTTAGGATGGTAATATTAGCATGAGACTCGTTCAATCTATAAAAAGGAAGAGGGGGGCCCAAGGGAACACAAGACCCTTTGAGATCATCGCTGGGGAAATCATGGGGGAAAGAGGAAATGGCAGAAGAGTTGAATAAATGGTTTACTTCAGTTTTCTAAAGATATTAACAGCATTCAAAAGTTACAAAATAATCAAGGGGCAAAAGAGGGAATGAGTAAACGAATACAAGAACTGTCATGAGAGAAAAAGTCCTAGGGAAACTAAAAGCTGATAGGTCCTCTAAACTTGATGGGATGCACCCTAGGATTTTAAACAGGAAATAGCTACTGAGATAGTGGATGCACTAGCAGCAACCTTCCAAGAGTTCTTAGATTTTGGAAAAGTGCAGAAGAATCAGAAAACTGCAAATGTAACATCTTTATTCAAAAAGAAGAAACAAGAAATACAGAATAACAGGCAAGTTAGCTTGTAAAGGGGATCAGGGGATTATGGGGAGAAAGCAGGAGAATGGGGTTGAGAAACGTATCAGCCATGATTGAATGGCAGAACAGACCAAATGGGCTGAATGGCCTAATTTCTGCTGCTGTCTTTTATGGTCTTACATCTGTTATTGGGAAAACATTACATTCTATTATAAACAAAGTAATCGCAGAGCATTTCGAAAGACATAAAATCATGGCTGACAAATAAACAGAACAGATACAGGGGAAGCGGTGAATGCAAAATGTTTGGAATATCCAAAAGGCTATTGATAAGGTATCACATGTTAGTTACTTCATCAGTTACAAACCCATATAATATTTTAGCTCTGTTAAAGGATTGGCTAATTAATACAAGATACATAGTTGGGAAAAAAAAAGTTATTTTTAGGATGGCAACCGTAATTAGTGGAATGCCACAGGGATCAGTGCTGTGGCCACAACTATTTACAATATGTGTTAATGTCTTGGATGAGGAAAATCAATGTACAGTAGCCAAGCATGCGTATAGCACAAAAATAGTGGAAAGGCAAATAGTGAGGATGATACAAAGAGTCCGAAGAGGGCTGTAAACAAGCTAAGTGAGTGGGCAAAAACTTGACAGATAAAATATAACACTGGAAGATGCAAGGTGATGCACTTGGGCAGAATAAAGGATCTGCGCATTATTTAAACAGGGAAAGACTGTAGAAAGCTGCAGCAGAGAGAGATTTGGGAGTCCTTATATATAAATCACAAAAAGAAACCAAGTTCAGCAAGCAAGAGGGAAAGCAAATGGAGTGTTTGCTTTTATTCAAAGCAATATTATGGAATATAAACATCTGGAAATCTTACGAAAATTATACAAGGCGCAAGGTTAGATGACACCTGGAATATTGTAAACAATTTTGATCCTCTCATCAAAGGAAAGGTATATAGGCATTGCTGGCCATTCAGAGAAGGTTCACTAGGTTGATCCTAAGTATGGTGAATATGTTTTGTAAGGCAATGTTGAATAGGTAGGGTTTCTACTAAATGAATTTTGAAGAATGAGAGGCAACCTTGTTGAAGCATTGAAGATTCTTAGGGACTACCTTTTCTCAGGTAAATACAGAGAAGTTGTTTTCCCTTGTGGGACAGTCTAGCATCAGAAATTATAATCTCAGAATAATGGTTGCTCAGTTAGGTCAGAAATGAGGAAGAATTTCGAGGGTAGTGAATACATAGAACTCTACTGCAGAGAGCTGTAGTTGTCATTATGTACACTCAAGGACAAAATAGGCAGATTTTTGATCAGTCAGGGAATCAAGAGTATTGGGTGGAAAAAGTATGAAAGTGAAGTTCAGGAGTATTAGATCAGCCATGATATCGTCTAGTGGATTAGACTGGATGGGCTGAATGACCCACTTCTGCTCCTACATGTTGTGATCTGAAAAGCTGGGTTCTTATGAGTAATGTATTACAATATGGAAATATACCTAAAATTGTAAGATAGAATGCACTAACTTCTGTGTACTAGCTCTCTCACAAATACACTATTTAAAATGTATCTCATGTCTTATTGCCATTATTACTACACTGAAATCCCAGCATGAAATTTTTGTGAAGCCTCTCATATAGGGCCACACTGACAGCATTGTGAGCGAGAAGCAAAAGTGCTGGAATGTGAACCATGATGGTTCAATGAAGGAGCTAGAGTCACATGGGTCTTACTCTACTGTCTGTGGGGAGCATGTATAATATAGGTGGTGACTAATCAGTAATTCGTAAAACTGAAAAATCATTTTTGTTCACAGTCCAACACTTATTTCCAAAACATCTCTTTGTAGATAAAAAAAAATCTAAAATATGACAAATGACTATCACATCCAGGAAAGGTTTTCACATATTGTATACTTTGAAGTAATTTGTATATGACAAGATCATACCAATTACAGTAATATGATTGACAAATCAATTTAATTTGGAGGATTGTCAGCCAGAACATTCTGCTTTTCTTCAAGTAATACCATTTACCTTTCTGGGGTTAGCTTATAGTGGGAAGTTGGTGTTATAGAAGGTGAAGAAAACGGTGCACTAACAAGTTTCAAAACTTGCACTCACCGGGATTCTGAATAGATTCAATGATCATTTTATAGTTGTTCTTATTCACACTGAGGCCTGCCATGACATCCTCAATCCTCCTCAGATCCTTTCTTATCCGTTCTTGATCCTGAATTCAGAAAAGCAAGTCATCAACTTACAAGTTCAAGTGAGACAAAGCAACATGTGCCCGAAATTAACAACATTTTACCTGGATATTTGTCAGTACAGGAAAACCAACATTCATTTCAAGTAACTGAATGACAACTATGGATAATAAATAGAGAACCAAAATGAAAACTCTGTTGATAAGTCAATACCCATCTGAGCATTAGGGTCATTTAAAAGCAGTATAACTGTTGCCCATATAAACCCAACAAATTCGAGCACTGGTCTGAAGATGATTCACAGGAGGGTTTTAAGGTAGCATTTGATGTTGAGTCATGCAAGAAAATGTTAGGGAGCAGTAATCTATCTAAAGGCAAGCAATGCTCATTTTTCCCAGGCCTTATAGTCTTCTGTTATCTTCCTCAGTTGTTTGCAGGACCATCCAACTTTCAAGTATGTATGATGTCTAATATCCTCATTCTTGTTCTTTCCCTCTTTGTATATCCCTCTTATCATCCTTCAATCCATTCCTTCAACAAGTTCTCTTACATTGATGCCCTTTCTTGACTATCTTCGCTTAGAACTTTCCCTCCATCATCAGCCTGAAAACTTCTCCACTGTCTTGTGTACTTCTAAGTGACCCATTTCAGAATTTTGGATGTCCACATTTCAGTACATACAACATGACTCTTCAAATCACAGACTTGAAAATTTTGTAAAAATCTCCACTTATTTCCTTGTTGAGCAATTCTTGATGTTTAAAGAACGGTTCTTTACAATTGATATTCTAGTTCAGATTTAATTTTTAATAGTAACCACCTTCAGAACAGATGCTTCCCAAGTAACTAAACGATACATCTATTACAGCTGTGGACCACTCATATTGAGCTCTGCTTTCACACCATTACATCTGAGAATCTTCATAACTTTGGTCTTCACTATGTGAATGTTCATTGCCAATTTTCACCAGTTCACTCACTTGTCCATTATTATCTCTACGTTTTCTGTTGTCTTGTCCACCAAGGCCTTCACCAATTGATATCCTATGTTGACAGTGTTCTGTACTTCATTTGGTGCTTTTTTTTTTAAAATAAAAAGAAAATTGCAGTCTCTGCACCTTGCACGCAATTACACTGGATTCATGTTCATTAAATACTGTGAATTTACCAGTGATTTCACAGTCCATTCCAGGCACCAATCATTTCTTTCTCCAGTAAACGCTGATCATTACAAATAGTTGCAATAGCTTTACCAATTCATCCAGTCAAAAATATTTTCATATCCCACAGAGCAGATGAGGACTTCTGACTCCTTACATTTTATGCTGTCATCACTGCTCTGGCCGAAGTCTACAAAAACTGATGACACCTGCTGTACCTTGTTTGCTTAGGAATCCCCTTCATTTGCCAACATTTCTGAAATGAAGCACTTAACAAAAATAAAGAATTCTCATGCCAATGCAGGTGCAGATGTGGCATAGACCACAATTTTGTTGCAAATAAAGTACAAGTTGAACTCAAGGGAGTCAATGGGAGAAATTATCCCAACACAGCAATTTTATTCTACAGTGTACTTTTTGATAAATTATGTGCTCATCACAATTATACCCATTTTATAATCCATGTTTTAATATTAAGCTCTTAAATATCAGCTAAAGCATAGGTCAATTTTCAGGATAAACTGGCCTTAGCTGTGCTCTAATATGCCTTAATTGTAACTTTGAAACTGTATCTCCCTCAATAATAGCAAAATTTATATCCTTACAGATTAGAGGTCTCAGTTAGAAGTACTAAAGTATCTGTGGCGACTTGACCTTCATTAAAGTATTCACATGCTCAGTTAGACATTGTTGCTAAACTTGCTTTCCCAACATAACTAGATAACTGGCCACAACTAAAACATTGTGCAAGAACAACTTCCATTGGAAGCACTGAATTTTCTATTATAAACAAACCCATTGGACAACTGCAAAGGCTGAAGCTCCTGGTCCTCTGAATTTCCTTACTTGCCTTGCAGCTGCACTCTTCTGTCCTTGAACACCAAATAAATTTGACAACTTGGATCAAATTCTAAAACTAGAAATAGGTTTTGAAGCCAATCCAAAGCCACTTGGAATATACATTGGAGACACTCGGGCTTTGTTGCTGGAACAAAAATGCTCGAACAATTAGAACATTTAAAGACTCTGACAGAAGGAGTGCACTGATAACTGATCCCAAATACTCAACAAGTATAAAGTATATAAAAGTGTTGATAGGTTCACATCAATGGTGAGACCTGAATGGGACTGGCAGGTGCCTGTGACATTATGAGCACCAGCCATTCCACTTAGATGATAGTAGGGTTCTTTCAGTCTTTTTGGAGGAGGTCTTTCCTCTCTTCCCCAATTACCATGAATTCCCTTGGGTCTTTATTCTACCCTTTGTTCCTCCATTGCTTCCCAACTATGAATGAAACCATCTATGAATAAAAAGTCAGCGGAGTTCAGTCCAAAGAAAGGTAAACAAATACCAGTTGTGGGTGTTCAGATTCAGTGACATTTTGTAACTTTCAGTTGTACAGATTTCAGTTGTAACTTTGTAACTTGTACAGATGAAAAAATATATCCGAATGGCTCTACAGTCAGACAGATTGAATGCACTATTTGGGTAAGAAAGTCTATGTTTTTGTTCTGTGCAAATTAAGTTAGCTTGTAGTTTACATTAAACAAGAGATCCAAAACTGTAACCTCAAGTCGGGGCAGGCTTTCAGGAGCACATAAAACTAGCCAACATAGTCTGACTTACAATAAGGCACCAGAGTTAAGTGAAAAAGGGAGAAAGTGAAAAGAGGTGTACTTTAACTTGTGTTAAACTTTTTCACTTTTAGGAATTGAACCTTATTTGAAAAAGAGAAAAAAAATGAGATATGTGCCAAGCATTTGGTAAGTAACTAATGTCTACTGTACTCCCACAATTCAAAATTATCCAGCAACTGGGAGCAAAACATATAAAAACATAACTGAATTTAAAATTGATAAAACAAAACATACAAATAGATGTGGAGAGGATGGGATAATCTAGGAATCATTCTTTAAAAACCAGGAGTCACCCATTTAAAACAGCAGCAATGACATTTGCCCCACCCCAAATCAGAGGGTCATGAGCCTTTGGTATTGGGCTTCCACCAGATTTTCAGGAACAGAGTCATTGAATATTTTTAAAGATGAGGTACAGAGCTTATTGTTAGGCAAAGGGGAGAAAGGTTATCAGGCACATGGGACTGTGGTTTTGACGTTACAATCAAGTCAGCCATGATCTTATTCATTGGTAGAGTAGGCTTGAGAGACTTAATAGCCTACTCCTGCTCCAAATTCACATATTATGCAAGCAAATAACTTATTAAAATCATTAGCTTCCAGCTGCAAACTATGTACTTCTGAGAAATGAAACATGACTTTTACTCATCGTTTATTCCTCAAATTACTGAGCTTTTTCAACTTTGTTATTTTGAAAATAATCCTTACCTGATCATTTAAAACAAAACACAATTTCTATAAAATAAGCTTGCCTGGGGGCTTGGTGCCAGTTTCAGGTATCCAAGGATGGCTTCCTTGAGCTGGTTCACATCGTTTTCCGTCTGCTCGTATTCTTTCCACGCATTTTCCAATTCCTGCAGACAAACGATACATGAGTTTGTTTAATTCCACAATGTAATTGGTGAAACACAAAAATGGATTAAAAGTAGGTTTCTATTATTTTATTCTCCTATCTCATGGAATGTTTTTATTGACTTTTCCCACAAGGCACAATTAACACAGAAGTAAACAGAACCACAATCTACTTGTCTAATCCCAAAGCTCAAAAGACAGCACACAATATTTCAACAGAGAGCAAAGACTACTTCATCTAAAACCTTTCCTGTTTTATAATTGATCCATTTCTCTACAGTTCACGAACACTTAATAAATGGCTTTCCTTAATGCATACAGTAATCCATTTAGAAATATCCAGCCAAATATTCTTAGACCTTCCTGATCCCAATCAACATATTACTGATGATTGAATTGCTGAGCGTAAAGGGGATAATTACAGCACTGAGCTTTTATTCAATATCGACTTATGTACATTAAGAATCAAAAGAAAAAGCTAATTTATTCTCTTTTTTTTAAACCATGAAACACAGCAGCCAGTAGGATGTGCAGGAAGTCAGGCAGGAGACCTGTTTTAAGATCCCTGTCAACCATGATTCATCCCCACTATGAGGAGTGCCAAGTTAGCCCACAATTGAGTCTATTCTTCACGTAACTAAGCATGATTATTTAAATAAAAATTGTCCAAACATTTGACCTCAAAAGGATTGCATTACTTTCCTTAAAATGATTTGACAAACAGCCATTGACTTGATCAAAGTGCAGTGTGTTAACATAGACCAAAGAGTATACAAGGAATGTAGCAACTCAATTCCAGTTCTGTTTCAAAGGAGTTTATCTTTTCATCTTCAGTTCCTTGACCTTGGTGATTCCATTCATGTATTTGCTACTATGGAGGTTCTTCTAGCTCCAGGCTTGCTTTAATTTCTGAAGCAGAGCCCAAACATTACTTTGAAGACAAGCAAAATGTTTGAGCTGAATGGTTTGCTAATCCATTGAAGATCTTTAGACATTTCCCAGTTAGCAAAAATGCTGCTAATTCTCACTGACTTTGGCCTTGGAGGCATCACAACTGCTCCACACCTGATCAATCATTTTCAGTTTAAAATAACCCATAAAATATTTAGTTTCTGAAAAGTTAGAATTGAAGGCAGTGCAATGGTTTAGACTCAATTGTGGGCTAACTTGGCACTCCTCATAGTGGGGATGAATCATGGTTGACAGGGATCTTAAAACAGGTCTCCTGCCTGACTTCCCGCACATCCTACTGGCTGCTGTGTTTCATGGTTTTAAAAAAAGACTGCAGAGGAAACAGAATCAGTTGATCCTCTTGACAAACGCCAAGTGTAGTTCAACATTCAGATCCTGCAGTATAGGGCACAGGAACGGCAAAGAGTCGAAATATCGTCATTGTAGGATATTCCATGGTCTAGTGGACAAAGGCATTTCTGCAAGTTTGCAGTCCACATGGTAAGCTGTCTCGCTACTGATCAAGGTAAATTATATCATTGAAAGGGCATATAATATTCTCCACAGAAAAGGAGATAGCCAGAAATTGTTGTACATGCAACACCGATGATTGTGTCCAGGGATTGAGGTCTTACAGTTGGATTTCAGGAGCTCAGAAGGAAGTTAAAAGAGTAGCACCTTGTAGCGTCTTGTGCTAATGAGAGTAGAAACTGGAAGGAAGGGAGGATTAATGGGTGGTGCAAGATGGAAGGCTTCAGATTTGTGGCCACTGGAACCGGTTTTAGGCAAGAAACACCAATTCAAGGGGAGACGACCAGAACAGTACTGGTATAAATATCTTCATATGAACGTTCACTAATATCACTGCTAAGGATTTAAACTAAATTGGTTCGGAAATAGATACCAGTGTATTAGTGTGGTAGGAGGAATAAGCTGCATAAAGGACAGAGTGTTATTATACTTTAGGATGTTTAGAATAAGGAATGGTACTGTAATAGATGGGACCAGACTATGGGGAATACAAAAACAGGTTTACAATGCATGCATGTAAATTCACAAAGCTTGGTTAAAAGAGTGGATGAACTGTGAGCATAAGCAGCTGTGTAAGAATATCACATGGTAGTTATTGTTGAAAAATTACTTAAAATTAGTGAGTACTAACCACTAAAATTTAAAAGATATGAAGTATTCAGAAAAATGCAAAGTAATTGGGCGGCACGGTGGCTCAGTGGTTAGCACTGCTGCCTCACAGCACCAGGATCCTGGGTTCGATTCCCGCCTGTCTGTGTGGAGTCTGCACATTCTTCCTGTGTCTGTGTGGGTTTCCTCCGGGTGCTCCGGTTTCCTCCCACAATCCAAAGATGTGCAGGTCAGGTGAATTTGCCATGCCAAATTGCCCACAGTGTTAGACTGTGTAGTCAGGGGTAAATATAGGGTAGGGTGGGTTTCTCTTTGGAGGGGCGGTGTGGACTTGTTGGGCTGAAGGGCCTGTTTCCACACTGTAGAGAATCTAATCAAATGAAGGCAGGCTGGCAGTTTGATGAAGACATTGTAATGCTGGAATGAGAGGACATGGATCAAAATAGGCAAAGAAAAATCAAAATTTGAGTAAAAAAATAAAAAGAGCATTACTATACCACTAGGGATAGTCTCTATCTACTTGTTCCTCACTATTTAAAGGAAATCACCAACAAACACAAGAATTTCATAGTCATACCGGTCAGCCTTAATTACTCAAATATTAATTGGGATAATATTAGAATAAGCATAAGGAAAGAAATGAATGTGTGAAATGTGTTTGGGGCATTTCCTTGACCAGTATGAAGGTGTTCCAAATAAAAGAGGAGATATTGCTGAATTTGTTGCTGGAGAATTTTGACCTAAGTGAGCCAAGTATATATGGGGGAAATAAATGTGTTAGAGTGTTCACTGTATCATATGGTTCGACTCATAATGGAAAAGAGCAAGTAACAACCTAAAGCCAAACTTCTACATTGGCAGGACCTGGGTTTCAATGGTATGAGAAGTAACATGGAACATAGAACCAAAGACCGACAGAAACCATTGAAATGGAACAATGAGTGATCGTTGAGTAGATATTTTAGGTAAAGGTGTTACATGTTACGTTATACTGCAGAAAAACAACAACTTTGCTTTCTCGATCATTAAATTTTATGTTGATGCTGACAGGTGAAAACATTTTACTCATTTTATTAAACAAGATTGTTACAGCAGTTTGAACATTTCCATAATATCTAACAGGGTTGCACAAGCACATTTCAAATGTGTCTTTTAACTGAAGTTATAGTTAAAGGAAAACAAAACTGATTTTAAAAGCAGCCTGACAGTTCAGGAGTCAGATTGCTTAACTTCTGTATATTTGTGTGTCGGACACAAACTCATATGACAATTTTTACGTCTGATATACTAAAAGTGTTACTTTAGCAGACCATACAAGCTACAACAACTAGGTAGGTGAATTACACTTACTGTGCAGACTTTGGAAATCTCAGCTCGGATTTGAACCAGATCCTCTTGCAGCAGCCGCTGTTGATAGGCAATCTTCTCAGTATGAGTTGGCTGTCCTTTATATTGATCCAGTTGCCTGTGGGTTACCTCCAGTACAGATTCAAGCTTGTCCTGATTAAATATGACAAATCAGAACTTGCAGCAATCATCACCATTTCAGCAAAACCTAAAATGAAAGGACATGCCCTCCGACACCTCGAAGATACATCAGTAATCAAATCCTATTATTTTGTTTTGCGTGGGAAGGGAGAGGAGTGGGATGTGGATAGGCAAAATCGTTTGAGTCACTGCCAGAGTCAAAGGGGAGGATGGCGGGTCTAAAAGAAGCAGATGGAGGTTGGCACCCAGTGGGTAAAAGATTACCAAGACACCAGGAAGAACAAGTAGCCTAGAGAAAGCAGAGTGGCCTCTTAGGTAGCCAAGAACTTAATCAAGTGAGATGTCAACCTGGAATGAAACGAAATGAAAAAAATCTAAACAGCAAGATGCAGGAGTGATAGTAGTGATACAGAGTTGGGAAATGGAGGTTCAAGGCTCAGGTCAAACTATGTGTGGGGTCTGACCGGATACAGAAGACTATTTGAGCATGACCAATGTGACATGAGAAATGACTGGTTAGTAAACAGATGACCTTTCATCCTTCCTTCAGTTCTCTATGTCAAATAGATTTTTAAAACACTTGGTATAATGTTTAAGTAAGCAACTGTTAAAATACTGGCACGTAACTTAAATCCAACCAACTCAACAAAATCTGAAGCAGACTTCAAACCAAGACCCAAACCCAGGTGAAGCTGTCCTTTCATTAACATAATTCTTCTGCTACGGATTTACTGGATAAAGGTACCTGCAATTCCTGCGCCATTCTCATACACTGATGGCTTTCTGGCTGAAGTGTTGGTTTCTTGCCTGTCCTAAGTTAAAATGGGTTTGTGACTAAACATTTAGGACTTATACAAGTGTTGCCAATCCTCTGCAGTCATCAATTTCAATTACTTGGATTACTGCACTCGAAGTCACAATAATACTTAACAATTTACTATCAGTAGTCTCTGTTGAACTGTCATTATTGTGCTTTTTTTTTGTTCCATTCTCCTCGAAGCAAGCAAACAAATCACATCAAATCAGTATTGTTTGTTTAAAGTTCCAGAGCAGAGGCCAGTTCAGTCTATGTACGGGGAGGCAACGGCCTAGCAATAATATTGCTGCACTTTTAAATGTTCTGGGGACCCAGTTTCAAATCCTGCCACAGCATTCAATAAATATGTGGAATTAATATTACCATAAATCCATTATCAATTGTTGGAAAATCCCATCTGCTTCACTAATGTCCTTTAGGGAGAGAAACTACCATTCCTACCTGGTCTGGCCAACATGTGATACCAGACCCAGAGCAATATGGTTGACTCTTGACTGCCTTCTGGGCAATTAGGGATGGGCAATAAATGCTGGCCTAGCCAGTGATGCCCTCATCCCATGAATGAATTAAAAACAAAGTATCACATTTCGATAAGTGAAGACAGGATTGGTTCTGGGGTTTCATGATCACCATTATTGATGACTACTTTTGATTACAGATTCAGTGAATTAACAACTAAATTTCACCAACTGTCATCTTGGGATTAGTCTTACTTCTGAATGGTGTGTCCAGGTTTTGGAAGGGTAGTCCAACAGTGTCCATTCACACATCAGTTCACTCACTATTGGATTCTCCCAGATTTTCGCACTAGGGACAGAAGCTTGTCAGAACCGTTGTTCCATTTCTATTATCATTTCCTACTGGATGATATATATTATACTAATTTCTTGATCATTGATTGAATATATCACAGAATGGAGTAGAGGCACATAAACTAGGAAAGTCCTAGATTCAAGTCAAATTATCTTTAATAGTCCTCACTATTGCAGTGCATATATGTGGACATTGGAAAACTTGGACAGTGAGTTCTTTACAGTCAAACTGTTAGCCATCTTATCTTTATTTATATATAATGGCAGAATATACAAAGTGCAGTCAGTAAGTAGTCTTGAAGAAATTTCAATATGAACCACCATTGAACATCAAGGTGATTAGGTCAATACCAAGAGGTGGTTTTTGCAGACTGAAGGACATAGAATTCAGGGGTGATGGTCTCAGGACAGTCTTTTTTTTAATTAGTTGGGTTGTTTTAAAAATGTGAGATGTTGAAGACATTTCTTTTATTTGGAACTTCTGTCAATCCCAATTCCTAGAGAGCTGCAAAAAATGCTCAGCCCATTATTCAAGTTAAAGTGGAGAACAATTAACTGGGGACACAAGGATTCAAGAGACATGGGACTAGGATAAGAAAGAAGGTGCAGCGGTTCAACCATTAGCTTATTGAGTGACAGTATTGGCTCCAGGAGCACAAGGTCTACTCCTGATTCCTAATCTTACACTCCAATGCACTTATTTTACATTTGCAGTATTTGCACTGTCCTTTTTGTTTCTCTTTGCAACATACCTTATCTGCTTTCAGTTGCCGAACTTTGGCTTCCAGATCTTGAAGACTTTTGTCCCGTTCACAAAGTCTGCTCAGTTTAGCCTATAGACAAAAAGAATGAATATTTATCAAATGGAAATGGAAATGTACACAACGTTTTGGCATCGTTAGAGATACAGTTGCGAAGTGAGATTTTATCACCACCAGTCTGAAGAGTAAAACATTTAACCATACTTAACATGAATTACCACAGCAGTCGCTACCTGATAGACCATCACTTTAAGCACAAAGCTGGTGTGAGCTCAATTAAAAGCGATTCTGCCATGATCCATGCCATAAGCCTGTGCCGGTTTCCTCACCAAAATATACTGTAAGCTTTACAACAAGTCCAATATCACCACAGACTGCTGCAACCAAGAGGTTAGGACACTATCCTCTATCTGACCAGGTGAAGCAAAAAAGAATTTCAGCAAAACTGGCAACCTCATGAGAAATAGTCATCCACTATATCCAGCACTGTTTATGATGTTACACGTCCAGGAATTGTTGCAATCCACGGACCACCACTGAGTATTTTCACTCAACACCTCCTTCGGCGTTTTGATGATTAAGATTGACACACACATGGACATGGCCACCTTCGGCCTCTCAGCTTTTAACAAAATGTTAAAAGAGAAACAACCATTGAAAAAAAAACTTTCCAAGCTTAACAAACGCAAATCTGTACTCTCTCTCTTTCGTTCCTTTGTCCATGTTTTTCTCTCTTTAGTAAACACCCATTTTGAAAACACACTAAAAGGTGATAGTGGAAACCAACAGGAAAAAAATAAACAAGCTGAGAACCGAACAGAGGAACGAGAATAGTCAGGATGAATTAAATTAGTTTGCTAAAATAGTTAAACTGAGGAATGGAGAATAAAAAGATATTAAAAATGTGAAGTCACGTAAGTAGAATAGGATCTTGAAAATGAACATAACTACAATTCAATTTCTGGCATATTGGTTATTATTACCCACAAAGAGCTGCTCCTGATATTACAGCTACATTAATATTTGTAGCACAATAACTGCCTGGAAATCTGGAGGTGGCAAAGCATGATCTATGCTTGCTGTCTCCCAATGATAATTCAGTTGTGAGTGGGTATGTAGCAACTGGAGAAATCACAGATGGAAAGTCAATAATTGCTGCATTGCCAAGTTCACCAAGGGGAAAACCTTTCAACTGTAAAATTATTTATTTATAACCCCAGTCAGATAGTGCTCCAAGGAGAACTACATTTTATTACTTTTGTTTTAACATATATATCATCTCAGTTCAAATGTTCTGGCTACATGGTAGCCCAAGTACAGTAAGGAAATGAGGTAAGTTTAACTACAATTCCATTTGATTAAAGTTCCAGCCAATAGATATATGATAGATTGCGGTATTAAGGCATGTAAATATGGATGATTTAGGTTTAACCTCTGCATTTCTGTTCATCTTGGCTTTAACATCAGTTCTTACCCCTGGTCAACAAGAACACAACATTAATCAACCAACAGCCCTGACACAGCACAATGTGGAGGGAATTCTGGAGACTATGGGGTCAGATAGTGAACTCTTCACAGCTAAATAGCTTGCCAACACTCATTGTTGAGAATCAAACTAAGGAAGAGTACTGTACAGTTCCAGTTTTAAAGAATTCTTGAATAGGAGCTGCAGGGGAAAGTAGTGGAAAAAGAAAATCTGATGTGACTTACATCAGCGTTGCTTTCAGCAATTTTAACTGGTTGCACAACACGTCTGATTGGTTCTTGTCCAGTCACCTAGTATAAAAAGATAGGATGAAGACAGCCAGCAGAAAACTATAAAATGCTATCCAACCAACTTTAGATTTCTCTCCCAAAGCAAAAGTTTTTACTCCATGAAGAATTAAAGTACAAAGCCTTTACTAAAACTGCAATTGAACATTCAACAAATTAGCTTTATTCTTAAACCAGTGAAAACCAAAAGTAAAGCGAGAACAGACCAAGGCGAGGAATTATGAAAAAGGGACAGTCTAAGGAAATGACCAGCAAAATCTCAAGATCAAATAAACCTCACAAATTTATAACCTGTTAAAAGACAGAATGAGTACTTTCTCAACATTTTCTCGAGCACTTCCATATCAGATATTAATCTTCATGAAGATGATTCAGGTGGTTAGTGGAGGTGTCAGTAATATATTTATTTCCTCCATTGCATCACCATTTGGTAATGGTGGCTGTGGGTCCCACACCTAATGATTATTTTCCAGTGAGCCTTGCTTGGAAAATGCATGCCTGAGATTATCCACTAAGCGCTGAATGTGGCTCAGGATGATATCCCACTCCCATCATCGATGAACTACCCACCAATATCAAGAACAAAGAAATGACCATTGGTGATGTATGCATGCCAATACTACTGTTAAGATAGCAGATTGAGATATGATGTAGAAATCCTGTCAATAATTGCCCAGTTTTATGTACTGCTTAAGTGGATCAGATGAGAACGATGAAAACCAAAAGGCTTCTGATGTGTATGGAGTGGTATCCCCAACTGACCAAATCCCTTCAGGAGAGAAGAAAATTGCGAAGGTGGTGAAGAGATGAGAAAAAAAGCAAATGTGTTTCTCACATGGTGGTCATTCTAACAAAGAATTAACGACGAAGATCTATACAAACATTGAATGATAAACAAAGCATCAGTGATAAACGCACAGCAACCACACATCCGTAATCTTCCCTTTACGTCAAACACTTCAAATTCTGAAATATTAACACATTACTTTCTGTTCAAATTGTAATAGTAAAGCAAGTGAATTTTAGCTGGTAATTTGCAGAGCAAAGCATTACTTTACAGATCTGCCCTTCAAAGTGTCCTACAATAAGCTGATAACATCCCTCCACAGTTAGCATTTATTTTGTCTGGATAAGTAACATATTTAACCCTATTTTCAGATTATTGTAACAATCCACCAAAAGACTTAAATCAACTTAGCTACAGTAACATCTTGCCAAGGCATCCTGAATTATTCAAGTTGGTCAACATAAATTGACTGCAACAATAAGGATAAAGTTTCTTGATTTGAATCAATTTAAACTAACTACACCTTTGTTCTAAACGATCAGGAGTAATGCTGATCACACAAAAATTGAAAGCTATGGCACACAGTAAAATGCTGCACTTTGCCGCCACAAACATGCTTTATGTTGCTTCAATTGCCTTCCTTAAAGGGGCAGTATCTTTATGAAAAATGTGTTTGTCATAGGGTGCGGGAATATGCACATGAATGTGCAAGTATATACATGTACATGTGTTTAAACTTTCCAGTTCTTCTGATGTCATGAGACAAATTGCACTGAAATGCAACATTGCAGGAGCTTATATTTATTTAGAACCAAAAGACTGCTAAATTATTTTGATATTTGGTGCCCCTTTAATGAAATCAAAACACACGCTCACGCAAGGTACATACAAACACAGTTAGTTTTACAAAATCTTGAACAGTACAAAATAAATCCAGCCTTGCAGCCTGCAATGGAAGACCAAGCTTTGAAATCAATATCTTAATTCACAGAAATAACAGCACAGACCAAATCAGTCAGAAAGGGGAACACTGATTTCTAAACATTGCATATCAAACCATGGTGGAAAGCAAGCTGCTGATGGAATAGCCACATGAATTGCTTTTTATTTCAGCTGGAACAAGCAGCCTTACTTGGAAACTGGGTCGAAACGTTGGTGTGACTTTTGTTAAGATTCTGTGAACCATGTTGATCAAAGGTATATTAGATTTCATCTGTTCCAAACAGAAGAGGAATACATTTCATTACAATAATGGTGACTGCTTCCTGAAAATCATATAAAGTCACCAAAGCGAAAATGTCACAATTCCAAACAACGCTTCAAAGTATGATGCATGTATCAAACCATTCCATAAATAGTCCTCCTAAGATTCATCAACTGCCCTCCAGCAGGTCATAAAATGAGCTTGTAACATCAACATCTTACTAATATTTGTAATACTTTTACATTCCCCTTCACAGATCTAAAAGCTTCCATGCACTCTCACTTTCATCAGCCAAGCAAAAACTAGACATCCATCTCACCACTAGTTCAGAATTGCTGTTTCATTTGCTTAATTAACAGGAGTCCAGGCATTTCAAACGTAAAATGGTTTGTGCTAAGCACTTTGAGACATTTTGTCATCCTAAGGTATTTTATAAAGGCAGGGCATTATTATTCTTTGGCTTTTCACCAAGCCTATGCAGAGACTGCAACAGTGCTGTAACTGACTCTGCCACTAGAGGGGGACTCTAGCCCACAAAACACAATCATGAGGAATACAGTTGCCAAAATTTACCATCAGATATTGTTGATCTGCAGCAGCCATTCTCAGTTAGAATACAAAAGCAGAACTCAAGAACAGGATTGTATGGTCCAAAGGATCTTCTACAGCACCACTCAGAGTCACACACATGAGCCCAAGCAATTGGAACAAAAACATTTCTAGTCTCCAAGTTTAAACATGTTTTACTGAATCTTAGGCTGGGAAATATATGAATTTATTTCAAAATTACAACAAAAGTCAATTTGTTCAGAGTGAATAAGCACAAAATATAGAAAAACATCAATTTTAAAATGAAAGCTACATTGATAAATTGGAGTGAACTAAAATTTCACTGACGCGATAGAAGTCTCCAATAAATTATGTGTCAAGGTTAAACATACTGAACCTATTTTTCATATTGTCCAGCTAAAATTACTGCCTTCACCTTTAGTTCAACAAGTCTCTCCTCTGAATGAGTTTGTAACTGGACAAAAGCAGAAATTAAACACATTACCTGAGTACACAAGACTGCCAAGGAATGCATACGTAATATTAAACTCAGAATTCAGTAAAATTATAATTGCAGTAAAGGGGCACACAATCGGCTCGGCTTTGTTAAGTCGAAGCATACAGTACAAAGTTGTGTTAAATTTTTCTAATGCACTGGTTAGACCTCAAATGGAGAACTGTTGATGACCTAGACACCACAGTTTAAAAGAAAAAGACATCAAGGCCTTGAGGAAGGTGCAGAGTAAATATGGGTGGATGGTACCATCAATGGTAACGTCCAAACATCAAGATTGTTTTAATTCAGAGCAAGGTTGTTCAAGGTTTTCAAAATGTAGAAAGGATATGACAGAATATATAATGTGCTTTTCTGTTGTTTGTGTTATCACCAAAATTGCTGCTGTGTTGTAACAGATTCTGTCAGGTGGGGGGTGGGGGAAGTGAAAATAAATCTAATTTATAGGACAAAACTATGAAATTGTAAGAATTTTTCACTAGACATTGCTCTGGGACACTCAGGAAAACAAAGCTAAAAAAAAACACTCCGATCCTCTAAGATACTTTCACAGCACTACTCAAAAGCTCACATTACACAAATGCACACATTCTCCAGTGTCCAGCAAGCTAAGGTGAATAACCAGAGGGCAGAGAGTTAAGGTACTTGGTCTAAAAGACAGAACGTACTTAAGAAATTTTTTTTCTTCTTAATATTGCAAGCTCGTATGATTTCCTTGTAATATTCCAGCTGAAACATTGATGGAAGAAAAGTCAATAAGTTTTTTCAATAGGAAATTGGATAAATAATTAAGGGTAACTTTATTAGGAATGGGGAATTAGCAGTGGAATGGTAGTAGTTATTTAACTGAATACTTAGGAGGAATGGTTAATAAGTTTGCGGATGACACCAAGATTGGTGGTAGAGGGGACAGTGAAGGTGGTCATCTGGGAATGCAGTCAGATCTTGATCAACTCGGCCAGTGGGCTGAGGAATGGCAAAACTTGAATTTAGATAAATGCAAGGTGTTGCATTTGATGGATCAAACCAAGGCAGGACTTACACAGTCAATGGTAGAGCGCTGGGGAGTGATGGAGAACAAAGAGATCTATGGGTACAGGTTCCAGCTCTTTGAAAGTGGAGTCACAAGTAGACAGGGTGATGAAGAAAGCTTTTGGCATGCTTGTTTTCATTGGTCAGAGCATTGGGTACAGGAATTGGGATAGTTTGTTGCAGCTGTACAGGACATTGGAGAGGCCACATCTGGAGTACCATGTGCAGTTCTGGTCACCTTACTATGGAAAGGATATTATCAAAACAGAAAAAGTGCAGAAAAAAAAAATTACTGGGATGCTACCTGGATTGGAAGATTGGAGTTATCATGAGAGGTTGGATAGGCTGGGGTTTTTCCCCAGGAGTTTAGGAGTCTGTGGGGTGCCCTTATAGAGGTTTATAAAATCATGAGGGGCATAGATAAGGTAGATTGCCAATTGCTTTTCCCCATGGTAGGGGAAATCTAAAACAAGAGGGCGTAGTTTAAAGTGAGGGGGGAGTGTGGAGAGATACAAAAGGACCCAGAGGAGTAATTGTCTTTCTCCACAGAGAGGGTGGAGTGTCTGGAACAGGCTGTCAGAAATAGTGATGTAAAGAGGGTACAATTTTGCAAGTAAAGAAACGTTTAGACAAGTGCATGGATGGTATAGGCATGGAGGGATGTAGACCAAACAGGCAAATGGAACTAGTTTAATTGTGAAAACTGGGTGGCAATGGCAGGTTGGACTGAAAGGCCTGCTTCCATGCTGTAGACCTCTATGACCCTGATTGTATTTGGACAGCTTTTCCATATGGGAAGAAAAGGTAGGATGGGCTCAGGCATCTATTGATAATGGATCATGCTGTGTTACTATGAGATACAGAAACTGAAGTATGGTATCAACCTATTGAGTCTGCTTCGCCATTCCACAAAGTCATAGCTGATCTGATCATCCCCAATTCTACTTTCCTGCTGTTTCCCAAAAAACCCTTGGTTTACTTAACTAAAAATCTGCCTCAGTCTTGAATATACCTAATGACTCAATCTCCACAGCCATACAGATTCACTTCACTCAAAGAGGTAATTCCTCCTCATTGCAATCTTAAATGTGCAACCCCTTCCTTAATCTGAGATTATGACCTTTGGTTTTAGACTCTCCAACGATGGGAAACAACCTTTCTACATCTACCTATAAAGTCCTTTAAAGGATGTATGTTACATAATCTACTCAACCTCACCTCACAAGACACAATCTCTCCATACCTGCTTTCAGCCTTGCCAAACTTGTCAGGATTGCCTCCGATGTTACCTATAAAAATACTTTGCATCCAATATTCCTTGGAGGACTCATGTTTTGAGGGATTTTTGGAAATTGATTTACCTTGTGAACATACCTTGAGTGGTTTTATTTTAAAGAGGCTATTATGAGTTCACTATTGATATTGATCTTTTTATTTAAGCAAGGCCCCCTAGGAATCACACCTTGCTTGCTGCAGACCAAGCTGGGGCTGTTTTCAAAACAGCACTTGACTGAGAGGTTCTTGTTTTATTTGGCCAGATTCCATCCAACTGAGCTAAGAACCAGCAGAGTTGGAGGGAGGCCTGCTGAGAACAATTGATCTCTCCAATTTCTGACAAAAACAACTCTCTGTATCAATTCAGGGTGAGACTTATTTTTTTCTTTTGAACAGTTGACTGAAAAAACATCCCAAGATCGTACTTCTGCATCTGCAAGGCAGAGACAACCGTGCATGGTTTGTGACGTGACCACACATCCCCAAACATCAAAGCCACAAATTTCAGAACAACCCATGCTTAACTCTTTTAGTCAACGGGTTATTCTTGACGATTACGTTCTTCATTTTCAGAAAGCCAATTGCTGAAGAAAAATTGCTTTTTCATTTTTATGCTGAATTTTTATACATCTGTACCACTGATTCTAAGTTTACTAATTATTACACCTTTATTGAATAAGTTTTCCTTTTGATAATAAATCCATAATTATGCTCATTAAGAACCCTGACTGATGGAAGCTTTATGTTAAAACCTGATAGAAATTGGATACTTAATTAGTCATCTTGATAACTGGGGAAAAAAAAGTAGCGAGACGAGATGGACGAGATGCAGCCTGGTAATAGGATATGGCTAATTTGAATGAAATGCTATAGGTTTGACTTTTTAACAAGTTTCAAAAATGAAATTAAGAAAGAAAGGATTTTCATGTCAATTCAATGTGATTTCAGTGATCCCCATCCTCCCTTCTACCTGTGTTTCAGGTGCCCATTTGCACACTTATTTTTTTAAAAAGCAGATAAATACTCAAATAGAGATGCATCAGTAACTGTTAACTAGTTAAAGTTATCAGCAAACATGCTTAATTTGAAAGAAGCTGGCATGTTTATGAAGCACAATAATCTGAATGGTGGTACTCATATTGCAACCTTCAAAAGGCATCTGGATGGGTATATGAATAGGAAAGGAGTTTTTGAAAAGATCTGTAGCTCAGGTTGAGGTTCTGGATGGAGGTTTACTCACTGAGCTGGAAAGTTCATTTTCAGACGTTTCATCACCATACTAGGTAACATCTTCAGTGAGCCTCTGAAAACACTGTTGCTGTTTTCTGCTTTCTACTTATAGGTTTGGCTTTCCTCGAGTTGGTGATGTCATTTCCTGTGGTGACATCATTTCCTATGGTGATGTTACGTCCTGTTCTTTTTCTCAGGGGGTGGGAAACGGGATCCAGGTCAATGTGTTTGTTGATAGAGTTCCAGTTGGAAGGCCATGCATCTAGGAATTCTCGTGCATGTCTCTGTTTAGCTTGTCCCAGTCAAAGTGGTGTCCTTCCTTTTCTGTATGTAAAGGATACTAGTGAGAGAGGGTCATCTTGTTTTGTGGCTAGTTGATGTTCATGTATCCTGGTGGCTAGATTTTTGCCTGTTTGTCACAGTTCTTACAAGGTATTTTCTAAATTACATTACTTTTGCTTATTGTCCATACAGGGTTTTTCCAAGTCCATTAGCTCCTGCTTAGTGTGTTGGTGGGCTACCATGACGCCAAGGGGTCTGAGTCATGACTAGGAAGGGTTAAGATAGATATGAGCCAAGTGCTGGCAAATTGGACTAGGTTAGGTTGGGATATCTGGTCGGCATGGAAGAGTTGGACCGAAGGGTCTGTTTCCATGCTGTACATCTCTATGACTCTATGACTACAACTGGGGAATACACAACAAAAATTGCAGCCCAAACAGAAACAAAAGATGTAAAAATCCCATTCGTGAAGTAGTGTAAAACAAATGCCAACATGTCCAGAAACGAATCTGACTCACACTATACAGCAAAGCACAAGTAGAGAAAACAGAATAGTCAAGCATATCTCAAATGGAGCCACACACACTTGTGTGGAAAATCAACTCGCTCTTCAACACGATTATAGGCACCTCATAAAAAGAAATGTCAATTTTCACTTTGACATTTTAGTCCTGAGGACGTGAATTCCTCCACACGTGTAATAGTCTCCCTTCTAATGCATTGTGAATTAACCAAAAGCTTTATGTAAGATCAGTAGACGACTGTATTTGGCTTTCTGTGATTCTATCTAGCATGTGCAGACCCAAATTCCTAACAAGAGCTACTCCATAGCAATCAACTGACCTTTTCACCTTCACTAACTAAAAGGATTCTAACTAACTGCAGCACCTCTATGGTTGCTTTAGGTTAGATTAGGTTGTGGGCAGCACGGTGGCACAGCAGTTAGCACTGCTGCCTCAAAAGCGCCAGAGACCCGGGTTCAATTCCCACCTCAGACGACTGACCGTGTGGAGTTTGCACATTCTCCCTGTGTCTGCGTGGGTTTCCTCCCGGTGCTCCGGTTTCCTCCCACAGTCACAAAGATGTGCAGGTCAGGTGAATTGGCCATGCTAAATTGCCCATAGTGTTAGGTAAGGAGTAAATGTAGGGGTATGGGTGGGTTGCGCATCGGCAGGTCGGTGTGGACTTGTTGGTCTGAAGGGCCTGTTTCCACACTGTAATGTAATGTAATGTAATCTAATCTAATCAGCTAATACAGCCAAGTCAATCCTTTAGTGAAGTGCCATTGACAAGAACCGTTTTGCTACATCGCAGCAAATCTAAGGATTTCATAGCAAAAACGTTGCTGCAGTTGGAATGAAATGAAATGGGTGGGGTTCCCTGTGGAAAAGACCAGCTTGGCTGAATCACCTGTTTCGATTCAATGGATCAAAATAATAAGTCGGCAAATATTTTGGGCTGAAATTTGCTTTTTCTGGACTAAGTTCAAGTTGCATCAATTTCTTTCAAGGGTTTTTAAGCCATGAAGCCCAGCAAATTCTCTCACTTTCTTACCGAATATAGTGCATTAACTACCGACCCCATTTGTATGGTGTCTGTTACATTCAGTTGACCTAATTTTACCACGCACTATTCACAGAATGACTTTACACTCAGTGGATGCCTGAAAGACCAGCATCCCTTGCAAATGTGCCATGTTGAAAAAGCCACTGTGTACCAGGAAGAGCACTGAAAATCCGACCTGCTCTGCTCACTGTCAGACAGAATCTCACTATGTCACAGAGGGATAGATGGCATCACCATTCTCCAACAGGAAGACAGAGGTCCTGGTCGACAGAGTGGTGCCAAGGAGCTCCATGCTCTTCCCAAATGACAGGCAGAGCAGACCACATTACAGGTAGAAGACCCTTTATCCGAACATCCAAAAACCAAAAAGCTCCAAAATCTGAAGGTTTTTTGTGAATTTTTTTCTCATTAGCAAGGTTGTTTGGCAAGCACAGTTAACCCAAGTCAACACCCACTCAATGGGTGTCACTCAGATGCGACATGGGAGGGAGGGGGGTGGTGTGTGGTGTGGCCAAGCACCGACAGGCCTGGGATTGCTCTGTGAATGCTCCCAAGTGAACACCCACTCAATGTGTGTCAATCAGATGAGACGTTGGAGAGGGGTGTGCCTGGCCAAGCACGTTCTTAGAAGTCTACTCCTCCGGTAAGATTTTTAAAAATTTCACCATTAAACTGTCAAAATTCCAAAAACCGAAAAATTCCAAATTCCAAAAAATAGCTGGTGCTGAGCATTTCTGATAATGGATCTTCTACCTGTATCAGATCCTGGCAGCTTGGTCAGAGGTCACCTCCCAGGTCAATGCTGTCTCCACAGTGCAGAATGGGCAGCTATGCTCCATCACACCAGGGTAATGTGATACTTCTCTCTGCCACAGCATACATTTCCCATCAGCATCAGGCTCTGCCGCACTTCTTATTGCCTGCAACATCTTACTTCATCCATTGCAACCCCAACACTAATAAAACAGCATGATCTCTGCACTGGCTAAGCACTCACCCAGGGGAACTCACCTGCAGAACGACCAGCTGCGCCCTCCAATTTCTCCTCGTTCAATTCCTTCCTTTCCCTCAATCGAGGAGAATGAACCCATACAGGCTGGCTCTGTCCTGTCAAAGTGGATTGGTGTGCAGCTCCAGGTTCCTGTCCCAATGAAAAGGGGGATCTTGGCCCACATTGCAGAAGACTGCGAGCACTTCTGCAAGGATGCCAAGACATCTATGCATGTATTTTCTCTTGCGTCTTGCAGGTCCAGCCAGCATCTTTGGCACACCAGAGAAAAATGCATGCCTCTGCCAGATGACACCTTCTCCACTCCCAAGGGACAAAATGCTTCAGAGGAAGCATCAACAAAGCCACTTCCTGCTGTCCTCTAATCAAGCCAGATACTGACACTCATTGGGAATGTTAGGCCGAGAAAATGGCAAAGACCTCACTTTGACAGCTCTGCTGCTGGCCAAGTAAGAAATGCCCCAGGGTGCTGGTACTGCCAGAGGCCAGGCACCTGCTCAGTCCCAGGAATGAAAGGACTCTGATGTCAATAATCACAGACTCTGTCCACATGCACAGACAGCAACAGGGGTCGCAGTGTGGAACATGTTGTCCCTGGAGAAGAGATGGGTATGGCTGGTGCCCATGAATCTTGGTCTGGAATCCTGTTTGACAAAACAAGACATCGAGACTGACCAGAGCAGGTAGGTGCTGAAGTCACCAGGTACCCACATTAAGTTTTCTTAACAAATGGCTTGTTTCTAAGTTTGGTAAAATACGAAACCAAATATTATTGATGCAAGTTGAACCATCAACAAGACATGCAATAAGCTATAAATGTAACTGCTGCCTAGCAAGAAACTTGCTGCGTCACTTGTAAAATGAGTAAAAGGTGGAGCGAAATGTTCCCGATTTTGAGAGTGTCCTTGCCAATCGTGCCACAAATCTTGCCATAGCCTGTGTCATTCGCACCCCTATGTAACTCTGTCCATCATCTGGCAATGCTGAAAATTACTAACAGTTATGCAACAACTGCATTCACATCAGTACAATCTAGTCACAGACAGAAATATGAAATAGATAAACAAACAGCGAAAAGACATGGGATGGGAAATTGTGAAATTTTATATGAACCAGTCAACCACAATAATTGTGCTCAACGGCCACTATTAAATCAATCATGGATGTGATACCTATTTTGTGATAAAATTGTTGAATCCCCAAGCTGTGGTGTTTCAACGAGATGGCAAATGTTTCAGCTGCACCTTCATTGTGAGAAGTTCATTTGCATGGAGTGATTACTGGGCAATCCTGGATGTGCTAACCATTACTGTCTGTGCAAAAGGATGTTAATTTACTGAAGAATAATATCAGTAAATGAGGAACTTCAGAAGTGTGAATTTGGAAAGTGAACTTCTTAAAGTTACAAGTAAATAGACAGTGGAATTTAATAATAAAATACATAACAAGTTACAAGCAAGAGTTCTAATCGCAGGAATTAAACCAATTGGTCAGATCAATCAGTGCTGTCCAGTAGTAACCCACCTCATGATGCAACAGCCAGCAGCTCAGTGATTAATAAAGAGTTCACCCATATTTCAACAAGATATTTAAGTGACCATTGACCATGAAAAGACTTCAATAAATGGAAAGTAACATTTCATGATAGTTAACAGCATACATTCAGAAGAAATTTTAATTTCTCTATACATTATCCAAATTTGCACCATTCCTGCAAAATGTTCAATAGCTGCAAATTAGAGTCAGAGAGCCGTAGAGATGTACAGCATGGAAACTGACCTTTCGGTCCAACCTGTCCATGCCGACCAGATATCCCAACCCAATCTAGACCCACCTGCCAGCGCCTGGCCCATATCCCTCCAAACCCTTCCTATTCATATACCCATCCAAATGTCTCTTACATGTTGCAATTGTACCAGCCTCCACCACTTCCTCTGGCAGCTCATTCCATACACGCAACACCCTCTGCATGAAAACGTTGCCCCTTCGGTCTCTTTTATATCTTTCCCCTCTCACCCTAAACCTATGCCCTCTAGTTCTCGACTCCCCGACCCCAGGGAAAAGACTTCGCCTATTTATCCTAGCCATGCCCCTCATCATTTTGTAAACCTCTACAAGGTCACCCCTCAGCCTCTGACGCTCCAGGGAAAACAGCCCCAGCCTGTTCAGCCTCTCCCTGAAGTTCAGATCCTCCAACCCTGGCAACATCCTTGTAAATCTTTTCTGAACCCTTTCAAGTTTCACAACATCTTTCCAATAGGAAGGAGACCAGAACTGCACGCAATATTCCAACAGTGGCCTAACCATGACCTCCCAACTCGTACTCAATACTCTGACCAATAAAGGAAAGCATACCAAACGCCGCCTTCACTATCCTATCTACCTGTGACTCCACTTTCAAGGAGCTATGAACCTGCACTCCAAGGTCTCTTTGTTCAGAAACACTCCCTAGGATCTTACCATTAAGTGAATAAGTCCTGCTAAGATTTGCTTTCCCAAAATGCAGCACCTTGCATTTAGCTGAATTAAACTCCATCTGCCACTTCTCAGTCCATTGGCCCATCTGGTCCAGATCCTGTTGTAATCTGAGGTAACCCTCTTTGCTGTCCACTACACCTCCAATTTTGGTGTCATCTGCAGACTTACTAACTGTACCTCTTATGCTCACATCCAAATCATTTATGTGAATAACAAAAAGTAGAGGGCCCAGCACTGATCCTTGTGGCATTCCACTGGTCACAGGCCTCCAGTCTGAAAACAACCCTCCACTACTACCCTCTGTCTTCTACCTATGAGCCAGTTCTGTATCCAAATGGATAGTTCTCCCTGTATTCCATGAGATCTAACCTTGCTAACCAGTCTCCCATGGGGAACCTTGTCGAATGCCTTACTGAAGTCCATATAGACTACATCCACTGCTCTGCCCTCATCAATCTTTGTTATTTCTTCAAAAACTCAATCAGGTTTGAGAGACATGATTTCCCATGCGATTCATTTGCATCAACTAGCTGTAATTTGAAGGTTAGAAATCAGCAATAGTTCACATATAAAAGTAGGGAATCTGGATTTAATGTGACTAAAGAGTCAGAGCTTTGTGGTATCAGCTAAAATAGTCCGAAAATAATGTAATGCAGAAAGCAGTTTAACAGAGTCTCTGAACAGATCAAAATATGTAATATTTTATAAATTTGACAATCTTTCCCAACACAGAAATAGAAAACTAAAAACCTTGCTCTTAAACAAATATGATTTCAATTAAGTTCCAAATACAGTTCATTAACTCGAGAACAAAAATGCCTTTATAGAATTTTAACTTGTGAAAATATGGAAGAATATTCATGGCTCGTACAATTAAATTATCAATTTCCACAAGCACCTTCTTGGAAAATTAATTCAAATTTAAAACAGCTTGCTATTAACTATTTGACAGTACACATGACAGAACTGTGATTCAGTTGATAATTGTGGACATATAACTGGTTGTGAATTAGCAAATGTGCCAAGCTACTAGGACCTGATCCACAAGTGTGATTCATTTGATGCTTTGAATTACTTACGTACTCAGGAAAATATTGCACGTCAGGAGATAGACCAGTACAGAATTATGAAAACACAGTGAGTGAACTGATAAACTGAATTACACATTCTTGGATAAATGAATGGCAGTAATTGGGAGAAACAAATAGAAATAGAATGTGTGGAATACAGAAAACTATATTAGTGATAAAAAGGATTAGGAGGGCATAAAAGAACAGAGAAACAGACAGAAGAGGCAATAATTGTGGGGTCCAACCTTTAGATCGAGGTACTCCAGGTTTTTCTTCAGTTGCATGTATGTGTCATCAGCCTGACATTGTAGATGAGAAAATGAAGAGGCACAATTAAAATGAATAATTTATCAAAAATGGACAAATCCTTTATCCTCTTCACTCAAAACATCTCAACAGGAAAACAGAAATCTACAGCATAATGCACCTCCAGAACTTTGAACAGATATTTTCTTGTGTAAAGGTTTCTCAGTCATGGTTTTTTCCCCATATTTATAGTATTGAGTCATTAAACTTAATCCAAAATATACTTATAGAACAGAAGCTTTTAAGTTGTTGAAAGTACAAAGTTCTGGATTTCAGCTATTCAGAAAGCAAGCTTGCACGCACATACATCAATGCTTAGCACAATTTCAACAGCCTCTGTACCAAAAATTTGAGTCCGGCTAAAATGGCCTGTTATAAAATAAACTGTCTTTTTTTCAATTATAAAAGTAACAGTCCAAACACTTATACAATAACATTCACAGGGCAGATGTTGAACAGTCAGGCAGGAACTCAGAATTTTGAAACCAGGTTGCATTATTTTGCTTAATAGAAAAGTATAGTACCACCTTTAAGAGGGCAGAATATTTGATTGTAATTTGCCTTTTCTTTCTACATGACGATACAATATTAGAGAGCAATAAGTGATCAGTCATCGAGTGAAAATTCAGGACTTAATCAGTGGACACTTTTCTCTGACCAGTATCCCAACAGAATTAAATGAAATTTGAACAGTTAAATAATATCCATATTTATATATCCTCAGAAAAGTTTTACATTTTGGGAAAAATTAGAATTATTTCACATTCGAAAGATGCTTCTCCTTTAATATTGTTAGACTGACAAAATGACATCTAACTCCAATTGCAGGATAATTTGCGTCCAAGTTGAAACACAGGAACTTTATAATAGATAACAGATTACAGACTTCAGAAAGAGCAAGCTACATCTGGTTTTGGTTTCTGTCTCCATCTACTCAAACTGCTGCAATTTTTTTCCCTTTGAAGGGACCCACCCCTACTGGGACATGGTACCATGAGCATGGACTGCCCATTCGCACCTCATCTTATTGCTTATTTACATTTGCAGACCTACATGTACTGGCAGAGACTGAGTCTTTCCTCTCTTGCAGTAGCAATCTCTCACTGTTGATTACGGGTCAGAAAACTGATATTGCTTTTCCCTTTCTTGTTTTTTGAGTTGAGCCAGAGTTGTTCCAGATTTTAGCTTAAACTAAAATTCATCATGGAGTCATGTACAGTCAAATACTCTGTTGCAACATTTTCAAAGCTGTGTGGAAGACAACGTTTTGGGGAAACAACAGAAAATATAGAAATATCAGTACATGTCACCAATAGCATTTGGGTAATGATCTAATTTGATGCACAATGGCAATAAACTGCTGAAGCTGGATTTGCTGGTCATGGTTTGTATATGTGAACATTTAAAATAAAAATTATTGTACAGCCACAAAAAGCATACAACAAGTAACTTCATGAAGCATTCTGGGACAAACAGGTACATCGGGTGACATTTTGAGCCAATCAGTAGCTGACCTGATGGTTGGATTGGCTCAGCTTGTTTAGTTGTAACTGGGTAAAAGTATGATTTCGAACATTAGCCAGCTTGGATTGATGTCTCCGTAATCGAATGAGCAGTAAAGTTAGTTCTTCTGGCTG
Source organism: Chiloscyllium punctatum (assembly GCF_047496795.1). Lineage (NCBI taxonomy): Eukaryota > Metazoa > Chordata > Chondrichthyes > Orectolobiformes > Hemiscylliidae > Chiloscyllium > Chiloscyllium punctatum. Next base: position 57,627,107 of record NC_092760.1, read on the forward strand.
CAGGTAATAGTTGGTCATAAAGGGAGGCATTAGCAATTCAAACATGTCACTCCAGCCCAGAGGCACTCTACCTAATTATGATCACAATCAATATCATATCAGAAGAGTTCAAGATTAGCTTGATCCAATTTATATCTGAATGACAATCAAAAAGATGTTGAAGCCTCCAATGAAGGTATTTATAGAACATCTTTTTCCCTCTGAAACAGGTTAAGAAGTTACCTTGAAGTAATTAATTAAGTTACCTTGAAGTATTTTACCCTGTCTGAACAATAAATTACATGGATTATTGCTGAAAGAAAGGGATTATGTCGAAAACTATTTATCTTACACTTATCAGAACATGCTCAAGAATACCATTATAAAAGGAGAACAATATCTTATTCTGCACGAGAACAGTACAGATTGGTTAGTTGGCAAGTGGACTGTGACTGGTAGAGTATTGCCATGGACAATGCACAAGCTGGATGATGAGTGATGATAGCTCCCAAGCTTCACATAAATTGAAATGCAGCAGGATAACATGATTTGGTCAGAGTATTGCGCTCAAGAATGAACTACAGAATAACTGCTACCTACTTTGTTGAAGTGAAACAGACAGAATGACTGTACATTATTTGTGTCTGCAAGTAACATGGCTGTGTGTATAAATATGTGTAGCTTCCAGTATGTGCAGGTGCATCATACTGTATACTCAAATGACAATTAGTTGTCAACATAATTTGTAGCATACATGATTATTTAATAAATATCCAATTGCAGAATCACATCACATGTTGACACTGTTTGGAGTTTAGCGAGCATGAACTGGTTGGATGTGGTCAGTGCCTTGACATAGCATCTCACAGTATTTAAATTCTTACACTATTTTCCTCATTTATGTGATAGGCAGAACTGTTTGTTTTTTTTAAATGGCTTGACAGCAGCATCCTGTTAGACTCAAAAGCCACTCTTACTACAGCTACATTGTCGCAATATCAAACAGGCAGCTTCACCTGTCAGTCAAAATGAAATGCTTTACTCTTCAGATGAGATCAACAAAGCACTTTTCTGTACTAGAGGAAGCTTTTCTGTACCGGAGATAGCCATTGTCTCACAGGATGGCTTTGGACTATCCTATGTAAGGATCAAGCTTGCACAATGAGAAAATTGCTCAAACCTGACTAATAAGATTGCCAATAAGGCCCATCTAATAGCATGTGGAAGTGTAGGAATCCTGATGTGTACACAGATGAGTGAAGGTAGGCTTGTGGAAGTCAGGAGCACTATCGTAAAACAGTAGTATCCGCAAATGGCCAAACTGTGATACAAATGATGTCGACATCCAATTTAAGATTGCTAATCAAATTCTCAGTGCAATCCACTTGCATACATGGAACCTACATTTGTTCATTTTTTTTTTGTAGAGAGAAAGGCTATACAGACATTGCATGTGTTTTAAGTAATAAAATAGGTGACATCCACTTTCTGTTTCATTTAAGGGCAATGCCTTAACCAATCCAAATTAACCTGCAAAACTTGGCAATCTAATTGGTGCATTTGCCATGACAACACTCTATCAGTCAGAGTACACTTACTAACCAATCAGCATTCTCTTCTCAGACAGGACTATGAGTGATGTTGCCCTTTATATTGTGAATGCCGCCTGACAGCAAGACCCAAAGCTCGGATAAAGTAAGTATTTCCAGCAATACTCATGTTCTGTACTACAAAAAGGACAATTAAACTACAAACCTCAAATCTCCTCACTGAACATGGTACACTTCAACATTTTCTCTAACTCCGAATGGATTTTTCTCAATTCGTTTCAATCATGGTCAGAAGAATTAAATAGAGTAAGTAATAAATACATTGTTGAGTGGTTGAAGAGGTAGCCTGTTCAGAGTTTACTACACAAAGTCAGCAATCTAAGTGAACAAACTACCAGGGGTCTTAAGTTTCCAATTATTTTTAATAGGACTAATGTAAATTAATTGCAATAAAACCAGGAAAGCTACATCAAAATAATTTAGGTATATGCAAGAGTGCTGTTATTCTATTAGAAATCAATTTACCATTGATTATTCTTTTTAGTATTTACAAAAAAACAAGAATTAATTTGATGCACCTTTTGAATAAATGTACTTTGTGCATAGTTGGGTTTAATACATTGTTCACCCTCTTTGAAGCAAAAGAAAATCACAAAGAACAGTATGAATGATTAAGTTTTCACAGAGCAGTAGCCCATTTAAAAAAAAAACCCTAAGTGAGGGCTAGATGTGGACCTTGACAGAGTATAGGGAATATGGAAAAGCTAGGTAAAGTACTGAATAGTGAATTAACAAGTATTCCACACAAAGCCCATTTGAGTCATCATATTTGTAACTGTATCCGTTACAAGTGAGTTGTACATCTCAATATTGAGACACCGATTATCCAGTGAAAATATCAAACTTTTGAATGACTAGGAATAGTACAAAAAAGACCAAATCCAAATGCAACAGAAAATAAGTAGCCATCCATAACTAGCAGTCTACAACTTAACTTATCTTCAAGTTATTTGGCACAACTATCTTACATGTTGAGTAAAAGAATGTAATTTTCTGCAGCATAGTGAAATGCAAGTTATTTTTCTAAGTGTTAGCTTTGATTACTCAAAGGTCACATACACTTGACTGGGAGGTTTAATGGAGAACATAATTTGCAATTTAATATTCTCAGATCAAGTTTAAAGATGCAGGGTGTTACTCTTTATGCCAGCAGTATAATAATGATGAAGCAACTCATAGACATTAATTAATTCAACATTCCCTCAACTTTGCAATACAATTATAAAAATATGCACATTCATAACTGAACTTACTGTCTTTCCATGCAAGCTAGGGGCACTGACAGTGTGTGTCATGTAACCCATGGGAGGCATCGAGCGTCTGTCAATGTGTGCCGAACTCTGCCAGAAAACAAAGAATACTATAAACAACAAAATTACAAAGTTAGATTGCACGTTATGATGAAATTAGATACATAATGGATGGCCAAAATGAAATTTATGCTGCATCAGGATTGAGTTTGACTGTGACACTCCCAAGGTAAAATAGCTGGCTAATATTCACAGTATAGGTTGACAATTACGGAATAGACTGTTGGGTGAAGTACTAGAAGTTACTAGTCCCAATGAAGCCACTGTTCAGAAGGAGACATCCCATTTTGGAAACTGAAATACAAGAACTAAATGTCATAATGAGACCTATTAAATAAGAAAGAAAGAAAAAAAAACAGAAACACACTACTAACACTGTGGCTGATAATTTGTACCCTGCACTTACCCACTTGCCCAAGTAAAGTGACAGAGAAAGCAGACCACTGAGTGAATTGGAAAACTTGTGCTCTGACTTTGGCCACTAAAGCGGTGGTAAATATTGCACAGCACTTGCTGGAGATTCCAAATGGCAGCCTTTTCAAGCAGCTGACTGAGAAGCTACAATATCTCCATGTCACTGGCACTGTCCTACAGGCTAAGACAGACTTTAACTTTCATAATTAAGAATGTGATGCTGGAAAAGCAGAGCAAGTCAGGCAGCATTCAAGAAGGAGAATCGACATTTCTGGCATAAGCCCTTCATCAGGAATTTCCACTACTTAACTTTCATAATGCTTACTGTAGTGATGAAGCAGGGCTTTGGAAAAGTACAGGTGTGGAATGCTAATAAGGTAAATATGGCTAATTCTAACTCTTGTGCAGTGGTGTAAAAATAGGCAACAAAGAATTAGCTACTCATTGCATAGCGTGCAAATTTTCTCCTCTTCACTGAAATCCATGTCCCTGCCCTGTCCGTAAATTGTAAGAGGTGCATTGCACAAGGAACTGTTCAGTAAGGAATACCGCATTGCATGATGAAAAAAGAAACTTAAATTCAAAAACAACACAAATATCACACGGGGTGATTTTGCATTAACATCTCATCATCTTTCTAAAAAATATTCAAGCTTTTTCAAGTTTAGAAATTAGGTCCACCCAACTTTGAAAGTTGTGCTTCTTCACAATTATTGCTGGAGTTATACTTTCTCTTTCCATCATCAGGTGAACCAATCAGCCTCTAAAGCATTTCCTAGTAACCAATTTTTTTTTTACAGAAGTAATATTGAGCAGGAAGAGCACCAATCAATGATAACTTAATTGACTGCAGCTAGGATGGTGACTGAGGTTACATAACTGACCACAACACTGCTGGACAAGGCAAGGGAAATATGTCAGCCAACAGGCTGCTTTTGATAGTTTCAGATCCCAGGATGTAGACAGAAATGAACGTCACATTCAATTGCATTTTCCTATGGCACTGACAGCGGAGAAATTTCTACCAAGGATCCATGATCAGGATCTGGAATCTTAACTAATTTTCCACGTCCAATGTTGCCTCTACCTTGATCATTTCTGAAATTGGCTTAACCAGCATGGACTTGGAGATCGTATGTAAGATTAGGTGCATCATATTACGAATCAATGCATATCGAGAAAAATGCCTAGTCTGTTCTGAAATCATGTAAACCACAGAATTTACCTTTGTCAAAGTGCCATGGGTTCTTCTTGGAGATCCCGATAAGAAGATCTCAGCTGGCCTTTTCTCCGAGGGTTTGACAGTGACTCTTTCTGCTGGAGTGTGGGGTCTTCTGGGTGAGAAGGCTTTAGGAGGACCTGGTGGTGGGATCTCTGAGGGAGATGGAGGGACAGAGATCGAACGAGGAACATCAAAGGCAGATTTTGCTAGGCCAGAGTCAAAGTCTGTGATATGTGAGGGATAGAGTGGTGCAGTGGGGCTGCCATGCTTAAACTGCTGCCTCTGCTGCCACTCATACAGCTGCCATACAGTGCCCTCCTTAGTGGCCTTTCGATCTTCATTTGACATTTTTAAGTGACTAACACGGTCCTGAGCATACTTGTAATCACTCGGTAGGTTATGATTTGTACCAAGGGAACTTTCTGAAGGTTGCCCGATATTCTTTGGCAGAGTTTGGTAATTCTCTGGGTAAGGCTGAGGTTGACTGAGTGTACGGTGTGGAAGGGTCTGAGCAGATGCATGGCTGAAAGAAAATCAAAGCATAGTAAATGGCAGATCATGCAGAAAGATACACAGATTTTTCAATTATTACAATAATCAATTCTCATAACTTTTCCCTCAGTTTACATTGTAAATCAGGTTAATTGACTTGCATCTTACTGATGTTTGAGGGATTTTATTACACGCTAACTAGTTACCGCATACGCCTACTAAATGCCTACTTGTCAAAACTTCCACATAATTTCAACTATGTGCATTATTTAGAAGATATACTAAGTATCACGATATTTGTTAAATAAACACTTTTTTAAAAATTCCAAGTCATTTCTACAAATCACGTTGTCGTCTGTGACAGCTCCCTAAGACCTTGAATAAACATTTTTCCAGATACAGGCCAGCATTTGTTGTCCATTCCTGGTTGTCCACAAGAAGGTGGTGGCTTGCTGCCTTCTTGAACCGCTGCAGTTCATATGGTGTAGGTTCACCAACTGCTCTCTTAGGAATGGAGTTATCGGATTTTGATCCAGTGATGCGAACAGGAACAGCAGTGATATATTTGGGATGGCTTGGGGCTTCGAAGGGAACATGCAGCTTGTTGGAATTCTCATGTGACTGTTGCCCGTGGCCTTCTTAATGAACGGGGTGATGATTTTGAAGCTACTGTCAAAGCAGCCTTGGGTGAGTTAGTGTGGTGCATCTTATATATCGTATACACTGCTGTCACTGCATGTCAGTGGGGGAGGAAATGGTTATTTAAAGTGGTGGATTTGATTGCCAATCAAATGGGTTGCTTTGGCATAAATGGTGTTGAACTTCTGGAGTGTCACTGAACCTGCACACATCTAGTCAAGTGAAAGGTATTCTATCGCAATCCTGATTTGTGCCTGGCAGATGATCGGTAGGTTTTAGTGAGTTAAGTAGTGACTTAATTGCCTCAAGGTTTTCAGTCTTTGACCTTATATGACCATAGGAGCAGAATTGGGCTAATCAGCCCATCATGTCTGCTTTGGCCATTCAATGAGATCATGCTAATCTGATAAGCCTCAACGCCATTCTAATGGCTTTTCCCTATAACCCTCGATTCCCCTGTTGACTAAACATCTATCTGTCTCAGCCTTGAATACCACTAATGACCCAGCTTCTACAGCCAACTGCCGCAAAAAAATCCATAGATTCACTACTCTCAGAGAAGAAATTCATCATCACTGTCTTAAATGGTTAATCCTTTATTTTGCAATTATGGGTGATCTGGTCCATGGGGTTAGCCTGAGGACGTTGATAAAGTGGATTCAGTGGTGGTAATGCCAGTGAAATGTCAAGGGGATATGTACAGATTGTTTCTTGTTGGAGACAGTCATTGCTCGTCACTTGCGTGGCATAAATATCACTATCATTTGTCAGCTTAAATATTTATTTCCCTTCCTCCTAGCTATCTGAATGCATTGATCAACGGCTACAGTACTACTGCTGGCATTGTGCCATCCCATACAGCTCCTGAATGTTCATGGATGAGTCTTGAAAACATGTACAAGTAGGTTTTTTGACTGCGGAGAACTTCATAATGTAAATGCTTATTATTTTTAAACCTACGTTTACTTTTTGAACAGTTAGAAGTGAGAACTCAGACGAACCGCTGACCTACCTAACATTGCCTTAATCACTGGTTATGGAGGCAAGTTATAATGTTTGATTTTCCCTCTCCCGAACTGAAACCAGCTAGCTAGACAGTAATACAAGAATTTTTGCCTTTAAATTTAAAATGCAGGTAAATTGATCAGTCAAACAGATGCTACTGTCTAGCAACAAAACAGACTTTGGTAGTTGAGAAAATAACTTCGAATAGAAAATGTTTTGATGGTGAAACAGAATTTGCTTTTAAAAAAAGGTGCTCAATTGATTAGGGAGGTTATTTTTTAATCACACTGAACAGTTGTAAATTAATAGCTAGAGGCAAAAGACAATAACGAAATACAAATACTGATTGTGTGTCAAGTCTCCTTCTATTCAGGTATATGATAAAATGACAGAAATACTCAACAATTATGGCATCAAGAAACATCAACTTACCAATAACATGGCCACTAACATTCAGTTCAGGTAATGCTAGACTACTTAGCTCAACCCATATAGTAAATGTTGATCCAGACATGGATGCAACAGAACAGGCAAAAGCAGATGCCTTGACTTCAAAGCAACTTTTAGACACAGAACTAAATGGCTGATATCAAAAGCTTGGGGACCAGTCACCACAGTGACATGATATCACAATAGGAATTCCACAGAGACGTGCTCAGTGTGGACTCATGCTCAGCTGATTCAACAATGACCATTGCTCTCGCAGGAATAGAACTGTTCAATGATGATTTCACAATGTTTAGCTCCATTTCAACTCCTCTGATCATTCAGTGATTCATGTCAGCAACAGAAAAATGGCTAGATAATATCTGATTTCATCTCATTCACACCAACTTTCCTGAAAGGCACCATAATCGAAGAACCTCCTACAGATCAATATTGTGGGGGTCAGAGTTAATGAGATTTTGATGAGAGCAGAGGCATCAACACAGTGGCTGCAAGAAAAAGGCAGAACTTGGGTAATCTCCAACAGATGGTTCATGACTTCTCAAAGTCTCTGTCCACCAATGACTGCCAGGCATGATTAACGAGTGCACTCTCCATGGGAACACTTCCAATCATAAGTCTGCTTACTCACCAATCAGCACTTTCATCTCATACAATGTAATATTATTTCCCTTCACATTGGTGTTTCTTGCAAAATGTCCTGATCAGTTCAAGAGAAAAGCTTCAAAAAAAAGGTCCTTTTTTCAAACTCTGTACAACAAGGCAACTATTTGTAATCTTGATAAAGTTGCACTGTGCACTCACACTGAAGTGGCCTAAATATGACATTTATTAACGTTTCTACAAAATCAATGTAGTACAATAAAAGATGCTTTTTTTCAACAACTTATTCAATACAAAAATGGCAGGCCACGCCATACATTGAGCTATCAATCTAAGCTGTGGGGATACTCCAAAACTATATTTCAGGAGAAAAGAAAATGCTCAGGACTTAATAGTATGAAGGTAATTTTGCATGATCCAATTTTACACTGGTTAATATATAACCAATTAGCGATAATAAAAAATAATAAAATATTAATAGTTAACTGGAACCATAAAACAAATCATTTCTATTAAACTTTGTAACTCGATTTCATAACAAAAGTAATGTCTGCATCTGGGTACGTGTGTGTTTCTACACAGACACTTGACAGCACAGCTATAATAACTCAACTGTAGAAAATGCTACCACTTTGTGTTTAATATTAAACAGGCACAAAAACTGATACCGAGCACGAGAATTCTATTCAACCTTATTAATGGAACTGCCAGAAGTCAAGTACAACTGGATAAAAGAAGCTTTAAATAAACAGTGAAACATAACTCAGTAGTAATGAATAAACATTAAACATAAAGTGGCATACAGGCCCTACGTTACAGGACTGTGTGTAACACACATTATCCGCAAACAAAGACCACGCAGGACTGACACCAATGGGTCAAAGTTAATATCCTCCAAAACCAAGTCTGGCAATTGCAATGCACAATTACCCCAAATCTGTTGGCTGTAATGAATTCAAACAGTCTGCTTTTGAAAGAAAATCAATATTCAGTCAGTGTTAACCATGCTGTTGATCGGCTTGATGCCTGAGCAGAGGATCAGTAGTGTGAGCGTTCGGCCTCAGTTACTCGTTTAAAGCCAACCTGTGGGGGGGAAAAAGGGGTTCTTGTAGCAGTGTCCCCACTTCTGGAACATGAGACTTGGGCTCAAAAATCACCTGTTCCAGAGATGTTTGATTACATTTCTGAACTGGTCGATGAGAAAATATTTTATGCTAACCTGTATGCCTTTAGGGGAAGAACTGTGGTTGAAGCAGGTTTTGTAGCAATTGAATTTGACCCTGGAAAAACAATAAATGGCACAGCTTGAAACAGCATAGTTTCAAAGCTTTTAGGCACACCCAGAGATGCCTTCTCAACCGATGCTCAAAAGACAATAGGAGCAGTTAACCATGCAGGGCAATGCCAGGAGTCAAACCCAGCAGACCTGGATTCAATGCCACTAAACATTCATGGGCTCAACTAGCTGGTTTGTAAAGCAGGGACACCAACAATACAAGCTCAATTTCTGTACTGGCTGAGGTCACTATGAAGGTCCAGCCCTTCTCAACCTCAGTCTTCATGGTAACAGATTAAACCCTTGCCACCAGTCATGTCTCTTTTGAGAGAGGGCAGCTTATGCTGCTCTGGGACAACAACAACTGTGGAGTAAAATGACCTCAAATGTGAAGCTGAGGCCACTGAATATCTCTTCAAATGCCATATCCTACCAAGTTGCACTACTCTAATTACCACAACCCTATTACCAATTAATCAGTACTTGAATCAAAATAGAGACAGCTTTTACTCAGACACAAAGTTCTACTGTACGCCTCATAGTTCTATCGCAGAGAATGCACACAATTGCCAGCTATTCAACTATAATCATCATTTCACTCAAACATATTGCACCAGCCTCACTGACACAAAGGTCAAAGTGGTACACAACCAGAGATAGCAGATGCCAACTGGAATTGATGGATGCAATTTCGTGTCCTACCACCCTTGAAAGAAACAACTTTGGCCATTATTGGGATGGTCACTGCTGGAGCCTTGGATAGCCCAGGAATCAAAGATGACAATATCATTAAACCCAATACAGCTTGTCCCTACAACTCATTCTCTTATGATTTGCAAGCTGCAGATGATGTAATGTTTCCTCCCCAACTCTCTCAACCACAACTTAGTCTTGTGCTGTTAATCCTTTTAGGTATCCAACAGGTACAAAGCGGCCAGGCGATAAAAGGACAGAAGCCAGAGAGAGACTAATGAAGAGAGTAAAGCTTTGTCACTTAATTTCAGGCCGAGAGCCTCCAGCTCAGATAAAAGATTACTGAGATTGCTAAACTGAAATTCTGGAGGAGTGGCAGTGACACCGTAGAACACAATTGTTTACCCACTCTCAGGAAAAAGAAACATGCATAATCCCCCACACTGTCGCTGGGTGAGATATCGGTGAGCTAACCAGCTGAGTGCACTGCCACCCAGGCTGGAAGGGGTGCAGATTAACTTCAACTCAGCGAAAGTGAGGACTTCAGATGCTGGAGTTTAGAGTCGAGAGTGTGGTGCTAGAAAAGCACAGCAGGTCAGGTAGCATCCAAGCAGGAGAGTCAACGTTTTGGGCAAAAGCCCTTCATGGAGAGAGCCCTGATGAAGGGCTTTTGCCTGAAACGTCGACTCTCCTGCTCCTTAGATGCTGCCTGACCTGCAGTACTTTTCCAGCACCACACTCTCTGTGCAGAGGAACTTTAGGCCTTCCAGTCTCAAAGCTCCCCAATGGCATCCGACAATATAATCTCCAGTTTTCTCACTGTAAACATGCAGTCTCGCTGCAGCCACTGTGTCAGAGCACGAAGACAGGCATAGGCACACAGATGATGAGCACTGAGGGACAACATGAGTATAATTAGTTTGAATACAATATGGAATTATTTGATTTATAAATACATTCAGTATGTGTTACAACCCTCTTGGGAAACTGCGCTGATTCTGAAGTCTCACTACTTTTGGAACTGCTGCAAAAAGTAAAGATCTAATCAAAGCACACAAAATCCTTATTTGTATATCTGATGAAATTAATTTAACTGAAATCACTGATCAGATTTCTGTACTTTACAAAAACATATATTTATTACAAGTAAGTAAATTCTAACCACAAGTGAACAACGATGAATTATCAATGTATGGCTCTACTAGTTAAAATCCTAACGCCTTTTAAATACATGAGGCAAAAATGATGACTGCAGATGCTGGAAACAAAAGTTTAGATTAGAGTGGTGCTGGAAAAGCACAGCAGGTCAGGCAGCATCCGAGCAGGAAAATCGATATTTCGGGCAAAAGCCCTTCAACCAGGAGTGGACAAGCTCACAAAAAATAAAGTGGAGGGCTTTAGGAAAAAGAACAGAACTACAATTCAATGGTGTACCAGCCTACAGGTTTACTGTGATGATTTTTTTTGACTGCACGACTTTCTGTTCTTCAATCTTGTTTCTGCAAGTTCATTTTATTTCTTTGCCAGAGGCATAGGGCAATTGGCACGCTAACTGAGTTATGAAGAAAGGCTGGACAAGCTGGGACTTCTTTTCCACTGGAGTCGAGGAAGTTGAGAGGTGACCCTATAGCAGCTTATGAAATCATGAGGGGTATAGATAAGGTTAATAGTAGCTGTTCCTTCCCTAGGATGGCGGATTTCAAGATTGGCTGGTGGGCATATTTTTAAGATGAGAAGGGAAAGATTTTTAAAAAGACACAAGGGGCAATTTTTTTACACAGAGGGTAGTTCGCACATGGAATGAATTTCCTGAGGCACTGGTGGATGCAGGCACAGATGCAACATTTAGAAGACATTTGGATAACTGCATGAATAGGAATGGTTTGGAGGGATCTGGGCCAGGAGCAGACAGGTGGGGTTAGTTTATTTTCAGCATGAACTGGTTGGATCGATGGGTCTGTCTGAGCTGTATGCGACAATAGCTTGCAGCAATTACTGGGAGAATAGAACTGGCTTTATTCAGGTATTTTTTACTGCAGAGAGACAAGTGATACCACCTGCCCTTTCAGCAGTCTGGAGGATTCTCACTGTATTGTTCATACCTGCAAGCTATTTAACTACCCAGCAATGAACCAGTTTTCATCAGGCAATGCTCTTTGGTACCCATAACTTGTCACAATTGCCCAAACCAATCACCTCCTTGTTGCCAGCCAAATCTCAATCTACATACACCACTGGTTCCAGACCATCTAAGAGGTTTGTGCCACTGCTTGAATAAAGCAGCAGTGTAAACGCCACTTAGAATGAGTTGCAGCTAAAAAGTGCAGCAATTCTTCTCACAGTCAGTTGTTTTAAACCAGTCCTTTTTCCGTTCCAGTCCACAAAAGTACAGGAAATAAAACTGTACAGTTTTTCATATGGAATATTCATTTTGTCGTGCCTTTTATTATTTCCACTGTGGCCAAGTGGACATGATGATGGCTGTTGAAGATTAAGTTGAGCCGACTGACAAATGGAAAATTAGAATGGAATTAAAATGGAAGAAACCCAGACAACCCTTGACTGGCCAGGCCATCCACCCAAAGAGCTCCTCATTGCATTACCTGTAACTGAGACCTTGCACATATTATTGGTTATGCAGCTTCAGGTATGAGAACTGTTCCCTTGGCTTGGCTGATGTGGTCATCTGACAGGAGGCCTTTTCTTTATCCTCCCTCTTCCAGCAACCTGTCACACTCTGTAGGGCTACTGTTAATTGTCCAAATCAATTAAATGAAATGGCTGATACTATACCAATATCTGGGAGCAACAGGTTTACCCTAAATCCGCAGTGTCAGCAAAAACTCTTTAGCATCTACCAGGTCACTCTTTGTAGACTTTGGAAACATTGAACAACTACAGAAAGCAGCAAACACTTGATAAATAAAAGCAAAAGAAAGAACCAAGAAGAAACTAAGCTACACATAGGTAATGAGCCCTTTAAATGATGCTGGTGATTACATTAGTGCCTGGAAGCATTAAATACTTGGTTAAGTGCAGTAACCATTACTTACCATGATGTCGTAACAACTTGGTTGGAAAGGAAGAGCTGGTAGGACACAGATCTGAGGCGAGTATGCTCCTAACAGTCTCTTCATTAATATACATCACATGCACATAATCTGTAAATAAGTTATGCAATAAACTGGTGGGGGACTTTCTTTCTGCTGAATGCATGTTCAGCTACACAATATGAAGAGGGAATATCAACTGGAATGGTGAATGTGGATAGAGTGAATAGCCAAGTTCTTTTTTACCCCAGGGTAGGGGAGTCCAAAACTAGAGGCAATATGTTTAAGTTGAGAGGGGAAGAATATAAAAGGAACCTAAGGGTCAACCTTTTCATGTGTGTATGGAATGAACTGCCAGAGGAAGTGGTGGAGGTTGGTACAATTACAACATTTAAAAGGCATCTGGATGAATAGGAAAAGTTTACAGGATTATGGGCCAAATGCTGGCAAATGGAATTAGTTTAATTTAGGATATCTGGTCGGCATGGACAAGTTGGACTAAAGGGTCTGTTTCTGTGCTGTACAACTCCGACTGTGACCTGCAGCTCCCAAAACCAGCGCTGCGCTGATTGGCACAATAATCTACCTGGACTTGACACTTCTGGCAGTCATTTGCTGCAGAGGCACTCATGTTTCCAACAAATACTACCAACTTGACTCATCTCACAGACACCATTTTAGACACTGCATGGCACCCATGGCAAACAAACAATTAGCACTAACAATCAGATTTTCGTGGCACTAAAGTTTACTTGATTAATTTTACTAGTCAGTCAGATGCCACTCCAGAATAAAAGCAGACAAGGTAGGATGATATTCTGGTACAGGATGATATTCAGGGCAGGGTTGCTTTGTCAGAAGCCTTTACATCACGCAACAAAATGGAGTTCCATATGCCTTGTCTAGAGCACAAGTAAATTGTTGCAAACCCATGGTACTATGCAACTATGCAGCAAATACTCCCTGTCACCTGACTAAGATTTCTCCCTCAAAATCACTAAAAGGAAACTAACTGGCCACTCAATCACAATGCTGCAAGCTGAGTCTAAGAGTCTGCAAAATACTTCATAGATCTACATAACAATTAAATCACTTCATAGTAAATTCATATTGGTGAAGCATCTGGATGTTTCAGAGAAGACTGGCCAGATGCAGGAGAAAAGTCTTTCTCCCTCGCCCCAGTCAGAGAAATGCTCATTTGGAGAGCTCGTACAGACACAATGTGAACTAAATGCCCCCCCCACCTTCTGCAGTCACAGATAATTCTGTGACTCATTTTATCATTCAGGAAACATCTTTCTTAAAAATAAAGATTACTTCCTCATTTTTCCCTCCACCCCAGTTGTTGCCCCTTGCTGAATTGCAGTATAGTATGGTAGATACTGTGACCACTGTGACACCTTATCCCACCTTGTGATGTTATAGATCGACAAATACTTAAGAATTTGTGTCTTTTCAAGAACAGAGAATCACACAGAAAATTTATGGTCACAGAACTAAAGCAATAAGATATCACAGCAGCAAGTACACTGTGCACTAAAACTGCACTTAGCCAATTTTTACAACTTCTGTTTTCAGAACAAACTCCCAGTTTGATTTGGAATTGATTGTGGAAATTACAGGTGGAAAAAAATTGTGCACAGCCGTTGCTTTTTAAAGACTGAGTGCCTGCTGTGTGACCCATTCTGTCTCCAATATGTAAATCCCATATGGAACTCTGGGACTTTATTTCGCAAAGAAATTTTGTGCAGCATGGAACCTGCTCTGATGATATTTGAGGATATGTTGGTACTGAATTCTAATATATCTTACTTGCGTAAGCAGAAGTGATATTCCTTCTAAATAGACCTTAGGGAAGGCCGATATTCTGTTCAACAACTAAAGCAGGCTCTAATTTAACAACAGCATTAGTAGCAAGCTGTTGAGTTTCTGATCAATCAGGAGTGGAAGGGATGATGTTTGGAATTTGTCAATGAGAGGATTTTTAATTTAAAAGATCCCATGAGGGACAAAATGATTGAACTAGACCTTGTTTCTGAGACTGCAATACCCACAGGAATGGAAGGGGGGGGGGGGGGGTACCTGAGCAGGCAGTCCCTTCATCCACCATTCCTAAACAATTTAAGCAGCATACCACAGGCAGAGCTATGCTATCCTATAAGCAACAGATCAGAACAAAGTTCTACCAAGGCCAAGGTGAAATGTATAAGATGTGAGGAGTGGGGACACTTGTAATCAAAATAGAGATAAAATGTCATGGTCTGACACTGTTGTAACTGAATGTTGAGTCCTAAAAGCTATTGCGTACCGAAGTGAAAATTAAGGTCTGCTCCTCCAGTTTGCTTTGAGCTTCATTGGAATATTGCAACAAGTCTAGGACGGAAATGTTAACACACAAGCAAGATTGTTTATATAAATGTCATACAACTGGACGGATGGTCTCAAGGAACATCTTAAAGGAGGGAAGTGATGGCAGGTCGGAGTGCATTCTCAAGTTTAGGGCCGAGGCAGCTAATGGCATGGATGCCAATGATGGAACCATTAAAGTCAGGAGTGCTTAAGAGGTAGGATTTAGGGAAGTTTAATGAATGCTGTGGTCACACAAAAAAAGGACTACAGCTCTTCAGGGTGGCAGCACACTACCCCACCATCTCAAAGGCAACTCGGCAGGGGAATTAAATCCTGGCTCAGCCAGCAATGCCACGTCACAAATTAACTTTACAAAAAAGGGCAGTCACGGATTGGGTATTCTGCAGCAAGTTCACTTATCTCGAATCTCCACAGGCAATCCATCACTTACAAGGCTGTGGCCTTGATGGAATACTTTATACTCGTGGATGAGTGGAGCTCCAACAACATTTGTGCAGTTCAATACAAAGCTATCAACTGCATCATTATCCCATTCACCACCTAAAACTAAGGTTGTAAAGTTCAGCCAAATTAAATTATTTATAATGCACTAAAGCTTTAGTATATTTTCAGTGTTTGCATTAATAACTACTCCAAATGATTGAAAACTACTACTTTGCCTTTCTGTTACTCTCTCCACCACCACTAAACCATCACTGCAGTGAGTACTGTCGAAAAGATTCACTGTAGCAACCGTGTGGACTTGTTTGGCTCAAGGGCCTGTTTCCACACTGGAGGGAATCTAATTTCAAAGTGTATCTCAGGACATTGAAAGTTAGGGAGAAAATTACAGGGCCTCCAGCAGAGATATTTGCATCATCCTTAACAATGGGTGAGGTGCTGGAGGACTGAAGGGTGGCTAATCCTGAGCCTTTATTTTAGAAAGGCTGGAAGGAGAAGCCTGGGAACTATAGACCTGTGAGTCCAACATCAGTAGTGGGTAAGTTTTGGAGGTGATTAAGCCAAAGATAGGATTTACAAGCATTTGGAGAGTCAAGGAAATATCAGGGATTGTCAGCATGATTTTGTGCAAGAGAAATCACGTCTCACAAACTTGATTGAGTGTTTTGAGGAAATAATCAGTAAGATTCACAAGGGCAGGATTCTTTACTGGACTTTAGTAAAGCCTTGGACAAGGTTCCACACGGTAGACTAATTAGTATATTAGTCACATGGGATTTAGGGTGAGCTTGCCAATTAGATAAAAAAGTTGTTTTACATAACGACACGGAGGGTGGTGATGGAGGGTTGTTTTTCAGACTGGAAGCCTGTAACAGGCGATGTTCCACAGGGATCGGTATGGGTCCACTTTTGGTTGTCATTTATATAATTGATTTGGATGAGAAAATAGGAGACACGGTTAATAAGTTTGCAGATGACACAAAAATTGGTTGTGTAGTAGACAGTGAAGAAGGCTATTGAAGATTCTAAGCAGATCTTAATCAACTGGGCTTAATAAGCTGAGGTGTAACAGATGGAGTTTAATTTGGATAAGTGCGAGGCATTGCATATTGGTAAAACAAACAAGTCCAGGACTTATACAATTAATGATAGGGCCCTAGGTAGTGTTGTACAACAGAGAGACATAGGGTTTTAGATACATAATTATTTGAAATTTGTATCACAGGCAGACAGGGTGGTTAAGAAGGTATTTAGCATGAATGCCTTCTTTGCTCAGTCCTATGAGGATAGGGGTTGGGGCATCATGTTGAGATCATCAGTGAGGCTTCTTCTGGAGTACTGTGTGCAGCTCTCGCCACCCTGTTATAGGGAGGATATTAAACTGGAGAGGGCTCAGAAAAGACTTACCAGGTTGTTGCTGGGAATGGAGCATCTGAATTATAAGGGGAGGCTGGATGGGTTTGGACTTTTTTCAATAGAATGTAGGAGGTTGAGAGATTACCTTACAAAAGTCTACAATATCATGAGGGTAATAGATAAGGTGCATACCAAAGATCCTTTCCCAAAGGTGGGGGCACATTTTTAAGGTGAGAGGAGAAAGATGTAGAAAAAGGATATGGGCAACGTTTTAAAAAAAAAGAGTACTTAGTTGCAATGTTTAAAAAACATTTGGATAAGTAAATGAATAACAAACATTTGGAGGGATATGGACCAAGCACAGACAGGTGAGACTAGTTCAACCGAAGGGTTTGTTTCTGTGATGTATGACTCGAAAACACAAGAGAAAAATATGTTAGTTGAAATTTTTAGCTAAAACCTTAAAAAGAGAATAATAAAACCTTAACAAGAGAAAATAGCACCAAACTGAACAATTAGCACACAAAATTAGTTTATTACTACTTAGCTGCCAAGATGGTCTTCGAATTGAACTGCTTGAATACATAGAAGAGTGCAAAAAACCAGTCTACAGACAGGTCAGCAGACACAGTAGTCGTCACTTTCAGAAACTATAGGCAAGCTTAACACTTGTTCTTGGGAAAAGGTTAGAAGCTTTTATTAAAGTCATGATTACAAAAGAATGAAGTATTCAGGCAGAGTCAACAAGGTTTTGTGAAAGTGAAGTATGTTTAAGCAAGTTAGTCGAGTTCTTGGAGGAAAAAACATGCAATGTTGATGAAGGGAAAATCAGCAGATACTGCATGATTAGATTTCCAGAAGAACAAAGGTGCTATATCAAATAACGTTGTGAAAAAAGCAAGAGTCCACAGAGTTGGAGAAAATCTATAGACACCGATACTACATCATCTCTGTTTCAATTAGCTAGTCAAAGCAAAAATGGCTATTTCATTGTTCGGCAAGATATAATGAGTGGAATGTTACGGAGGTCAGTGCAACTACTCAACACTTCAAAACTTAGATAAAGGATATGGAAGACTTAGGAAAGCAAGTTGTGAAGGAGACATAGGGAGACTACAAAAAAATATTCAGTATTTCAAATGGTGGGCAAAGATTTAGCAAAGGGTGCATGTGAGAAAATATAAAATTGTCTCTTCTGGCTGTTATCTCAATAGTTAGCCATTGCAGAGTTCTATCAGTAGTTGAACTCCCAGGAAAAGTGCCGAGCAAAGGCAAAGTATTTTCTCAAAGGAAAGCAAATTGTCTTTGCATGCAAAGTAATTCACCCTTAACACAAATTGAAATGATCCACACATGGAAGATGAGTTTAATTTAATGATGCATTGTTTCAATTCATGGACTTATGTTCAGGAATTGTAGAATTCCTAGCACTTCAAACTAAAATGCTTCTCAACTTGCATATTAAAAAACTAAACAGTTATGAAAATTGAGTAATTTAATTACCTCATTCTTTAGTAATGAGATACTACAGACATGAACTATGCACAAGTATTAACATTAATAGCTGTACATCTCACCAAGTAAAAGGAATATCTAAGATCTGCCACAGCAAAGCAAATTTTAAAATTGGTTGACATTTTGGAATATTCCCACATAGAAATTAAAATGATGTGACTGGCAAAAGCCATTAAAGCATGCGAGTGAAACAAGAGTTACACATAGGGAATGTGGAACACAGTTACTTGAAATTAATTTGCAGGAAATCCTGATAATGTATGGAGTTAACATATCAGAAGTCACCACGTTAAACATAATAAATGACAGTGAATAAATCTTATTGTCATTTATTGCTTATAAATGAACGCCCATTCAAACATTATTTCACAAAACCATTTATCATTTCACATCATACTGATTCTAACCAGCATTTCTGTGGAATGGTTGCACTGATCAAAGAACATCCCAAATTTAGAGATAGAAAAATAACAGTGGAATTACATTGATTGGGGGTTGATAGTTGGGGCAGAGGGTTTGCCTCGATGTTTGATACATATGGCAGTTTGTATCAACTTAGTTGGACACATAACTTTTGTATATTCGCACTGTCTTATTCACACAAATCCCCTTCCCACAGAACCTGTTAATACACACAGGGCCTGCACCAAGACCACGAGGTGGTCAGTTTATATGATTCAAGGATTTGTTAAAAACAGAAAACAAACCCTCAAGCTTTTGCAATGCATACTAATCCACTTCAATACTGCAGACAACCACTACATATGAAAGCAACCTCTAAAAATTTGGTTCATCATGCTTCAAGAACAATCCAAACTTGTGATATCCACACTGCTCAGAGGAAGACCAGAGGTGGCACAACTGCATAAATTCCCCCCAAGCACCAATAATGGCAACATGAACTGCCAGTTCAGTGGATGGCCATGCCAATCTTACATTGAATTCTTCAGTCATGAGATGATGTGCAGAATATGATGAAATCTCTTAGAGCATGGAAAAATGAGAAGTCTACCACACACCAAGTTCACAATGCAGTCCACCGTTCCTACTGGTATTTTCCCTTAGGTTCCGCTTAAGTTTGCGCTCACACATTTTTCCTGAATGTCATGCTTACACTCTCCTCCTTCATCTGACTTTAAGTAAGAAATTTCCTACATCTTTCTCAAGTTTACGATTCCCACAGTGCACACACCAGAATCTTAGTTCAGACAAGCATTCTCCCAAATGCTTCCTCACAAATCCAATCCCCACCGTTGTTTCTTTCAATCCATAGTGGTACTGCTCACATTTTCTGCTCTATCATTGCTCAATATTGTTCAATATACTTCTGCAATCTGATAACTAAATTTGGCTGCACCAGTCAAGTGGGGAGAAAGGAGCTGAGGAAAATGCAAACATGAATTGAGGAATGTTTCAGAGCTGATATCAGTAGAAGCATTTTTGGAAGCTAAGAACCATTGAACATTGAGCTTTCACCTCAATGGATGAAAATTATTGATCTTAACTTTTTTTTTGTCCTTTTCAACTTATCTTCTTCCCAGAATAGCTCCAGCAAGATATTTCACGTCAAGAGACATACTGGAGGTAAAATAAAATCCTTGTCACTCTCGAATCTTTTAATTATTGCCTGAAACAATATGCTCTGATTATCATTGCACCAATTAATGGAAATGCATTGACCTCACAAAATTTATGAATTTTCAACTCTTCCATCCGATCTACTTTTGGACATGCAAACAGTTGGGCTTACAACAGCAGTACTTGGATGGACTATGGGAACAACAAAGGGGTATCGAACTAAAAGGAATAGCACTTTTAAAGAGGTGGCACAGGCCCAATGGATCAATTGGTCTCCTTCCATGCTGTTAGGTTTGACAAGTCCAATTCAACACAAGAAAAGAGTACACATTCCAGATAAACCTCAAACAATACAGGCAAACTTGCTGATGGAACGTTTCATTATTAGAATGTGCCAGCTGAACCAAGAGTTTGCAGCATGACTCCTTGAGGTACATTTTGAATCCATTTAACTATATTTAACCATTGATTTCTGGTACTATAAACCCATCTACAATAACAGAAAGGTAATAATCTCATATTGATTATGGACAACAGTTTGACATTCTCCCTCAAGAAAATGCACTGTTATCTCTATTTGTACATTAATCTCAAGAGATTTCCAAGACAGCAATATTTTTGGGGCCATGAAAAGGACCACATTGACTTTAATAGAGTGAAATCAAGTTCAACTTTTAATGGCTGGAATTTTGGGGACATTGGCCTGAGTCTTAACGAATCATATTCTGCCCATCTGTTCACATGTAAACCAGTGCTTTTGCCAGAATATTGAGCAAGGCTGCTATTTTTTTGACTTGCTCTTATACATGGGATTTTTATTTGGGGCTTTGGGGACATTGCTTGCACTTCATGCATTTTATGTAAAAATACCAATCAGAAAAGATTTCCAAGAATGTTGCCAGGTTTGGAGGGTTTGAGCTAGAGGTAGAGGCTGAACAGGCTAGGGTTGTATTCCCTGGACTGTCAGAGGTTATGGGGGGACCTTATAGAAGTTTATAAAATCATGAGGCATATGGATAGGGTAAATAGTCAAGGTCTTTTTTATGGGGTGGGGGAAGTCCAGAACTAGAGGGCATAGATTTGGAGTGAGGGGCATAAAATTTAAAAGGAACCTAAGGGACAACTTTTTCATGCAGAGGGTGGTGCGGGTATGGAATAAGCTGCTTGAGGAAGTGTTGGAAGCTGGTATAATTACAGAATTTAAAAGGCATCTGGATGGGGATATGAATAGGAAGGGTTTAGAGGGATATGGACCAAGTGCTGGCAAATGGGACTAGATTAGGT
The DNA here is from genome assembly GCF_047496795.1 of Chiloscyllium punctatum. Classification (NCBI taxonomy): domain Eukaryota; kingdom Metazoa; phylum Chordata; class Chondrichthyes; order Orectolobiformes; family Hemiscylliidae; genus Chiloscyllium; species Chiloscyllium punctatum. The sequence continues at coordinate 57,648,391 of NC_092760.1, forward strand.
TAGGATATCTGGACGACATGGACGAGTTGGATTAAAGGGTCTGTTTCCGTGCTGTACATCTCTATGAGTGTATGACTCTAATCCTGCTGATTTACATGCATTTATGATACAGACATACCCAAAAAAAAAGGAATAATCTATAAAAGTTCCTTCATTTTGGAATACATCACAGGAAATTACACCACACAGAGCTATAAATATTTCAAATGAGGATCTTAATTCTTTACGATTGTAATATCTTTAAAGGGTCTAAATCAGTCATTAATTCAAGTGCTTCTGAATGAAGCAGTTTGCTCATTTTATCACATCAGTAGCTGTTTTTATTTCTGTTATGGCTTGATGCTCAAGCAATGTATGTAGGCTGCTAATAAGTAAAAATGCATTCTGACCTTTTACTGCCTCCTTTGTGAGATTTCACCCAGTGTTCCACCTGCACCATGGAACTTTTCCGCTGGACATTTTTCGCTGTTTCCATTCCAGGCCCAAACTCCCTCCGATAAAGATCGGCACCATTCTGGTCTATCAGAGCAGCACTAGTGGGAGGCTGAATTGTGCCATTACGTTGTGTGGATTGTGGATGAGACAAAGGACGACGCTGTGGAAACATGTCACGTTCCATGGAACTTGTTTGCATCTTGTTCTTATTCACTCTTTGGGGCAGTATCTCCATTGGCTCCTTTTGAAAACCATATCTCTCTTCATCATCCCAATCTTTCTTTATTTCGTCATATTTTTCAAACCCAAACTTTTCATCTTGGGGTCTCCCAGCGCTGTCTCTGCTCTGAAGCACTTCTGCCTTTGTTAAGCCCTTATAAGAGTTGATGTAGTTGTTCCGAGTAAGGCGAGGTCTTTCAGCTTTTTCTGGTTCTCTGTAATAATATTGAAAACTTTTCGTAAAACAACTAAACAATGTAACTAAACAACCAAAACTGCCCCAGCAGTACCTGCAAATTGCTCTTCAGATAGTATTTTACAATATAGAATGAAGCTATTTGGCCCTTTGTTCTCTGAAGTGAAGTACCATTACCCAGTCCTTTTCCAATACCTTTCACAATGTTTCTTTCTCTCAGATATTTATTAAATCCCTCTTTAAGGCAACGATGGATCCTATCTCCACCAATTTTGCATTAGCTTACCATGCTGTAATATTATGTTGCATTTTTAAAAAAATCTGAGATCGACTATTGTTCTTTTACTGATCATTTTAATTTAAATTTAAACTCCCATCCCACATATTACACAAGGGAATCATTTCAATTGCCATATACGTCTTCATAGCTTTTGACATATAAGATACCCAAAATTCTACACCATAGTCTAATTGTCAGTGAACCCATACTTTTTAAGGCCCTAGAAATGCTTAGAGTGAACTTAATTTTTGGAGGGTTAGAGGTGGAAAGGGGTTATGTTTAGTGATTGAACATTGGGAAAGAAAAAAAAAAGCATTGAGAGACAATTCAAGTTAATTTCCCACCCCTCCCCAAACACTGTTGCAGTGGCTTTAAAACGATTGCAATTTTTATGCAACATCAGTACATTTTCTTCCTCTCCTGACTGCCTTTACTTTTAGAGTTAGAACTGTACAACACAGAAACAGATCCTTCAGTCTATCTTGTCCGTGCCAACCAGGCACTCTAAATTAATCTAACCCCATTTGCCAGCACTTGGCCTATATTCCTCCGATCCCTTTCTATTCATGTACCCATCCATTTCCCCTGGTCGCTCATTCCATACACGCACCATCCTCAAAAAGTTGCCCCTCAGGTTCCTTTTAAATCTTTCCCCTCTCACCTTGAACCTTTGCCCTCTAGTTTTGGACTTCCCTACCTTGGAAGACGACTTTGGTTATCCACCCTATCCATGAGAAGCCTCCCTAAAGGTGATCCCTCAGCCTTCAACACTCCAGGGATCCTCCAACCTCAGACACATCCTTGTAAATCTTTTCTGAACCTTTTCAAATTTAACAACATCTTTCCTAAAGCAGGGAGACCAGAATTGAATGCAGTATTTGAAAAGTGGCCTCACCGTTGTCTTCCACTTGATAATAGGGATGAGGAGTGCAGAGAGTGGAGTCCAAACTGCATTCATCAAAACCACATTTAGACAGGATAAGAAATGTGTGCTTCTGTTTCCCCTCATGCCATGCTCTCCTGTTCCCCCTCCCCCCAAAAAATTCTTGCTTCAGCCATTTTAAACAAAATAAACAGAGCCATTTTATTACAAATTTCAGTATTTTGCAAATATTTCCTCAATTATGACTCAGCAATAAACTTATGTTCAATTCAGTGAAATGACTAGGGGGACTTATCATTGACAGCAAGAAAGATTGCCCTAATTGCATCTTTTACTCGCTGTACCCCATAACATACAACAGAAAGATAAAAGAAACCTGCATGTGTATTTATTACCTATTCATCTCTTCCCGCTTTCTCTTCACCTCCTCACCCCCTGCGCCCCCACCCCACCCCAGTAAAGTTCAGAATGAGAGGCTACATTATTGCTACTGTTTACCATTCACAACAATATTGCCAGCGTATTCCTTGCAAATGTTTACAACTGTTTTAAACACAAGAGAAAAAAGAAATCCCCTCTTGACACTTTGGGATTAAAGCTCTGATTATTATTCAGCTGACAACAATTTCATGTAACATGTGAAGATGAAATTGAATTTCTTTCTTCAAGCCCAACGGTACATGAATTCTCACATGCCAAATAGTCATTGCTTTTCCACTGAATGTATGTTACCGTTCAACTACAAATTCAGCTGATAAATTATCTCAAAAAGATGGTAGACATTTGCCCAATAGACATCATCTGTTAACCTGCCTGACTGTAGCTCACTAACTAGGTGTATTTCATGGCATGATATGGAGTCAGGAAACATGGAAATCATATGGCATCCTGATCTGTACTGAAACAATAGTGTTGAAATATAAAATAGTCCCATTAAAGGATTTTTTTTTAGGGAGTGGGTAGAAAAGAAGTGAAACAGGGAAGCAACCTTTTTTAATCATTGTTCCTGTCTCCTCTTTTCTAAGTTCATGTGTTGATGCCAGGAGTAGACAAAGTCAGCTCGAGCTCCTATTGCTCCTCAAAATGACTTCCAGAAGTGCCAACATGAAGGCAGACAGATGGTGAGGAAAGGAGAAAAATAGCAATTACAGTCCTAAATATTGAAAACTTCTAAATTAATATGTAGTGATGGTAAATAATTAAGGCTAAATTGAATGTTGTGAAACAAAACTGTGCACAGTAAATAAGACTCCGCAGTTTTACCTGAAAACAATCTCCACACATGACTACATCATTATCAGGACTAATACATTTCAGACATTATACCAATATTCAGGGGTCCTAATCTAAAGTTTTTTTTCTAAAATAGATCAAGGTTTATTGCCTGAATCCCATCTTCCATGGTTGTTAGGGAATAACTCTAGAGTCAATGGTTACACTTCTCCCAAATGACAAACGTACAAGCATTAGCCCAGACAGTGAAAAACTTCTTCATTTGTAAGTATGTCACATGAAAATACCAAACATAGGAACAGGAATAGGCCATTTGGCTCTTTGAGCCTACTCTGCCTCTCAATATGTTCATGGCTGATCATCCAACTCAGTTCATGCTTTCTCTCCAGATCCTTTAATCTGTTTAATCATAAAATCTACATCTCTATCTTTCTTGAAAGTCTTCAATATTTTGGCCTCAACAGTTCCCTGTGGCAGAGAATTCCACAGGCTCACCACTCTGTGGGTGAAGAAATTTCACCTCATCTCTGTCTTAAAGAGCCTATCCATTACCCTGACACAGATTTCTGGACCTGTACTCCCCATTCAATGAGAACATCCTTCCTGCATCTTCTCCATCTAATCCTGTATGAATTTTACAGTTTCCTATGAGATCACCACTCATTCTTTGAAACTGTTTTGAATACAGTCATAACTGATCCAGTTTCTCTTAACATGACATCCTGACGTCCTGGGAATGGATGACAGACACTTGTAATCACTCCTCAGCTGATATCCATGGACTTTAAGGCAGTATTACTACATTAGGATTGTAATCCTCTCAAGAGCCGAACCACAGGATTCTTGAAACAACCCCTTGTTGAGCCCAGGAATAAAACATGAGACCTCCTTGCTTCACACAGTTCAGGCAATTACTAAGCTGTCAGACAGTTTCCTTTTTGGGCTTTATATACATAAATGTAATCACATGCTCATTAACTCTCTTTTGCTAAAAGACTTATAATCCTTCATGATGAATGCTGTTAATTAAAAGGCATTAAGTTGAAGTATCCAATTGTTTCTTGTTTTATTGATGTGCTTAAAAGATTTGCCCTTGCACAACATACAATGAAAGTGAAATCACCTAAAGTGAAGCTGCACATTTGAGCTGAATTTTAATTTCCTAAAATTTCAAAAGCTTAATCAATATTCTGCAAATAACATGAACATGTAGTGCTTAAAACTCACTCCACATTTAAAACAAGTCAAACATCTCTACAGTACAATAATTCACACGAGACAAACTACCACATTTTAAAATCTAACTTTCAACTGTCTTTATATCGTATGCCCCAAAATCTAGTACCAATTTATTACACAAGTATGACATCCTGAACACGTCACCTAACAATTTCACAAAGTAACATTCATATCAGGCATATATATCATTCTGACAGCATTAATATCCCAAGTTTATTTTGCTTCCATTGGCAATTCCATAGCTTTTTAGAATTTATTAAAGTCTGCATTAAAGAAAATGCATCTATCCCTTACCTTGTATCATAAACACTGGCAACAAACTACATCTGAAGAACACCAAAAAGAGTACCATGGATTCCTTCTCTGCAAATAGGTCTCAACTCAAATCAATCACCAGGTTTTTAAATCACATTAGGCGACCTCTAATATTCATAATTAATTACATCCACAGATTGTGCATTGATATACCTTGGAGCTGTAAACACAACATTGACATGCTCCTTGAACCTATTTTTCCTCAAGGGATTTGTTTCCCTATTTTGCATTTCACATTGCAAGGAAAGTTTACTGATTTGCAAAATTGTAGGGTAGGGTCCATCTCCTATAGCTAAGGTGCAGCTATGCATAGCAACATTATTCTACCAGATCAACTATAATTATGCTCCAAAATTAGCATTGAGTGAAATCTGTGCCTATATAAATCAGAGTAGTTGAGGAAACCTTCTGCATTTTGGCCACCCAGATTTCAAAAACTGCAGGTCTACACTAGCATGGGTTAAATACAGAACAAAGTATTTCTCATTGGCTGATACTGAAGTATCCTCAGGCAAAATAATGAGCATTTCAGTTGCTTCACATTAATTTTCCCACTTTGTGGCATTTGTCAAAGCTGCTCATCAAATGGCCAAATTATGACAACGTGATAATTTGGGCGGCACGGTGGCACAGTGGTTAGCACTGCTGCCTCACAGCACCAGAGACCCGGGTTCAATTCCCGCCTCAGGCGACTCTCTGTGTGGAGTTTGCACATTCTCCCAGTGTCTGCGTGGGTTTCCTCCCACAATCCAAAAATGTGCAGGTTAGGTGAATTGACCATGCTGAATTGTCCGTAATGTTAGGTGAAGGGGTAAATGTAGGAGTATGGGTCTGGGTGGTATACGCTTCGGCGAGTCGGTGTGGACTTGTTGGGCTGAAGGGCCTGTTTCCACACTGTAAGTAATCTAATCTAAAAAAAAAGTGAGTAGGAGCAAGAGTTGGCCTAGTCTGTCATTTAAGAACGTGGTTGATCTTTGACTTCAATCCTTGATTCCCATCTCACTTCCACATCTCTTGACTAAAGTCAAGAAAAATCTATCTATTGTTCAGAATTTTGAATGTTTCAATGAAAGCATCTCTCAATTCTTCTAAATTTTGGGGGTGTATATACACATGCTTCTCAATTTCTCTTCATGAAACA